>NC_080632.1:69515055-69831014 GCF_027887145.1 Ammospiza caudacuta | reverse complement strand
AGAGGATAGGAAAGTAATGCCAGAAGCCTGTCCTTATTATTGGTAGAACAGTTATGTTCATGAGATTGCAAAGGGAAGCAGAGCTGTAGTAGCCATGAGTAACCTGGGGCTTTTAAAGCCATCACCATGGATTTGAAGCTTGGAGAAATCAGATGAGAATGTTGTTATGGGTAAGGTGGTAGTTAGTTGTTAAACCTTAGTGAACAAAAATATTTTGTTAGGCATACAGGATAACACAACAGTTAAACAGGGGGACTAGGTAAGTTACCGATGTCTGCATGGTTAGCCATAAAATGTACAAACACACAGGGACCAATAATCAGTAAGATGCTACATGGTTGCAAAATAATAGGAACCGTCATGCTCTTTTCATGTTCAGAGTTTGACTGGAAGTTTAAGTAAGTGCTTAAATAATCCAATATTTACCACTGGGGTCCCTGTAATTAATTACCTGAAAAAGCTTGTACATGAGCAATCCTTACATCTTTAACTTAGTAAAAATCAAGAATAGGTTTGGCTGTTTTCCAAGAGCCTTCTCCTGGGTGAGTTAAAGCATGAACTGAATCACAATGAATCAGAGGAAATTGCAGTATCTCTCTATGTCACCTGCTTCTGGAGTATTAATTAGTTTCATGTAAATATGAGCAAATAGTCCTACAACTAGGATTTTTTTTTAGGGCTTTTTGAAATATGAAGTTGCTGTTCACTGATAAGAATTCTAGTAGATCCTGCTAGTTATTCTAACTGTTCATTGTGCTGTAAATTTTGTATTATTTGGTTGTTTGTTTGTTTTCTTTATGGTAATTAAAACCTGTACTTATAGGGGTGAATGTCATGTTAGTTTTAGTTCAAACTATATTCATCCCTGGGAAATAAGTGTTGCTTCAGCAGGAATCAAGAATATGTTTTGCGTGATGAGGCTGCATCACACTTGTTTTTATTCATGACTCAGTAATGACGATTCAGCAGTTCAGAATGCACCTAGACCTAGAATAAAGATGGAGATAAATCCCAGTGAGTATAGCAATAAAGGAGCTGCATTTTGTAGCAGGTTTTTCCCTTATCACAGAATTCTATAATGGTTCAAGTTGGAAGAAACTTTTTGGAAGTCGTCTAGTCCAACCTGCCTGCAATGAGCAGGGACATCTTAAACTAGATCAGGTTGCTCAGAGCTCTGTTTGTCCTGACCTTGAATGTTTCAAGGGATGGGACATCTGCCTATTCTCTCTAGAAAACTTGATCCAGGGTTTCACCACTCTCATTGTAAACAATTTCTTCCTTCTATCTAGTCTGAATCAACCCTCTTTCTGTTTAAAACCATTTCTCCTTGTCCTGTAGCAACAAGACCTCCTAAAAAGTTTGTCCCCATCTTATTTGTCCCCTACACATACTGAAAAGCCTCAATAAGGTCTCCCTGGAGCCTTCTTTTCCTGAGGATATACAGCCTCCCCTCTCTAAGCCTTTCCAAACAGAAGAGGTACCTCAGCTCACAAACCATTTTGCAGCCCTTCTCTGGGCTCAATCCCAGCAAGTTTTCTGGTACTGAGGACCCCAGAGTTGAATGCAGCACTCCAGGTGGGTTCTGCAGCAACACAAATGTTCAGTGCCTCACCCTTTTAATCAAGTTTTTGCAACATCACAGAAACCCGGTGCTGGACCAGAGCGTTGTTTCTTTCTCAAAAAGAACCCTGGTAAAAATCCTGACTCTTCTCCTTGCCATCCTGAGTTTTATCAGGTTCCTTCCTCATCTCTTTACTATCTTAAGAAAATAATTATATGAAAATAATTAAAGACTAGAATCCTGCAAAATAATGTTTTCGTTTTTTCCAATGGGTGGGAGAGGAGGATTTAATTCCTCATTTGCTGCATTAATTAGGAAGTCAGCAAGTTAAAACCCCTCAACTAATCTGCAATTCTTTTCCAGAAGATAACAATGAGATTTTAATTGCCAAGGAGTTTTGTAAAATGACATGACAAGTGAAAAAATGGAATCTAATCTAATACTTCTTTTTAATGTACTTGAAATTAGATATATTGAGGGGTCAAATCTCCTTTGAGGCAGATGCCAACAACTGATGAAATCATGATGAAATCATGTGAAATCATGATGAAAGGGAAATCTAAGTGTAGGTAACTGAATGCAGTAATATATTTCAATAAAAACTTCCATATTCCCCAACAGTGAATATTTTCCTCTTCTAAAACTATTACACTGAATTCCTGCTGGCCATTTTGGTGCTTCTAGTAGAATACATTAAAAGGTAATTCCACTAGGAAGCTTCAATGACTGTTTTTTTTGTTTGAGTACAAACAGCAAATCAGTTATTAGTTAGACATTAAAAAAGCTTTTGTTCTTCAGAAATAAACTTGTCTCACTAGTGCAACAATTAACTTCATTAAATGTTTCTACCTATTGTAAATAAAGAGAAATTACCATTATGTGACAAAATTTGTTGGCTGAAGAACAGATACTTCCTCTTATAGAAGCAATGGATTTGGCCAGTAGAATAAAAAGGGAAGGCCCTATATATTAATGTGATATTGGCTTTTCATTTTTAGATTACAGTCACCCGAGGTTCATTCTTACCCTGGTTTTGTATCCTCCACAGACAGAACACTGTTCCCTGTGCAGAAAACACCAAATTTTAGGTTGCTCTTCTTCCTAATGTTGGACCAGGTGTCCAACAGTGCTGGACAGCTGTCAGTAATCCCATTCCACTGCTCATCAGTCTTTAGGCATTGTGGTAGAGCTGCTATTAAGGTCTCTAGCCTACATGGTTAATGAGAGAGATTTTGGGTGACTCTAAAGTAGCAGGCAAGGACTCAGCAATCTCTTCACAGAAGTAACTAAAACTTTCTGGACCAGGAATAGTGGAAATGATACAGATTTTATTTGTCTCTGACTTTGATGTACTTGGAGCCTTCTGGTTTTAGAGAGGCAAAAGCAAAAGTCCCCATATATATGCAATGACCTGGGCCTTTGCAAGGGACTCATGCTATTAAGAGAAAAAATATATATAAATAGTCTATTCTGAATTTTGCAGACCAACATATGTCTTGAGCATGGTAAGTCTCAACGATTTAAAAACATTGGCTGAATTGTAGCTGGATTTTAGCTTAGAACTGTTCAAACTATAGGGGATTTTTCCTTTGAGAAATCATGTTCCTTACCCTGTCTGCACTTGGTGAATCTGGGGCTTGTGGCAATTGAAGTCCTTGGCTTTTGTTTTGTAGAGTGTATTCTCCTTTTAAAATTATTTCCTACAAACATGTTGAGCAGAGGTTAGGACCAGTGACATTATTTCCAACTATAGCCTAGATCTTGTTACAGAAACTTGTTTAAGAACCTTAAAAATATATAGAAATATTCTTTAGGAATAACTGGGGGGAAAACTCCCTTCAGGGCATGCTTTTGCTGTGTAGGGAACAAATACTTCTGAAAGTTGATGTAATGCAATGCTACGTTCACATAGTAAGATGAAGATTCTAAATGTAACATACCTCTTGAATTTGGGGGCAAAGTGGGGAAAAATGTCTTGTACTTTTCCCTTCACTGTCACTGTGTTTCCCTTCACTGTCACTAGAGGAACCTCAACAAAAACATATTTACGTACCTTAGGAACTGAATGTAGGGTTCATACGTGATAATAGTTACAATTTTCTTGTGCAAACTGCTGGAGCTGCAGTGCTAATCCCAGCAATGGATAAATTCAGAAAAACATCTTACTAGACCTAATTTCATTTAGCATTTGATATCTTGTTTTACAAAATTAAAGTACTTTAAATACAGATAATTAGTCATCAGTACTTCTTTTGGTTCCTTCCACCCTTATATTTTATAAGTGTTAAAACAGTCCAGGATATCATAAGTGCACAGTTGACTGTACATCAGTAAAATAACAAAAACAAGGAGGAAAAAAGACTTTGTCCATCTGTTGCTTCATCAGAGAACGTGTTAGCATCACACATGTTAGCATCATGGAGTTAAAGTCTGGAGAAGTTATTTGAGCAGCATACACATCAGTATGGTGCAGCACACTGTGAGAGTTAGCAGCTGATTTGAGCAGGGACTAGTAGAGTTTGTAGCTGCTTTTGCTGAGAGTGCAAAAGGTATGTGCAGCATGCAGAATGGCAAACTTAGACATCTTTGAGTTGGGTGACTTGGTTTGGTTAGAAGGGACCTTAAAAGTCACCTCGCTCCAGCTCCAGTTTAGATGCTTTTCTGTCCATTCTGGGATAAGATTTTCTCTGCACTACTCATGTCAGAATGCTTTCTTGCTTAATGGCACATCTGTCTGGTTTCTTTTCCTATGCAAACTGGAAACGGTCATCCTCACTCCAAGTGAGACCACTATTGGAGGGACCTACAATGCATATGAAGGCAGATCACAGACTTGTGCAATGTTATTTTATAAGTGCAAATGCCATTTGAAAACAAACTCATGAACAAGAAACACAAGGAAATCCATTTGGAACCTAAAAAGGAAAAGGGTGTTACATTCCTCACACAATTCAGGAAGCACTAAAGGATTTTGCTCAGCCTTAATGATGGCAAAAGCACTTTAGGTAAATATATGTGTGGGAAATTGAAAACCTTAAGAAGACAATTTCATCATAGCAGTTACAAACATGTAAAAGCAGAAGGTTGTAAAGAAAAGATATTTGCAGTCCTCAGTCCTTAGATGCTAGTAGATGTTAATACTTGAGTTTCTTTACAGTTCCAGTAAAGCAGTACTTGCTCCTATGTTTTTTAACAGCAAAGTGCATTTATAGGTAAAAAATGATAGGACAACTAAATATTTTTAAAAAAACCAAGGGGAGTTAGTCCTCTAATTTTTAATCTGTGTTCTAAGAGCTTGATAGTGAAGACAGCAGCTCTGACAGCTGCAGTGGTCTTGTGTTTCACTAAGTGTGCTTAAGCTGTTGTTAAAGTCAGTTTGCATTGAGAGTGTTAAGAAAGACAGCAAATTGGTGGTTTGGCTACTGGGCTGTAAAATTGCTGGGTGTCAGAAAGTGTCAGAATAGGAGGAACTGAAGAGAGCCTAGTTTTGAACTGTGGAAAGATGCAGCATTCTGGAAGCAGCTGATCCTGTGAGGCCAAACGCCAAAATATCAGCAGGAAAAGAAGGAGAAATGGAAAGAAAACACATTTTGGAAAGGCACATCTCAGAACTGACTGTATAGAAATTTAACAAAACAGCTTCTACACACCATTTCCTGAGGAGATCCAGCTTCCTCTGATGTTGATGATACAGGCTGTATTGCAGGACATTCATAAAAAAATGAATTAAAGTTTTTTTTCTCTCTCTCTTGCACTTGGAAAACATTGTGGCAGCAATGTGTACTCCCGACATAATGGCTCAAGATTTTTATGCATCTATCTTTCTGCTTCTGACAGGCAAGACCATAATATTTAATTCCAGTGCTTGTTATCTCACCCAGCTATTCTAAATGGTGGACAGCAAGAAATCATGAGACACATAGATAATTTGTCATATCTGGGATTATTGACAGGTTATTCACAGATTTTTGAAGGCAGGAAAAGGGAGCTGGAAAAACATCCTCCCCAAAACAATGCAAAAGAATCTCCCCTCTACCCAATTTTTTGTAATCCTTTCTTTTAGGATTATTTTGAAAAGCCAATGTCACTGAAAAGCCAGTCATCATCCTTGGCTGATCTGCTTACTCTTAACAGATCCTCACCAGTTTTAATGGTTCAGAGGAGGTGCCAGGCAGCTGTGTCCAGTTCACAGCTCTGCTGCTTGAATGTGTGCAGCCTTGATCAGACTACTTTGCTCCTTCCTGCTTCCGAGTCAAAACAGGGACAAGGCTGGAAGCTATAATAAAAGTTGAATAAAAATTCTGTCAAGTGGCAAATGCACACCAAGTGCTATGTATTTAATTCTGTGGAATTGTATTTCTCTTGTAATTACAAAAAAACCTACATTCTCCATGTAATCCACTTAAAGCAGTTGTATCTGTTGGTGTGTTGACTATCACTTATGTAACCTGTTTTTAACCTACATTATTGTTTGACCTTTTTGTTCCGTTTAAAAAAAAAATAATTATTTAGAGAGAGAGTAAATGCTGGCACTCTCATTAGTACTGAAGTTATATATAAATATCTATAAAGGCCAGAATAGTGGTTTAACTTTACTTTGTAAATGATGCAGATTAAAAATTTCTTTTTAAGTAGCTGTACTAAATTGTGACTCAATTCACTGTTTCATCTGTAGCTGTTATAACAACTTTGTGTTTATATATACATATATATGCGCGCGTGGGCACCCACACACACACGCACACACACACGCACATGCACACACACACACACTTTGTATTTATATATACTTTGTGTTTTATATGTAACAACTTTGTGTTATAACGGCTTTGTATAATGAAACCAGAATTTCTGGATTCCAAAGTTTTTTTTACTTCCAGGCTGTTGCTAAAAAACTAGTTCTCAAGAATGCAAATGCCAATAGACTCATAGCCTGTGAGATCAAAAGGAAATATTTTGATCATCCAGTCAAATCTCTTTTATTAGATGTCATGTGGCATCTGAATTAATTTCTATTTGATGCAGAGTGAAGGTTTTAGAAGTATTTTCAATTTTAGTTAAAAATCTGCCAGCAATACAAAGTATCCAGAAGTTTTAAAAATGTTCTGGTTTTGCTTTATGGCCAGTTATTTAACTTCAACTTTCAGACAGCTCACATTCCTGTAACTATTTGTGAGTTTGAAGAATCATATTGTACAGCAGTTTGGTGACCTGCATATTGTTTGGACACTGTGACCTCAAAAACTTCCTTGTCCTCAGCTAAGAAGACATCTGAATACCACTTTCTTGTGGATCTGTTTTTGTCTTCATCATATTTGGGCTTCTTTCCTGGGTCCTTGCCTTACTGACACACTTTCCTTGCCTTACATCAAGGAAACCAGCAGAGTTTTGCAGCCCTGCTCAGTGAAGATGTTTGTCATTTTATGAGCCAAATTACACTTTGAAGAGAGTCTGAAGAAGGAATTTTGATAATAGTTGACGTTGTGGGAGCCTGACATATCATCTCTCAACTTTCACACTGTCCTGGCGAATAGTGGAAAGGCAGTCAAGTGATTTTTAAGCTGTTGCCTGATGCTAATATATGTTTGTTTATGAACTAAAGTCCAGCATGTAAAGGAACTGAATGAATGATTAGAAATAAAATAGTACTAGTAATAGGAAGATTTATGAAAACCATTGCAGTTTTTGCAGCTTCTGAAATGTCTTCCCTCATGAAAGCAGACATCTTCTGCAGCACATCTGAGATTCTATCAAACAAAACTTCAGTTTGTATATTTCAAAAGATACACGTTTGTACATTTGAAGTTTATCTTTGTTAGAAAAAAGTTGTTTTATTAGTATAGAGAGTATTCCTATATTGTAATTATATGAAAAAAATCACATTTATATTAGACCATTTAAAGTCCTTTTCTCCTAATGAAAGACAGTGTAGAAATAGCCATAGAGATTGCTATCAAATGAAGTAAATATAGATGAAAGAAATTTTGTGAAGACTGTAGACACCACATTGCAACCCTGGAAGTCATGTGACTGGAGACCAAAAAGATCTAGTATATGCAATTTATCGCATAAATCATAGCTGTGGATATAACAATCTTTATTTTCTTTTTCTCAATTTATAATATGACCAGTGTTGTGAATTAGGAGTGACTGTTTGTGGACACACTTCAATTGCCAGAATGTGCACAGGGACCGTCCTGAAGCTGCAACAGTGATGTCACCCCTGGTTCATCTGGAGCTTTAAAATAAATGAAAGTAATCAGCCAGTTTGTTAATCAAGCATAATTAAGCATTACTCCAGCCTTTCTGTTATCTGATATGCAGAAATTGAGAGATATGGCCTCATTGGAGGCTGGCTGCATGTCTCTCACAGGTAGTTTTTGTCAGTTAATTTTGAATGGTGATGTTCATTTTGATAATGATGTTTAAGAGGGGTAGTAATCAAGCTTTTAATATCAGTGAAGTTCACTGACAAGTGTAAGACTGAGTTTCAGGGCAGAAAAAGGCAGCAGTTCCAAAGGTATCTGCTAACATTCTCCTCCATTGACCTGAACTGGTAGATCAGAGACAGAGTGGCCATGAAACGGTGGTGTTCCCCAATGCTCAGTGTTGGGATCAGCCCTATTTAGTATCTTCCTCGACAAACTGAGTGATGGGATCAAGTACACCCTCAGCAAGTTCACAGATGACACCAAGCTGGGTAGGAGTGTTGTTCTGCTGGAGGGTAGGAGGGTTCTGCAGAGGGATCTGGTCAGCTGAATCAGTAGGTTGAGGCCAATTGTGTGAGATTCAATATGGTGAAGTTCTGGGTCCAGCCCTTGGATCACAATAATCCATTGCAGCACTACAGGCAGGGGGAAGCGTGGTTGGAAAGCTGCCTGGTAGGAAGGGATCTGGGGTTGCTGTTGGACAGTGGCTGAACATTGGTCAGCAGTGTGCCCTTGGTGGCCAAGGCCAGTGGCATCCTTGGTTTATATCAAGAACTGTGTGGCCAGCAAGACCAGGGAGGTAACTGGTGAGGGCATACCCAAATCCTGTGTTCAGTTCTGGGTCCTTCACTTTTGTAGAGACACTGAGGTGCTGGAGCAAGTCCCAAGATGGACAATGAAGCTGGTGAAAGCTCTAGAGAGTAGGTCATATAAGGAGCAGCTGAGGCAGCTGGGGTTGTTTAGCTGGCAGAAAAACAGACTAAAGATCTTACTGCTCTGTATAACTACATGAAAGGAAGCTGTAGGAAACTGAGGGTTGGGCTTTTCCCCCAGGTAACAAATAACAGGATGAGAGGAAATGGTCTCAAGTCGTGCCAAGGGAGGTTTAGATTTCATATTTAAAAAAAAGAAAATATGGAAAGGTTTGTAAAGCATTGGAGCAGACAGCCCAGGAAAGTGGAGTCACCATCCCTGGATATACCATATCCCAGAGTCATAAGCCCTCTGGATATGACACTAAAGGACATGATTTAATGTTGAACAAAGTGGTAGTGGTAGATGGTTGGACTTGATTATTTCAAGAGTCTCTTCCAGCATTATGATTCCATGATTTTAAATAAGAGTAGTAATCAAGTACTACAAAGGCATCTGAAATGCCAAGGAACTAGGGAAATGGGATGCTGTAAAATATGCCACTGATACTTCTATTAAATGTAAAACGCAGCAAAACTCTAAAACCGAAGCTTAGTATACGCACTTTGCCTCAATTCTGAATTTTAAATACTACTTCTAAGTATATGCTATAAACAGAGTCAGCTTGGAAAAAAATACTTTATCCTTTTCCTATGATTTAGAATAGAAAATAGCAAGACAGACACAATCAAATAAACCCAAATGAAATCAAGGTTTTCTGTGATTTAAAGTACTCTGATCAGAAAATGGCTTAATTTGATATTTAGTATATGTTCTGTGACTGAATTTTTCCATGTCAGACTTATGTGACAAAACAACATTAAGCGAAAGTGCTGGAAATAGGTTATTTGTGATACTTCCTTACATTCTATTAAGGGGGTTCTGGTCAGTGAACAGTCTACTCAGGAGGTGTATTTACTATACGTCCAGTATACCACTGATGGATATTACATATCACTTAATTATGGAATACTTTTACTGTCTTGCTAACTCTCAGTGAATTTTCTAAATGACAGTTGAAACCATGGGAAACTCTTGACTGAATCAACACTTTTGGAATTACCCTGCTATTTTTGACATTTGAATTTAATCCTGTGGTAGAGATTTGTTTTCCTAAGATGTAACAAAATGAGTTAAGGCCACCCTAAAGTAGGCACATGCAGATGTCTGAAGAACTTAAATGATTTATGACATGAGTTGAAGGACTAACCTAAGAAAAGAAAAATATCACATCAGAAATCTCAACAGGTTTTTTTAATATATAAAATAATTGCTACAGTAATACAGACATGAAATCCAAGATATTTCAGCTGTCTAGGATGCCAGATGTTAGATTCCAAAGCTAATGAAGTTTAGAGAACTCAAAGTTGTATCCTCTAGTGGACACTGGATCAGCCTTTTAGTTTATTAAGAACATGAAGTTTTAGGGAGTTGTAACATGAAAGTTTACATTCAGAGTGATACTAATACTAATCCTCCCACTGTATGGAAATGGTGAAAAGATGGTTACATTATCCCACAACTAGGTATTTCTAGATACTAGTACTGATTGTATTCAATGGTGTAAGCAGAGCTTTAGGTACTGTACCAAACAGACCTATCAATTAGAGTTCTCTTAAAATTGTGTTCAGAATCATGAGCGTGTAGGTCTTGAGTTGTTCCAAGGTGAAGTGTTTGACCTATGGCTAAAAAATATAAACTACCTTGTATAAATATAGAAGTTGCTTTTAAGCTCATGCTCTAAAGACTTTTCCTCACTGTTCTAAGGCTGAGTTATTTTAGAAACAGAATCAGAGCATCCAGGCTGGTTAGGCCACTTCAGATCTGAGGAAGGGAAAAATCCCCAACTGCTTTAGATGCTTGTTCTTTGCTTATGACATCTGGGGCTGGTGCTGCTGGAAGCCACTGTCCAGGAGCCCAGACTCCCTGAAATTTGTCCTCAGCTCTCCCACAAGGCTGCTGTTTGATTTCAATCCTGTAATTTTGAGCTCCTTTATGGTCAGCTGTGGTACAATACACTAGAAGGGTGGAGGTTGGGCAGTGGCTGTAGCCATGTTCATCATCAGTTACTACAACTGTGTCTGCGAGTAGAAAACTTGTCAAGACTTCCCCAAGGAGAGAAAACGTGAGTCCTTTTGCTTCAGATTTTTCCCTGGTTTTCCAGTCGTACAGAGATCCTTGCCAGCAGCAGATATGCTGAGCTTCTCCTGAGTTTCAGTGTGATGCTTTTGTCTTTCCCAGCAGCTCTGGCTGCTATTAAATTACCTCAGTACAGAGCCTGTCTTCCTTCATCACTAGCCAGGTTGTTCCCTTTTTTCTTCACAATTTATTCCTCTACAGTCTTATTCATAAAGGAAGAAGACTTTTTTCCACATAGTTTTAGGCTGATATGTATGGGTTGAAGAACACTTCAGTCCCATTAAAATCCATAGCTGTGGATTCTTGTAACTCATGGATGTGGAACTATGGCTATACTGCTACAGTTGATCACAAATACATGGCAAAGCAGATAAAACCACTTAAGTCATACCAGGACTGACTGGTTTTTCTGTGGCTATGAGGTGGAAAAATGTGCATTGAATTTCAGCTTTGGTCCATGGGAGACACTGCAGTAGCTTGGCCTGCTGTTGCGCAAGATGTGTTTCTTTGGAGTTAAGTGGTAATTTAAAGGATTATCCGCTGTCTTTTCTTCTCTGCTTTTTTGGTTTCTGCTCTGCCTATATTAACATCTGTTTCTAATTTTATCTTGGTTTTTTTTCATAATCTGTAACATAATTTTGACAACTGCTTTGATTGTGGATTGTCATTGACCCTTGCTGAAGAAACAGTTTCTTTATTAGCAAGAATGCATCATATAGCACTGCTGGAGTCAATAACTTTTTATCTAACTTTAGACCCCTACATTTGTGAAATGGTATCTGCAGTAATTTTCCATGGTCTTGACATATGTCAACATCTACTTTACCAATTATCTTCATCTATTTTTATGGTGAAAAGGGGCTGTTGCTATTGTGAGTCGAAGAATAATAGGCTAAGAAGATAGCTGAGGTTTTAATTGTGATCAAAAATGACACAAAATTCTTTTTAGGATGAGAAGTCAAATTTTTGAGGGTCTCACTTTGTGACTGAACATAGTTAGCAAGAGGTGTGTCAATAGTCTTCATCATCTTTCCTGCACTCCTGAGTAATGGCTTGCATCTCTTGTTCACTAACCTAGGTGCGGCCCTTGGATATTAATATGTCATCCTCACTTTACCCTAAGTCATTGACCTTTTGTTTTCATTACAAGGTGAAATGGAAAAACAGAATGTTGTCAAATTATACACTAAAGTAGAGCTGGTAGCACAGAAAACTTAATGACAGGACAACTAAGATGCTTATTTGTTTTATTAGAAACATAGAATCGTAGAATCATTTGGGTTGGAAAGGATATTAAAGATCATCTCGTTCCAACTCTCCTGCCATAGGCAAGAACACCTTTCACTTGACCAGGCTGCTCAATCCAATGAGTCCAATCCAACATGGCCTTGAACACTTCCATGGATGGGGGCATCCACAGCCTCTCTGGGCAACCTATTCAGTACCTTACCACCCTCTGAGTAAAGAACATTCACATTACCTAATATCCCATCGAAACCTACTCTCTTTCTGTTTAAACCACTACCCCACATGCTAGACTGACTCCCTGATTGTGAGACCTTCCTATCCTTCCCATAGGTCCCCCTCGAGCAGGAAGGTTGAAATAAGATCTCCCCAAACACCTTTTCTAGGCTATACAATCCCAGCTGTCTCAGTTCTTCCTCATAGCAGAGGTTCTCAGCCATCTGACCGTCTTCGTGGCCTTCCTCTGCCTGTCTTATGCTGGGGAGGTGCTGCATCCAGAGGTGGATGCAGCACTCCAGAGGGTAAAGTAGAGAAGTATCTTCTGATATAGCCCAGCATACAGCTGGCTTTTTGGGATGTAAGTGAGAGTTGCTGGCTCATCTCCAGTTTTTCATCCACCCATATGCAAAGCTGCTCTCAATCCACTCATTTAACCTGTATTGAGGTTTAGGATTACCCTGACCCAGGTGCAGGACCTCACACTTGGTCTTGCTCACCTCATAACTCTGCCAATGTCCCTCTGGGTGGCAGGCAAATGTCTAGATGGAATAGACTACAGAACATTTCAGCTGTAATGGAGCTACACTGACCACTGGAGGTACACTGTAACTGTTGGAGCAATTTTTTTCCCATGGCCTATTCTGGGACAGAATAGCACAGTCTCATATTTTGTCTCGGAGTGGGCTATCCTCAATTCTGTCCTTTTGTAGCAGGGTCTTTCAGAACTCACATGTAGGAGAGTTGAGGACCCTTAGGCAAGTAAGGAGTGAAGTGTGGCAGATGCAGCATGAGGCCGTCTGACTGGGAGGGAGGGAGGGTGCTTGCCCGGAGCAGTCTGTCTGCAGACAAACTCCGAGTGACTGCTGCATTGCTCTTCAGTGCCTGCTCTCCATGGGGTGAGGTAGCCCCTCTTGATCTGTTTACTGGGCATTACCTTCCATGTGCTCTGTGTGTGTGTTCTCTCTCTTTTTCTCTTTAATCTGTAGTGTTCCTGTGGCGCCTCCTCCCTTGTTATCTGAGGAGGAATTTACAGTTTCTTCTTACAGGTGTAGGACAGATGGAGGTGAAGGAGGCAGTACAAGGGTTACAGTTACAGTTTCAATTAGGAGTGGCAGCCGAAGGATCTCTTTTTCACAGACTCTAGATCCACACCTTCACATTGAATTTTGTCATAAAAGTCACAGATTCTGGTATGAAATTTGTAACTTACTTCAGAATTAGAAAACTTTTCACCCCAAGCATGTTTTTCTTCAAAATGGGAAGGAATACACCTTCAGCTTGCCTGTAACTTCTGCTGTATAGTAGTGGCATTTTCACATATTAGAATTGACACATTTTTAATAAATCTGAAATGTTTATATAAGCAGACCCTGTCATAGTATGTTTGAAAAAATTATCTTTTCCAACCAAGTTTGTATGTGAAAAATCATGCTGCTTTGATAAATTGGTGGGTTTTTTCCCCCGCCATGTAAGGTTTTTTTCATCTATCATATTTTATTTTCACAGTTAGAGCTCTGGGTAAGAGAGGTCTTACTGCAGCATATCTACATGAGGTTTTTTCCCCAAGAATTCTATTGAATCAATGAGGCTAAAAATGGTAGAAAGTAGTTTTGATTCATTTCATTAAGAGGTAACATTTCATTTCAAATAAATGTCACTTAAAGAGAAAAAGAGTGCTTGAATTAGCTCAGACAGTTTTATTGCCATAGCAGTATTCCATGCAGGTCTGTGAAGAAGAGCTGGATCATGCACAAAACAATACTATGAGTGCTGAATTGAGGAGACTGAAAAGGGTGATTTTTAAAAGTAGTTTGGTCTCCAGTCTGGCTTGACTTTGATTTCTAGACACTTAGAAAATGGAACTTTTGAGGCTAAGGTCAATGGGAAAATGTCTTTTGTTACTTCTCAGTAAGTGTGACTTTATGGAAATGTTAAAATGAACTTCATTGTTTGCATAGACTCACCTTTTGGCAAGAAATGAGAATCTGTATAATTAATTATTCCAGAAATATTATTTTTATGTAAATGAGCTCCTTTCATACAGGATCAAACAAATCCAAAATATCCCAGGCATTCTACAGTAATTTGTGGATGAGTACCCATAAAATACTCAAAGGTAATGTGTTACAATAATAATATAACTTTTGAGTCTTGACCTTGTTTTCATTAATATAACCTAATGATTGTACAAGGTAGAGTAAACTATTCCATTTAAGTGGCAGTGATATTTTCGGTAAACAAAATTGTATGCATTGCCTTGTCAGATGAGTATATTGTCTTACAATGATGTTTAAATTAAGTTCTAAAAGGTTGCATCAATATAACCTGAGAATAAAAACAATTCATCAGCAGATCTCAACATAAGGGATTTGCTAAACACCTTCCAGGCAGAGCTATAATTAGGATGGTGATCAGGCATGTGGGATGTTTCAGGTTACTCTGTCTAACATCCTGCACTGTCTCCCTCATTGCAGTGCATGGTCACTGACTGAGAGTGGTTAGTTTGACTTCCCCCTTTCACTCATGTGGCTATTTGTACTATACAAAATGAGTCCTAATGGTTTACACTAGGTTCGTCTAGTTTGAAGAAAAGGAGACTCAGAAGCAGCCTCACTGCCCTGTACAGCTTCCTGAGGAGGGGCTGGAGAGAGGGAGATGCTGGTCTCTTCTTCCTGGTATCCAGTGATGGGGGATGTGGGAATAGTTCAGGGGAAGTTCACACTGGACTTCAGGAGGCATTTTTGTACCAAGAGGTTGATCAAAGAGATCAGTCTTCCTAGAGACATGCTGGATGCCCCAGGCCTGTCAGCGTTTAAGACACATTTGGACGAGGCCCTCAATACTGTGCTTTAACTTCTGTTCATCCTTGAATTGATCAGGCAGTTGGACTAGATGATCAGTGTACCTCCATTACAGCTGAAATGTTCTGTAGTCTATTCCATCTAGACATTTGCCTGCACTACCTTTCCATATGCATCCTTAGGCGAATGTGTCGTTTGCCCATATCTTTATTTGTATGAAATTAAACAGCTATTTTACTTAGAGCAATTCTGTGCATACATAAAATTATCATTAAGTCTTGTGGGAAGACAAGTTTTGTTTCTTTTACTGGGTTTGAGTCTGATCATACAAGCTGCACAGTCCTTCTGCAAAATTACTGTTTCATATGTTTCCCCTAATTTTGCTGGGAGCTGAGGAAATAGGAACTATGGGCAAATTCCAGCATGTAACGGGGGCATGCCCTGCAAGAGAGAGTCTTTTGTTAAAAGCTAGTGGAGAAAATACAGAAAAATATTTACCTATATTTCACTAAAATATAACCACCTACTATACTGCAGGCTTGCAGATTAGCTCAGTTGATACAAAATCTTGTACAAACACATGCATATATGTATACTGAATAATCTTTATGTGTCAAATGATGTATATTCCAGTTTATATAGGTATATATAAAATGGAAGTATGCAGTGCTGCAATGTTTATGATTGCTTGGACTGATAATATTCTCCATAATATTGTCTGAATTAAATGGAGAAAAGAAATTATTTGGGCTTTTTTTGAGGCAGCAATGCATACACCAGTCTCCACCAGTACTATGCTGCCTTTATATTTAAAACTTTTTATTGATCAGCAGATATTTGTCACTGAATAGGCAGTAATCAATGGAGACAACGTCGCAGTGAATGAGTAGAGAGTTTGGCTAAGAGTTTGTCTAGTCAGGAAAACTCCTTTCATTTTATCCATATGGAAATGGCATTCGGTTGCTGAAGTTCTTCTTTAACCTGTGTATTGCGCAGGCTTCAGGAATATGTTTACTTCTTTGGCTCCATTAAAAAGTAAGGGTGTTTTTCCAAAACTTCTCACAGTTGCTCATTGTAGTTCCTATAGAAGCCTTGACATGTGAGGGTCCCTGATGCCAAATTAGATGTCCTGGGTCTCTGATTTATGGCTCCTCTAGGCAATAGTAGTGTTGGTGAGTTCTTTCATTAATGTTCATGCATCTAAACTAAAGGCAGCAGTGGCAGAAGGTTTAATCCGCTTCAGCTGAGTCTGTCTCATTGGTTTGTCTTTTTGGACACTTCTGCAGCACTATCAGATCCTTAGATTCTGTTTGTGGTAGATTTAATACCTCCCTGCAGACTCAAGATAGAAGTTACCAAGCGTGGCGTGATGTGCTCTGTGTGGTTTTGGCCTGTAAAATGTTGAAATTTGTTGACTTACAACTTTCTCAGGGTGGTTAACATACTCATGTGGTTAATCCCTTCAGCAAAGGGCAAATCAAGATAACAGCAAATATTCTTGCAGCATAGAAGCTTTAGACCTCAGTCAGCTGAACGTGTTTCTAGCACTGAGACCCAAATCTCATAATGAGACTTGGAAGGTGGATCTGTGTAAGCCCCGAAAGGAATGGTTGATTTTTCAGACCTGTTGAAGCTTTTTTGTCATCTACCCAGTGAGGTGGTGGAGTAATCATCCCTCAAAGAGTTCAAAAAAAGACTGGATGTGGCACTTGCTGCCATGATCTAGTTGAATTGTTAGAACATGGGCTGGACTTGATGATCTTATAGGTCTCTTCCAGCCTTGAATTTCTGTGATTCTGTGATTCTGTGACTAAATAATAGTAATGGAAGGAGTAAATCCCATTGTCTGTGGCAGTCCAGGCAGGTGGGGAGTCAGAGACTAAACAATACATAGGATGCCAGTCTCTTTTTTTTTTATGTGTTGGTAGGCATGGGCTACCTGAAAAAAGAGAAGTTTTGAAGATCAACAAGCTGCTGTTGTGAGGGGTCTGGAAAAGAAAGCATATATTAGCAGCAAAGGTCAGGAGAACAGGGTTCATTATTCAGTTCATTATTAGAAATCAGTCTTTTTCATGGAGGAGAGAGGTAGAGAGTCTTGTTGATCCCAGCTTAAAGCAGCCATTAGACTTAGTGCCTACCAAAGTCTTTTGATTTGACTTTCTTTGGCCTTTGCTCAGACATGCTTTGTGTACCCTACAGGCCTCCAGTCTCTGTTACATCCAACGGCCTGAGACCAATTAGTTGTCACCTCTTGTCACCTGGATTCAGTCAGATCTGAAGGGAGCAGTTAGCTCTTGTCATGTTGTGGGGAATTTCAAATGGTATTGGAAGAGGGGACAATAAGCAAGAGAGAAACAATGTCAAATTTCTCCATTCTTATAGAACCAGAAAGCGACTAATGATTGTTCCTAGAAGATTTAACAGAGAAACGAGTTTCAGTGTCGGTTCTACCCAACAGTCTGTGTTCTTAGGCTGCATAATTTAGCCTCTAGAAGAATACTTTTGATCCTGAAGTTAGTTCTTGGGAAGGAGAAAATTTCATTTCATCTTTATGAAGAAAACCATGAAAACCATCCAGTCTCTATAAGGACTGCTGTAAGAATCCTCTCTGGACAAATTCAGACATGTCTTTCTCCATGTTTTTCTGACCAAGAAGTAGAGGCCAGAATGTTATGGTATGTTCTACCTAAGGATTTGAAGTTCTGCTGTGAATGCACAGTACAGAGATTAGCCTGCTAAAGAAAAATATTAATACTGTCTCTGACCAGTGACAAATATGTGAGCTGAAAGTAACTTCTTTGATATATTTTTATGTTTGTGTGCATACACAGATATTCAAACATCGCAAATAAAAGGTGCAAAGTTGGCTGCTAGGAGAAGACGACTGTCTTACTTGGAGAGATGTGAATTAATTTTTGTAGCTATATCCCTTGAAACAATTCAGCATAAATATATAAGCTGCTAGATGTGTGTGAATACAGCATGGGCTTTTTCTGTGGTTAGTTAATATTATTGACATTTATTGAAACTAGCTCCCTTTTAGAATAGCTAATACAGAAATAGCTGCAGAGTCCCCTCTGATCTAAGGTTGATGTCACTTTTGGTGTTGCCTTCCTTTGGATGTGTCATGAATGTTTGAAGAGGTGTCAGACACACAAAAATAACTTTCGGATTTTTAACCCCTAAATTTCTTTTCCTGTTTCAAACTCATTTTTGTGTTTGTTTTAATTAGAGCTGTTGCTCAGTATCACGCTGTTGCTCAGTATCCAGTATCCTGTTTCTCACAGGGGAGTGCTTAGTAAAATAAAATTCCAGAGTGCCTCTCTGAGACAATCTCGACACTTTACTTAAAATGAAGTTTAATTCTGGGGGGAGTTTTTTCTCTCTGAGTTGTGAAGATGATTTAGATATTGGTCTAAAAGCAAAACTTTTGAATGTATTTTTTAATGTTTTTGTTTTCTGGAAGAGAAAGATAGAAATAAAAACAAACTCATCCTTTTAGAAATGCACTTAATTCTTCATTGTAATATGCTGTTAGATTTTGTGTAGGAGTTGTTAAAAATTCAAGAGAAGAGTCAATCTGGGAAAGAAAAATTGGAAAAATAATAGTATTTAAAAGGTAATACCCAATGAAGTCCTTCTAGCAGGGTATTTAAGCAATTGTTTGGGTAGATTTGTAATGCTAGCTAAATTGAATGTATTCCTTAGTGAACAGTATTTCAAGATGATCTGCACAATTTCTACTGCCAAAATGAACTCTTTAATACGAAATATGCCTTGGAGTGTGGTAATGAGAACAATCCCAAGTTTTTGCACATTTCTTGATAATCTCCACAGAACTGTAACATTCTCCGTATGTTTTCCTGGTTGGCAGGTGGAGTGGATACAACAGCAGGTGGTTAAAAGAAGGATAAAGAGGGATTATAAGCCTGGTGGTACCCAATCCACTTATTTCAATGATCCCAAGTGGCCAAGCATGTGGTACATGGTAAGTACATGTAGGGTCATTGACTCCGTTTAATGCTAATGTTTAGTTGTCTGGTTTGATATTATGAAAAGGGGAGGAAGAGTATGTTCAGAAAAAGCAGATTTGGGGATTATTATGTAGCTAATAAAAGTCTGTTAACTCCTTAGAAGTATTAAAAAGAATTTGTGGTGAGCCGTGCAGTAGGAAGCATTTACTGATGCATTTATTCATTAATTATTCCTATGGAAAGATATCTTACTTACTTGAGGATAAATAAGCAATGAGAATGGAAGAACTTAGCCACAACGTGTGAGAACCCACTTGTATTTAATACATAATTCACTGTCCCCAACATAAATGTATTTTGCCCTGAAACAGAAGAAGTCCACCCGCACTGACCATTCATTTCCTGTCTGACAGAAGTTGTATTTTTCAAAAAAAAAGTTTGGTTTTTTTTTTTTTCCTAATAAAATCACAGTTAAAGTCTGGAGAGAAACTTTGTACTTATGATGTTTTAAAAAACATCCTCATTTTTGCCAGGTGAAAACCTTAGCATTACAGAATGGTTTGGGATGAAAGAGACCTTTAAAGGCCTTCTAGTCCAACCCACCTTTCAATGAGCAGGAGCATCTTAAGCTAGATCAAGTTGCTCAGAGCCACATTCGACCTGATCTTGAATGTTTCTAGTGATAGGGGACCTACCAGATCTCTGGGTTACCCAGTCCAGCATTTTACAACTCTTCTTGTAAACAATTTCTTCCTTAATTCTAACCTGAATCAACCCTCATTTGGTTTAAAGCCATTGCCCCTTGTCCTATAGCAACAGGTGCTGCTAAAAAGTTTGTCCTCATTTTTCTTAGTGATCCTCCTACAAATATCGAAAGGCTGCAGTAAGGTCTCCCTGGATCCTTCCCAGGAAAAACAAGCTTAATTCTCTCAGTCTTTCTTCATAGGACAGGTGCTCTGATAATAGATAATTACAGCAGTTGCCTCTAATTTTATCAGGAAGATAGCAGTCCCTATTTAAAAAATAGTTGTGTTGTCTAACCACACTACCCACAGCTGTGCCAGAATTGCCAGTGTAACACTGAACAGACTTTAGAGCATCAAATGGACTTCACTGCTTTTTTGTACAACTTTCATAATTCCTCATTTCTGTCCCAGTGGAAAAAAAATCCTTACTTTCAAACCTTCTGGGAAGAGACCATTCCTGAATGATTGCATTTACATCCACTGATAACTCTGTGTATTTGCAACATCACTAGTGATAGTGGTTTGATGACATTTTGTTGAAAGAGATGAGTAAAGTATTAGTGAACATGCTATCTCATCAGGGTGAATAGCTAAAAATATGTGAGTGGATTGACTTTAGGACTGACTTGAGACATAAAAGATATCCTCATATGACTGTGTTTATGATTGTTACCATAGCTGCTTTTGTTAATCTTTCTTAGCTTTATAAGATGAAGGGGAAAAAATGAGTTCAAGGTTGGTTAATGGTTTTAGTCTTTGCTGTGCTGGAAGAGGTTTTTAGGTTACTGGCTGCAGACATGTTGTTGAGAAAGTAGTAAGAGTAACAAGAAATTACTCTTGAGTAATTTCTTGAGAAAGTAATAAGTAAACTATCATATAGAGGGTTGTATTTTGATTAATAAGTAACTTTGTTGTGGGCTAAGACTGATACCTTTGCCCATTGAACTGGCACAATTTCTAACAAGGCCATAAGTGCAGTTCAGATTTGTTGACAGAAGTCCTGTTATTCAAAGACTTTGTCAAGCCATACCTGATTAATGTTTTTCCTCTCCAAGGCTTTTCTTCACAAGTACCACTTCTTGTAATTTTCATTTTCTAGGCTAGAAATAATAAATTTATTTATTTTTGTGTGTTATCCATGGCAAGAAGTTGCAAGAGAATCAGGCATTCTTTCTCTTTTGAGCCATCACAGCACTTCAGAGAAAGCAAAAGTTATTTTCTTCTGACTTCCCTCCCTCAAAGCAGGGAAAGTTGAACAAAACCCAACCATCTTTAGCATAACTTCTGAATCTTCAGGCATCTGTGCTTAAGAGTAAAATAGAATATTTTTATAGACTTATTAGCATATGAAACTTAACTAATCCAACTGTTACTCAAATGCCCTACAGAATCAGGTCCAGTTTGATCAGAATGGACTGATATCAAAGGAAAAAAAAAATCACTAGTTAGCATCCTCTTCAAAATTTTTGCCATTCCCAGAGCTCAGCTACCTTTGTACCATCATGTTAAATCTAATAAATTTCTTCTCTTCCACTGGTGTTGACAAAATAACCTTTTAGCCAATAGCTGGATGAACTATATACAGTCAGTTTGACGATTTTGGCTGAAAGAGGTTGGAGTCAGTTGTTCTGTATTTTTTTCAACTTGGAGCTAACAATAAGCAGAATGACTGAGGTAACTTTGTGCCTAATCAATTTCACTGTACCTGCCAGTTGTTTAAATGAATTTCTTTATCTAATCTGCAGAGGAAACTATAGAATGTAAATATATATATGTTTAAAAAAGAGAGGAAGTAAATATATTTAAAAAATAGAAATACATGCAAAGTTGTGGTTAATATAAATAACTTTGGTAGATTTCAGTCAGAGTACTGTTGTTGACCATTTCTTTTTATTCCCAACTTCAAGAACAGCTCCATAGTGTTAGGCTGAAACTGGAATCACACAGGCATAGAGGCACAGATTTCTACAGTTGTAGTTTACCTCTGCTGTGATGATGGGCTCCACTGGATGGGGTTTTTAAAAATAAGAAAAACATTTTGGATAAGCATAATGAAAACACTATTTTTTTTTTTAACTTCTGAAAACATACTCAAATAGAAGTTGGTAAACCTAAGAAAACATACAGTGCTTGGCTGTGCTGTTTCTCTGACAGGTTATGAGACCTAGTTCTGTGGGGTTTTCACAGAACTGGAGTGAAAGGAGAAGCAGATCAACAATTGTGAGGTGTTTTGGGTGTTCAGGGTGGAAGAGAATTATAGCAGCAAGGCACAGTAAAACCATGCGACTGAGCCATAGTGGAAATGAACATTTACCAGTTACTTGGTGAATAATAATAAAGTAAGTTATTGAACCAAACAGCTATTGTTGTGCAATTACAGAAGTAGAGTGATAGACTCTACATCTATAATTGTGCAACAATAGGGTTTTTAGAAAGTTGTTGAAGGTAAAAGATTTGCTGAGAAGCCTCATCAGTCAGTATTTATTGGTCATCAATCATCACATTTTTTGGTATATTTGCACTGTAGCATTTCTGATGTAAACAGGCGAAATGTACTTTATACCGCTATTGAGAGCAGGCCACACAAGCTGGTGTGTACTGAATTACTTGCATGTAGGGCTTGTTGCTTGAGCTCTAATGCTGAAACCAATACCTAGGGAAAATTGCTTACTTTTCACTTTCAGTGGGGATTGTGAAGCATGCATTGCTTTGAGCTTCCATGAAGTGTCTGGTGAAGCCAGTTACCTCATTTCTTTAGAAAATTCCTCCAGTATGCTACATAGTGCTCTCCAGTTATAGTTGTGAGTTCCCAGGTGAGCTGTTCATTCACAGGGAGGGACAGACCCTCTGCTCTGATACAGTATAGTTGACTCTGGATGGCAGCCAGAGCAGGACTAATAAACCTTTATCGGTAGTGAGTAATGTGAGTTTGCGAAGGTCCTGTAGCCATGAAATAAGGTGGAGGTGACGAGTTAGACAGGTGTGTTGCCTCCCTTGTGCTGCTCATGACATCTGTAGGAAGTTGGCTTACCTTGTGCCTCTCCTCCCAACTCAAGCAAGTGGCAGAGCAGAGAAAAAGATTTTACTTCCCTGGCCTTGTCCTTAATGAGGACACCTATGGTGGATGGGACTGTGAAAGGAGTCAGAGGGACAAAGGAAGGAGTCACAGAAGCCTGATAAGATGGACTGGAAAGAAGCCAAGGGAGAAGGAGAGGTCACAGTAGGTCTGAGTGCTGGCCCAGGTACAGGGAGGCGGAACTCAAGGAAGAATTTCCTTGAGTTTTCCTTGAATTTTACCTGCCATATGCTAACACCGCAGCAAATGAATACATGTCACTCTCCTTTGCGACCTCCTAAAAGTTTGTTTGAGAACTAAGGAAAAGCCTCACTCTTTTTATTGCCCTCCCAAGTACTGTTCTCTCCTTTCATCTGTGCAGTGGAAGCCAAATGGTTGTTCTTTCTGAGTTGGCACGGCATGCTTGAAAGTGTTTTGAGTATTTTGTAACTTGGTTTGGTTGTTGCATGCACTTTCATATTTTTGGGTTTTATTGCATGAGAAGATCAAGCTTTTGGTGTTCTGTAAAATTCAGAAGATGATCTGTGGCTTAACTTCAGCAGAAGTGCTGCTCAAAAGAACCCTCTGCCTGCCACACATTACTTTGCAAATCTGCCTGTGGAAACACATATTTTGTTGTTCTGTGTGGACAAGGCAGAACAATAACATGAAATCAAGTAATTCATAATTTGACCTGAATTAATTTCCCTTTGGAAACACTTTAGGTAATCAAAAAGCCTATAGAAGTGGATTTATCCATGCCTGCTGAAAAAAGATTATGAATGCAGATAGTTTAGCAAGATTAGCAAATAGTTTGAAGGCAGAACAGACTAGATAGGCTTCTTGGTTTGTTCCTTTGGGATATAGTTCTCCTGGATAAGCACACCTGGAAATGCCCAGAAAACAAAAAATGGAAGCCAGCACCTTCTGGGGGTTGTGCCAGCATTTTCACTGAAGCAAGAAGAAGCAATACCAAAATTCCTTCCACACTTGCTTTGGGAGAGCTTTTCCTGTGTGTCAGAGATTTAGTAATACATCATACAGCAAAAGCACACATTCTTCTGCCTACTTACTACTATTGTATCTTCAGAGGCAGAGCATCCACTCTTATCTTTATGGAATTTATTTGACATGATTTTTTTTTTTATAAGCAGCAACTGAGTTACATTAAGAAACTGTAGGTACTTGTTTGTATAATATTCTTCGTGAAATATCACTTGTGTATAATACTGTGTTTTTCTGCACTGCCTTTTTCTGAGTAGTTTTTGCAGTTAGTAAAGAAATGATAATGCCTCAAAATCTTTGAATTTCTAACAATATTTGATAAATATCTGATTTTAGCTTTTGTATGTCATACTGGGACACATTCTGCTAGATTTCAGTTTTTATCTTACATTGCACTTCAGCAGGAAAACCACTGATATAAACAGAGATGCGTAATTTCCTGGAAGTACATTTTTCCTCTTTACAAAGGAGAAGGAATTACTGCTTTCTAAGAGCAGTTTTCAGGAGCAGCTGCTTAGTTAACTATCTGCTTTTCAGATTTTTAAAAATCAAAATTAAGTAATGCCAAATAGCAAAACAATTTCTTATGCCACACAGTACTGAATAATCTATTAATTTACTAAAAAAGGGAGAGGTAATTTAATTAATAGAAAAAATTCTGATTTGTTTCAAACTTTATATCTTGTTTCGCTGTTGTTCACATACTAAAATTGCAGATACTTCTGGAAAAGTGTATCTACTTAACTAATATTTTATACATTATTTCACCTAAAGAACAAGCATCAGGAATTCAAAAATTACCAAAATACACAACGACAGTGTAGAATTAATTCTGAGGCTTGCCTGTCTTGTGGTCTGATTGATAAAAAATTAAATAGTGTGACATATGCAAGTGTAAGGCAATTTCCTAACTGTTCAGTCCATAGGATCAAGGAGAGTCTGAATAATGCTTTTGATCATATGATTTAGGTACTATTGCGAGGGGCAGGAAGTTGAATTTAATAATTCTTGTGGGTTCCTTCCAACCTGAGATATTCCATGATTCTTTGAGGAGAGCTTGATCTGTGTCAAAGAAGAAACTGGAGAACAATATTTGGCTCTAGAATGTTACGTCTTGTACTGGTCATTATAAATCAGTATGCCCATTTTAACTGAAGACACATTCCATATAGAGCCCATGGAGTGAGGTCATCAACACTCCAGCTTTCCAGATTCCAGCATCTATGTTCAATTGTGTCTTCCTTTATATCACATGAGCAAATGTTGTGACTAAAATTACCAGTTTGCAGAGCACCTTAGCTCTTGCTGAGCCTTTTTCAGCATTAATTTATGCACATTTTTTGTCCATGTTTTTAAAAAACCCACAAAGCGGATGGAAACCACCCCCCATCCCCCAAAAACAGAGGAAGCAAATGCACTGAGGACAGACACTCCAATAAAGTGCATTCTGCACTACTTCATTAAATGTAGGTCACCCTTGGCATTACTTTTAGATAATTCTGATGTAGTGAAATATCTGCTGTGCATTACTTCTGCTACTCTAGCCCTGTGGATAGGATTTTCTTCCCAACCAACAAAGAGCAGATAGCAGGAGAGACTACCAGTACACAAATTCTATCGGCACCATTTTGGAAAGAAGTCCAGCAGCTGTTTGCATATCTGCATGACTTCTAATAAGTTTTGATGAAAATTAATCTGAATAAATTAAGTAAGCATTTTGTACAGGACACTGACAGAGCAGGACCTCAAGTCTCCTCAAGGAAAGGCAGGTAGAGTTCTTTGAAAAATACTCCAATTCTAGTGTGTAGAGCAATATAGGCAGTATCTATGTTTACTCTTTTGCTGAGATTATAAATTCTGCAGAACTGGCTGTTTCAAAATGAACTCATTTCCAGCTAACAGCAGAAAAGAATGTGGTCAGGGAGAGGAAATGTGCAGGAATGAAGAGCCTCAGATATCCCCAAGAGATTAAAGTGTGAATCGTTTAAGGTATTAATACTACTTTTGTCTTACCCTTTCTATAGTGATAGAGTTCACTAAATCATGAATAGCATGCTATCTAAGCATCTTTCCTGTATTCATTGATTTTTATGTGAATTTCTAACAAAAAAGTAAGTTTTTTTCAGTTTTCAAAACAGTTTGAAACTATATTAAACCCATGTAGTATAAACACAGTCGCTTAATGACCAGCAGATACATGATAGACTAAATATGAAGTGTATCACAGGGTTTTCCCTCTCCTGTGTCTTCTGTTTATTAATAAACTAAAGACAGTTTATTAATAAACAGTGAACTAATGTTTGGGAGTAAAAAACTCCTGGTTTGGGTTTTATGAATACCAGCTCCTAATCATACAATTGTATTTGGAGCCAGAAATCCCATTTAGAAAAAAAATAACATAAGTTAAGCACAGAAAAAGCATTTCTGAAGTTACAAAAAACTCTTCCATAGCCTGGTTGAAGTTTGAATCACTTTTTCTCATTATAAGTCTCCTGGTCTGGCTGAAAATAAGCTGTTGAGGAAAGTTTGTTAAATGCAAGCTTTCACATGCTGTGTTTGGATGAGCTTTATATGATACCAGCTGCTGAAGCACTAAAATCCATATAACCTTTATTAACTAGGACCTCGTCTACACATGAATTGAAATGCAGATTAAGAAATTAATGTAGCCCACTTAGAAAGTGTTACAGCCCTTACATCTTGGTAAGGAGTCAGTCTGCTTAGAGAAAATATGATTCTGAAAAGAAAAATCCCAGTTCTTGTAGGCCACTGAATTGGTGCTGGAGAATCAACACCCTTTTCTGATGATGAAATTTCCCAAAACAGCACACAAGCTTGAGGCTCTGTGTTCACATCCTACCACCTACAGTATCTTTACCCCTAGCTCCTCAATCCTGTCTCCATGCTTTGCATCATCTCTTATGAATGACAGAGAAAAAACAAAATAAGAAACAAGCAAACAAAAAACCCTAACTAACTAAAGAAAAAACACCAACAAAAACCTCAAAAAGAAACTAAACGAAGATAGATCAAAATTTTCACTAACAACACTGAGGAGTTGGATTGGTCCAGCTTTCTTGGGGATCTTGACCCTCAGTTTAGGTAGCTATCTTGTTAGTTTTGATTTAATTATTAGATCTATTTGCTACTCTTAGGTGGTTGTCCTTTTTACATAATTTCCTCCTGCAATTTCTATCTGCTCCCACTCCAGACTGGTGATGGCATACTATATAAGAGGGTAAAAGTATTCTGAAATTGAAAGCATTATTCTACTTTGCGCCTGTCCTTTAAAAATGTTTGCCCAAACACACCATAACATTGACCCATTGTCATTGATAGTGACCAGTGAGAGGAAAGCAAGTTCTGAAAGGTTCCTGCCTTTTAAATCCACTCATACTGGCATGAGATGTGGTCTGTTTTCACTGTCTGGCTGCTGCTGCTCCACCAGTATTCAAAAATTGCAAGTATTGATCTCACTAGTGATACCCAAAGACCACATTGTGCATTATGTGAACTATAACCACAGACACATTCTGATTCTAATTCAGTATTTATTCTTCTGAATTAATCTACATGGGTGGCCAAATGCACTTTTTAAGCTTGGTTTGTTACGATGCCAAGGCCTAGAAAATATCTTCAGTGTTTTCAATATTTGAATGATTCACACACAAGATTTGTCCCATGGTCTAATAGGAGAAATCAAACTATGCCTGAGCCATGCATCTCTTCTAATCTCCTGGCATGCAGAAGTTCTAAATACGAGTGTGAGCATGAGGGGAATGGAGGTTATGACCCATGTTGCCTCCAGGCAGGCACCAAGCAGCAGAGGTCTCCTTATGCAGTCGTGTTCTTTGGGGAAGGACAGGGACAATTTACATGTCAGTAGATGCGTTTAGATTTTAAGAATAATAATAATTTAAAAATTCTAACTTATCAGTTATTCTAAGTTATTTTTCTTGTAGGCATTTGTCAGTAGGGATACTACTTGGAAATGGATTCATACAGGAAAATTCAATTAGAAGGAATGCATGCAATGACATATGAGGTGAATTTTCCCCATTTGTCCTTTTGGTGGCAAGGAGATTCTAATCATGCTGCATGTATTTGTTCATTTCATTCATGTGTTACATTGAGAGAGACAAGAAGGAAAGTACTTACTGTGTATTGAAAAGTTCTCACTTAAAATACTGTATCCATGTTAAATCCTGGCATCCATAAGTCAAAGGATGAAAGATTAAAGTGACTAAACAGGGGAAAAAGTGGCTAAATAGAGGGAAAAGAACATCTGTTTTGGCTGTTCATAAAAATAAAAAGAGATCTTTAATAATAAAGTGCTGCCTGTATGTTGTATTGCATAAAATAGTTTATTTAGTTGTTGTTTTGCACTGAGCGATTGGAGATTTGCACTGAGTAGTCTTTATATTGCACTGAATACTTTATGTTATATCACATGGTTTGTTCTCCTCCTCTCTTATCACGTGGTTTTTTCCCTCACCCACCCCTCTCCCCAATACCCTCTGGGGGTCTCTCCTCTGGTCAGACCTCCCCTCGCCCCTCCTCACTGGTATCCCATTGGCTGTGGTCCTCTTCCTCCACTCCCCATTCCCCCGGGATAAATGTCTCCCGCCATGAGGCAATGCTCTCTCTTCTACCTCGGCATCGCCTGTGTCTCCTCATAAGTCAATAAACAGAGGACATTCGTCCCCATGTGGAGAACAGCACTTCTGGCCTTTTGCCTTTGCCCATGTGAGATCCTGTGGGCTGGGGTCCATAGCTAGCCGGACTGGACCCCAACAGCCCGCCCAGACAGGGATTCTTGCACCCATAATGGTATTGTTACTGAGAATGTGTGCAGCAACATGTACAGGCACAGCATCAGATCCCCTACACCTGGCTGGCAATAGACATCCACCTGAATGCACTGCAGATCAAGGACAGATTTAAAGATATTCCTAAACGTAATGTACAGTTCTAAGTTCTGTTGATTTTTCCCAGTGTCCTCCAAGCCAACGTTAATTGGCTGCTAATTGGCCCAAATTTTGTGTTTTAATAAGCCTGTCATTACATTAGTTGGTTTTGTGGATTGTTGTATGTCAAATCGTCCATCTCTAGAGGAATTGATGAGGATGTCTGTAACAAGACTGAAATGGTTCTTCAGCTGAATTAATAGAAAACAATAGTATTTGTTATAATTTTTATTTTATCTATTTTTATTGTTTTTTAATATTTATATTTATATTACACAACTTCAATGTTATAAAATGAAAACTTTTTTTTGTTTTTTTTTTAAGAAATCTTTTTTCCTTGAAGACTCATATCAATAGCAGAGCAACCACACAAACCTGACTTTTTTTGTTTTAAAACAATCAGTATCTATGTAGTGATGCTTATCAACTAAAACTTCTAAAATTTTGCTCCAGAGGTAATTAAAATATTTTTTCAAAATTTTATTCAACTTCTTTTCAAAAATGTTGTCACCCACTCTTAAATGGAGCTGTGTTGCATTAACTTTGGCATAAAATAAACACCATTGCTTTCTAACTAGTTCTCAGAAATAAGAGAGGCTGGGTGTGGGTGGGCCTCATTTCTGATTAAAATGAATTTAACAGCATAATTCTGATTTAGTTCAATAAGAACTTACAAAAGCAGATTCACAAACAGGGAAATTAGTTATTGCAGTGCTGTAAGTCTGCTGGACTTCAATAGAAACTTTCACAAACTTAGAGTCACCAATAGTGCAGTTTATTGGAGCAGCAAATTATAGATTCTTTTAGATTACTGGTGATAAATTCACTAGACCTGCAAACTGTACTTTGTACATGTACTATATATACAGTCCTATGTATAAGTATTCCTGAGTATATTCCAACTCAGTTGGAGGTGCAGAACTCAGCCAAAGAGGTGCTCCTGCTCTTGGGAGATGAGCAAGCCCATTTACTTATCTGCAGAGTTGATTGTATTCTCATCCTCTGCCCTACAGAATTTCAAATGCCAATGTATACTTTCTGCAATAGTGAAGGTGAGACTGCATATTCTGTAATTTACATCACAAATGGTGGTGATGGGCAGCCACTTTATATGTAAAGGAGATGTCCACAGTAGCTCAGAGATTACAGACTATGGGTCTTGTGCAAAGGTGGAGCAGAACAGATGATGATTTAGCATCAATCACTCTCCCCACTGGCTGATGGCAGCATTAGGGGTCATTCTCTATCTGATAACCCAACACTCCATCGGCAGGCCATCATGGCCTTAGCCACACATCTCGGCTTGGCTGTAGCCCTCATTCCTGCAAGATGGCCAAAGGGGGAAAAGTACAAATCAGCTCATTTGGTTGTCTCATGTCAATTCTGTACTTAGATCCCCACAGCTACTCATCTGTGAACTGACAGGTGCATTTGAGTGGCGTGCTGCCTCTCCGAAGGCACGATGAATGGATTCCTGCTCACTGCAGTACAGTTTGACTAGATGACCTTTAAAATCATCTATTTGACTTTTGACATTCTTGCTTAGCATATCTGATTGAGATTTAGTCACAGTAATTAATGTTTCTTTGTGTATTCAGAGTGGAATTATTCATTATATGCTTATATTTAAGCCCACACCCAACTGCATAAACTGAATATTCCTCTCAAATTATTTGAAGGTAGTTAAATAGCAGAAAAAAGCTTAGTTCTCCCATATCATACTTCTTACTGAGGCTTCAGAGGAGTTCCTGACATTGAGCTACATTAGTCTCACAGAAATCAGCATCAGGATCTCAACTCCTTTGGTTAATTCTCCTTTAGTTTGATTAAGCCTTTTCTTGATGATTAAAAATCTTACAAATCTTAGTTGCATGTTTATCTTGGTCTGTACTAACCTTGTTAGGCCATTCTTTACTAGATTAAATAAATATTCCCCCTTCAAAAATATAATTGTTTTGAGTTATTTGCATGATGCAGTCAAGTCATGTCTTGACCCTCTCAGATAAAATAGGTTCTTTAACTTGTTAAGAATCACTGTAAGTTGTGTTTACACTACTTATTTCAGACAAGAAGCATCAAGAAAACAAGCAACAACTCTGTGTTCATTCTCCAGTAACATATCCTGTAAAACTTCAATACTGGGCACATGCATGCATTGTTCCAAAAATAGCATCACTACTGTCATTAAGAAAAACATCTTTACCCACTTTTTGCTATTCCACTGCTTTACCTATCAAAGAATAATATGTAGCTTCATAGAGCATCTTTTTTAAGCTGCAGATGACTGTCTACCTTAAGATTCTAAAAGGATCTTAAATCCTTTTAACTATTGCTGGTTTTCTGTAGATTCGCATTTTAACCCTTGCTATAGGCATAATTTTTTGCATGATTTTATAGAAAACTATATTATAAACACTCTGCTTAAGTAGGTTCACCTTCATAAGTGATCCAGATCACTGTGTCTGTTGCTCTCTGTACTTTCTGCCCCACTAACTTTTCTGTCATCAGATTTGAGTGTGCTATATAAGAACACTGTTTCAACTTTCCTGAGCTACAAGTAAACAGTGGAGCCTCTTAAGATTTGAGGCTTAGTAATTGCAATGTAATTGTAATTCTAAGCAATTGTAAATTGTAATTGTAATGCTAAGTAATGTTTCCTTGAACAAACTTTATGTTAAGGAGTCATAATGGATTCAAAGTACAAACTGATAGTCTAAATCTTCTGCTAGCTTCCTTATGAGTGGATATGTTAAGTGCTTACAGATTCATGCCATATCTCTAATGGACCCAAACACCTCACTACAGTTTTTAAGGGAGAAAAAACATTTGTGTAGAATGGTTGTTTTCATGGTAGAACATGGGAAAAATGTAGTTTACTGGAGGTACATTGTATTTCCCTGATAATTCCCCCCTTTTACTTGGAAGAACCTTTCTAACTTTGTAACATATTTTTGCTCATTCATTTTAAAATCATCTGTGCAGTTAAACAGCAGACTCTTTGTAGGAGAAACAAAGAGGGAAAAGATGATCCATTTACAGCTCAGATTTGAAAGTAGTGTAAGGTATAAAAGGTAACTGACAGGAATCATAGAAGATAATGATGGTAGGAGAGACAAGGGAGAATGCAGAAAGTGTTATAAAAAGTACAGAGAATATTTAATAGCAGTAGTACAAGAAAAAGTGATGGACACAGAGAAATTGTCAGCAATCATAAAATTAAACTCATACCTTTAGTTTATTTATGATTGTATATATTTTTTCCTTCTGACGATGCTCTAATCATAGCTTTCTTTAGTTCTTTCTTTGAGTGTTTTCTCTGCAGACTTCCTGGATTTGCAAAGATACCTGCAAATTCTGAAAGTTATCATGAATGGATATAATTTCAGTGCAAAGACTGTGTTATGTATAGTATAAGCCAATAGTATTTTCCTCCATTTGTTGTTAGACAAATGATATTTGATACAAATAAAAGGTGCATACACTGAGGTTGTATATTTTCTCTGTCTAAAGGAATACATTCCTCTAATATTAGTTTAAAACTGTGTTCTCAGATTAGTTCCATATATTCAATCACTTTGTTTGCAGCTGGCAAAAGTTCCTTCATAGCACTGTTGAGATGAATGGTATCTATGTGTCTTTAATGCTAAAGTCCGGATTTAGATTAGCAGCAGCTCCCCAAGACCCTTAAAGCTCAGTAGACATTTGTTTGCATCCAGTTCTCCGTAAAAATAGTGTTTTCAAATACACTGGACTTCTCCAGAACCTTTCCCAATATTTGTATTTTCTGAGTTAGCTAGAATCTTGACACTGTGCTGAGATTTCTGTAAGATTCTTTGCAATTCTGACAATGTTTTCACATTCATTGTCTTATTTTGCACAGTCTTTCTTGCACAGTTATGTCAAAAATCTCTAGAGTAACCTTGCTCAACATTGCAAAATTTGATCATCTGAGTCAAATTTCGTGAGACAATTACAAGAATAATTGTGTGATACTTCTTTATCATATGCAAAACTTTTTGGTGTTTCTTAGTTGGGTTTTTGTTGATGTTCTTGAGTAATCTTTCCTTTTACTTCCCAGGCCTCCTTTTCCTTCCCAGGCCTCCTTTTCCTTCCCAGGCCTCCCTTCTCTGGGCTAGTTCTCTCATTTAGACCTGATGATCTCAACTGCAAATTATAACTATCCACCCTCTCTAGTGATTTTGCCTTATCTTCCCAGGTTTCACTTATACTACACAGAGGGCCTTGCATTCATCAACCCTAGCATGCTCAAATGGTGAAAAGCCTGTTGATGCCCACGGCATTTACTTCCCTGTAGGCAAGCTAAATTAGCAGCCATCCATCTTAGTCTTAACCTCTACCATTAATGAATTTTCACAGCACGCATTTCCAGTGTTAGATGAAACACTTTTATAAGGCTGTCTAAGGAGGGCATGAAGTGATGTCTGCACTTGTGTCTCAAGGGAGTGTTTTCATGATCCTAAAGTTTGTCCTCTGGCAAGCTATAGTCTCCTCTGATATACCTGAACAAATAATGGACCAAGGCTACAATAACCTGATGGCTGTGGTTCTTAGAGAAAAGTATGCTAGGTATCAAGTAGCATAGATGTTTGTTCCTGTACTGAATGCACTGTGAAACAGTTTCAGCCTGAGAAACAACACATGCATTCTCCATTTGTAGTAGTGGAATATGGGGTTCTCTTCATATTCTTACCTAAAAATGCCCTGTATTTCCTACCTGCTTTTGTTCCTTGAGAAAGAATAGGACAGGTATCTTTCCTTCAGCCTCCTGAACATGTCCTGTTGTCTCACATCCCTCCCTCTCATTGTCCCTCTGTCCCTCCTTCTCCTCCTCCAGGACATCCCATTGAGACCAGATGTCAGCAGGGTATTGCCTCATGGATCAGAGGCACAATCAGACCACAACATAAAATAGAGAAAAAAGGACTGCAGCATTGCAAGAGTCCTTAAAAGTTGCATACAACTATTCAGAGTCAACATCTCTTCATCTTTTTCCTTGCAAATCCTCTTAGTCCTGCAAGTTCATAACATTCTTAACAAAAAAAGTTTCCTGGTCCAGCCCATATCAGTTCCCTGTCTTCCCCCAGCGTCCCAAAATAGTATATTCTTCTTAAGCACCACTCTTCCTTTTTCACTGTAAAATGAAAAAAGAGGGAAAGAGAAGGAAGAGTATTTGTGTAAGCCCCAGGCTCCTCCCACTCAGTCAATCTCTTGGAAGGTTAGTGCTTAATTGAAGCCATCTGCTCAGGGCCTTCTTTCCATGCAGTTATTGCAATTCTGTAACCTATGTTTACTCGAGGTCTAAATAAAACCACCTTCCTCTTCCAAGCCCTGTAACAAATGGATGTAGAACTAATGGTCTTTCATTGAAAACATCCTAAAAAGTAAATTGTGTCTTTAGTTGTGTGCAAGAATCTTTAGAAATTTATGAAAACTATTTTAAAGCAATCTTTGCCATCTCTCTAATTGTTTTCTTAGAAATAATGAAAATATCCAGTCTAGCTTGAAGAGAGAGAGAGAGAAATTTGTTCCTACTAGAGAACTGCAACTGCATGAACTGATGCATAAATAAAAAAGCATTTTTGGACTTTCTGTAAAACTGCCATATTTTTCTTTCTTTTTTGTGATTTAAGAGGGGTGAAATAAAAAATGAGTCAAAGGCCATGTAAAATGGAAAGCATTGTCTCTCTGAGGACTCATTTGTCCTTCATGAATACTGAATCCCCAGGCTTGGTGGTGCACTGCTGAGGCTGTTCTTCCCACATACTCTCTCTAATTAGTAAAAGGAGTTCCATACTTTCAAGACTTTGGACAAGGAAAAATGCATTTTCATGCTAACTAGGCTATTTATATGGTATTGATGGTATCAACAGGAGCAGCAGCAGTAAGTCATTGTGCAGTGATCTTGAGAAAAGATTGCCACATACATACCTTTCAGTGCCTGCTTCTTTCCTTCTGGCATTTTTTGGCAGTAACCACAGGAAATTGTTTATTTTTTTCTCACTCTCTGCCCATAATGTTCTGCATGCTGTTATATTTCTCCCAGTGCTTCTCAGGGAGAGTCCATACACTGACACATACCTTTATGTCAGCATATGATCTTTGACACATGAGCAGTGATGCAAGGACATACAAGGTGCACCAGGTCTAATATGCTGTTTATTATCATCACTGTTGTTGTTATCATTATTATGTTGTAGTGACCCTTTCAAAGTGGTTTAAAAAAGTTTTTAAAAGAAACTTTTCATATTTGCCTCTTAGTGGAGGTGGCAGTACATGCACAATAACCACAAAGCATTTTTAGCTGCTTTTCTTTCTCAGCCTGGAAGGAATCTCTCCTGTTGCCACCACATGGGAAAGAAATGGGACTAGAGGCAGATGTCCTGTTGGAGACACAGGTTATGGCTCATGTCAGAGGAGGTGATGTTAGAGGCAGTTGCAGCTGGGAGAGAAACTTTGCTGTCTGAAGTCCTAGAAGCAAGGGAGCTTCCCACCCCTAAAAAGAGTGCACTGTCATCAGCCTGTGTGAAATGGACATAAAGGGCTTCCCTAAATTAGTTCTTCTTTAAGCCAGCACACAGTTTACAGAAAAAAACCACAAATATTGCTTTTAAAAAGTGCCAGTGATGAAAAAGTGATGGACTTGTCTTGAACACAAATTTAACATGTTATGAATTATTCTGTTTTTGTTAAGAATAGCAGTTTGATCAGCACCAAAAAAACCCCCCAAACATTTAAACATATATTTTTCACTGTGAAAACCCATATATGTAGGTTTGTAAGTTATTCTTTTCTCTCTGTAGTCATGAAATACTCTTATGAAGTAAGAAGCCCTTTCATATTGATTTTCTGTTCTTCTTCATTGCTTAAAGAGGCAAAAAATAATGCATGTCTGTGATTGTTTTATTGGCCTCTAAGTGTATTCTTTGTTAATAAATCAGTAAGTTTAAGAATCAAATTCATCTCTAAAGTAAATTAACTGAACCCTCTGAAGCTGCATAAGCAATAAATCGGAATTAAATATTTAATATCATGTGGTGTTGAAATATTTCTCTTGCTACAGGTACAGATTTTAAAAAGTAGCAATTCAGCAAAGTATGACTCCAGAAGTTGGATGATACTTCCTGCAAAAGAATCTTGTATTTGAGATTAATCAGGCTCTATATTATCTGCCTGCTCCTGCTATATCTTAAACATATAGAGTGCAGCAACAATCAGAAATTATTTAAAGATGTAACTCAGAAGGAAATACCTTTTGTATACAGTTATCAAGTGCTTTTTGTCATGCACTAAGTATCAGATTATGCCTGAGAAAAATAAAGATCTGCAAGTGTTCCTCCTTCTAAAAATTCCTCATTGATCATATTTTTTTTTGTGATAAAATAATTTTAAAAAGTGAGAAATACTTTTTAAAAAGAAACATTATTTTAATAGTCTGTTTAGAAAATGTAGCTTTCAAGTGCATACTCTTGGCTTTTTGGAGAAGCCAAAAAGTCATTTCAGTAGATCACATGTCTTATGCCCATTTTAATAAGGACCCTAGCTTTCCAACTGTCTTGATTATTACCTTGCTTGCTTCTTTGATTCCCCTTTAAAATTGGATCACCTGAAAAGCATAATATTTTTTTCCAGGAAAAGAGAGAATAATTGGCAAGTTTTAACTTTAAACACTGCACAAATCCATACCTCAGAAAGTTGAATGTAGCATTAGGATGTCCCCTCTATTAAAAAGCATATGACCTTTGCTGCCTGTGCATTTGCCTGGACCCAAGCTAGGAGTGCCAAATGCCCCAAATTACATTCCCTTCACAGAAGAGGGAGAGAGCAATTTCTTTAACTGCACAGAATGTCAGAATCACCCCTGTGTGCTCCCTTTCTCTCTGCTTGTGTTGCTCGAGGTCAAGGCATAGGTCCTTGACTGTCCTTCCTCTACGAGCAATCTTGTGCAGTTTCTGTCTTCTCCACGCTTGCAAGTTAGTAGCTGACAAACCTCTGATGCAGAGAACATAACTGTAGTATTTTTGTTTCTGTATGTGTCAAAGACCATTTCACTATGACTCTAAGGAAACCAGACTTTGTTGTTGTTGCTGCTGTTGTTCTTCTCAATACCCAGAATCTATCTTTTCTAATCCCTAACTGGGATCTAGTATTTCAGAGCTTTCCCATGATCAGAAGTATAGGTATTCTAACACTAAATGAGAGCTGGGGCTTGTCAAACTCACAATTGGTTACTCTGATTATCGTGTTGTGTTTCTTTATATCCCCATAGATAAGGACTGGGTCTTGCCTAAGAACTCCTTCTAACTCAAAAACTGCAGGAAACCAGTGCAGTGAAGGCATGAAGTCATGAACTGTATGTCACAGAATTAGAAACTTCTGTTTCTATCCTGGTTTTGTAGACGAATAGGCATTGCTAAGCAAGACAGAACAGAATTTTACAGTTGTAATTTGATTTTAATCTTTGTAATTCCAAAATATTTTAATTATTGATATGTTCTTGATTCTTTAGTTAACTGTTCAGTTTTGTTCCTGATCTCTAAATGGACATACCAAGACTCCAACTACAAAATTAGTGCAGCCAACACATTAAGATAATCATCATAAGGTAGTTTTTACAGACATTTCACAAAATAAGCGTGTCTTGGTTTGAAAAGACAGGTGTCAGTTAAGGAAGGCAGGAGCCTCCCCTGAAACAGAAAATGCAAATCCCCTCCTCCAAATTGTTATAATTTTGAAATTAAGGGGGCTCTCATGCAAAGGTATGGGAGCAGGAATAACAGTTCTTTATTAGGGAAGGAAATAATAATAAAATAAAAATGTAGTATTACGAAACAACACTGACAGAGTCAGAATATAACCTGACACCCTATGGGTCAGGGTGTTGGTAGCAGTCTGATTAAATGGTGGCTGCAGTCCTCCTGGAGTAGCAGATGTGGTTCTGTTGGAGCAGTGATCCTGTAGAAGAGTGTAGTCTTCCTCTGAAGATCCACTGGAGAAGACAACTGCTTCTCTGGGAATCCAGTGGAAAAGGTTGTCTGTGGTATTCCAGATCTCTGATTATATCCAGGTAGGAATGCTTGGCTCCTGCCCCTGGGAGTTTCTCTCAATAGGATGATGTAATTTTATCAGTCATAGAGTGACACTCAGTGGCCCATGAACAGAAGATATCTCCCCTGAGGGAAGATGGCTTGTGGAAGAGAAAAAGAAAACTGACTAATTAACAGAAGATAACTGCTCCATCAGATAGGAATAGAATACACCCCCCTATTTCCTAAGACAAAGCATGAGAATCCATGCCCATGTCTTATACTGTCTGCAACATGCAAACTTCAGAAAATCTTTCTAAAGTTATGTCTATTTGTTAATTGTGAAAAGGCAGGCTCCCAAAATGTCTGTCCAAAGGTATCAAAGATATATCTAGAACAAGATATATTTTGTCTTTTTATGCTCATAAGTGTTGAGTTTCAAGTATGGGAAAAGTTCAATATTTGAAATTTTTCATACAATATTCCCCCTTCTTCTATGTGTACTTCGGAGGTTTTTCCACCTTGTACATAGTTTTTATGAAATACCATTGGTTGTATAATTGGCATTTTCAAATTTAACATTCCAAAGAAAAACATCATGATTTGAATGCCCTTTTAAAATCGTAGTAAAATCTTTAAAATCTTAGTGGAATTACTCTAAATAACGGGGCAAGAGTTTGTTTATTCCTTTCGGTGGTATTCTCCAGGCTATGGATGAAAGCAATGTATGTTGAAGTAGTGCTGATTTCAAGAGGTAGAAAATACAGTAGAATAGTCTATTTTATACTGTTTCCTTTAAAATTCAGAAAACAACAGTTCAAAGATTGACAGATCTAGTAAAAGCTTGCAACCACTGTATTTGTACATGATCATCGCAAAAAAATGTTTTCATCCTAACAAAATTCTTATTCAAGTAAAATTTTAACAAGAAAGAGTATGGAAAATTGATTGAAAGTAAACCATAAAATTCAGTATTTGCTCATTTGATACAAAATTCAGTCACTCTGGATCATGGAACGCTTATTTTCATGACAGATGTTTAGTAGTTCTTTATTTGCGTAACGCCATAAATTGAAAAACTGCTTCCAAATTAATTAAAACCAGCCCTCTGCTAGCAACCTGACAATGTAATTTGGATTGGTGGTAGAGAAGCAGCAGGTGCTTAAAGAAAATTTAAGGAAATTTCCTTGCAGGAAGTGTTTTTTGAAGGGAAGAGGAATTTTTACCCAATCCAGCAGCTAAGCACCACACAGCTGCTTATTCACTCCCCCAACAGAGGGATCAGAGAGAGAAATGAGAAGGGTAAAAGCAAGAAAATATATGCATTGAGATAAAAAGAGCTTAATAGGAAAAGCAAAATCTGCACACAATAGCAAAACAGACGAGGGAATTCATTCACCACTTCCCAGGTGTTCAAACATCTTCAGGAAGCAGGGCTCCATTGTGTAAAAATTACTTGGGAAGGCAAATGCCATAACTTGGAACATTTTCCCCTTCATCCTCCCCCTCCCCAGCTCTAAGTAGTGAGCATGACATCTTATGATATGGTCAGTTGAGTTCACCTGTGTCCCAGCTGTGACCTCACCCACCTTCTTGTCCACCCCCAGCCTCCTCACTGAGAGAATGATGTGAAGAGAAAAAAAGGCTTTGGCTCTGGTAACCACTTCTAAGCATTAACAAAAACATCCCTTTTTTATCCCAGCTCTGTTCATCACAAACCCTAAACAGCCCTATACTAGCCTAACTGTGAAGAGAATTAACTCTATCTCAGCCAAAATCAGTCTAAGGGGACAGAAAAGAGTGCAAGTGAAGCCAAGTAATAGCTGGCGTATTAGATGTTGTGGTATGTGGAGTGGCATATCTGTACCATATACCATAAAAGATAGTACTTGAAGAGTAATTCCACTCTCAGATTCAAAGTGTTCTTGATTAAAGACCAATCAGACTGCTCCAAGAGGAAAATGCCCATTCTGATTTATCTGGAGAAATACAGACACAAATATGAGGGAAAGTCTAATTTGTGATTAAAATACAGAAATCTTGGATCAGATGTTGAATTAAACAAAACTGGTGCTTCAGTAAAAGACAGTATTGAAAGAGAAATAAAGGCTAGAAACAGGGCAGAGATTAAAAAATGCATAAATAAATAATTGAATAGAAGAAAAAACAGTAGGGAGTAGAAATGAAAAAACCCAGATGCTCTTCTAAATAGGAAAAGAGAAGTTGTTTTTTTTTGTAATGATAATAACTGAACTTGTCATCTGTTTTGAATGACTCCCATTTGGATGCTTCTTTATTGCCTTTACATTTTGTATTAACATTCCTATGTTAACTTACGCTGTGTGCTAAAGTTAGAAGTGGGCTCACAGTTACAACTGCTTTACCCTTCCTTAATCAATTTGACCTCGTGTGTCTCTTGAGAGAACCATCAGAGCACACAGTAAGGCAAGATGTCTTTCATGGCTGTCTCCATGCACGTAGCAAAGGCCCCTTCAGTCACCACCACAAAAGAAAATATTCAAGTAAGACAAGTGAGGGCAATGGACTCATTAAGGGAAGTACTGGTGACCTTCTGGCAGAAATCCAAAGAGCTTGCAAAGGAATGGGGAATAAAATACCCATATGCTTGCTCAGCCTGTGTGGTTTAGCTGGCATGAAAGCAAAATAACAAGCTCATCCCTTAGGAAGAGAGGACAAGACATTAAGCAAAGCAGTTGAGGGTCATTTGGCATTTCAGAAATGGGGATAAAGGCATAGTGTAATGGTCCAGTAAATCTGACTGGAGGCTAGAGCCAGGAATCCTGATTGGCTGTTGTAGCTCACCCTGTGGCCGAAGGCTGGTAGTTCCATCTTCCTGTCTCTTTGTCTTCACATCAGAACATGGCAGGGATGTTACTAAAAACTTTGGCAGGTATTTTCTGATACTTAATTTAGTAACATTTTGAAAAAGACAGATGTACCTAGAAACATTAAATTTGTTAAACCATCTTGTTTGTACATTAGAAATCCTCGTGTGTACAACTATTACACTCAGACAGCAAGTTTACACTGTAATTAATTTCATAAAGCCAGCAGTATGAGTATTTCCAAGCAATACAGAGAACAAAAGCTACACATTCCTTGGAACTGGTCCCTGAAGTCCTTTGTGTGGGGATGGATAGACAGAGCGAGACACATATTTGTGGGCACAATGGAAAAACCCTGAGAGAGACTTTATATTATGTATAATAATATAACCTTGCTCTAGTAATAACAAATGACCACTCTTAAATCTTCTGATTTGGGTGGTAAAACGGAGAAAAAGAAAGAGAAGGAAAAATATGATTTAATAGAATCAGTTTGCACATAGGTTTGCTAATGGAGACTGAGAAAGTTTGGTGACTGGAGAAGACTAAGTCAAGGTGGAGTACACCCTCCAAATCTATTTACTCCATAGAAGCAGTAGAGTGACAAGACGAGAGGCTGAAGTGGGGACATGAGGTGGAGACACAGGGAATGAGGTGGAGCATGTTCTACAGCCACTGGTGGCTCTACAGCCATCATTTGTTATAATACAAATTTCTTCTTTAATTTCTTTTTTCTTCCTCCCACGCTTTACTTTTATTCTTTCCTGTACCCCCTCTTTTTTCTGTTTTTGCCTATTGCTCTGTCTGAGCCTGGCAGAGCTGCAGGAAGGCCGAACTCATGAGAGAGGCTCATTGAACTAATTTCACAGGGGAGGGCTCTGCGTGTGGATTAGAGAGTGGCTAATGGGGCATTACAAATACCTGAGGGTCATGTCTCATTGCCATGGCAAGCCAGATTTCTTCACATGAACTGGGTGCATTTGTGTCTAGGAAGAGGCTTTCAGCTTTAATGTACGCTAAACTCTTCCTCCATGATACTGGACTTGGTTGCTCTGAAAGCTGTACCCCAGGCTGCTGTCAATCAGCACTATCTACAATTCATCCAACCCCCCAAGATGCAAGTTTTTCAGGGTGGTGTTTTCATTACAGGTTCTTAACTGTGGCTCATCTCCTGCTGATACTGCACAAAACATGCCAAAAGCCTTCTTTTGTAGATAGAAATGAATCTTGATTGGTTTCCAAACATTCTGTCAGGAAATTGTACACAGCATATAAGCTCTAAAAGGCAAGGTGGTTCTTTTTTTTCCATTAGCATTTCATACAGGCATTTGTCTACTTTTATCCACATATGGTTTAGTTTTTTTAAAAAAAAAAAAATTCAAATATTTCAAATTCAGTACAGCTGAATGCTTCCTTTTGTATTGCTTAGCATGAAGAGTAATCAGAAAGAGAAATAAGTGGGACTAGCAGTTTTTGTACAATTTGCATTTTTTAAAATTGTTTTCTCTCTAAATAAAGGTGTTGATGTTGTATAGTTCCTATTCAAATCAATATGTTCATGTGTGATTTTAAATAGTAATGTTAATGTCAGTAGGACAGTATCTCAATCCCTCACTGCTCAGTAACCTCCGATATACAACATCTTTGTCTCCTCTTCTTTCCCCAGCACTGCAGTGACAACACCCACCATTGCCAATCAGATATGAATATAGTAGGTGCTTGGAAGAGAGGTTACACTGGAAAGAATGTTGTGGTCACCATCCTGGATGACGGCATTGAAAGGAACCACCCAGACTTGATGCAGAATTATGTGAGTGTCCACAGGAGCCCAGATTTCCTGCTTTGTTATTACTCAAAAATAATTTGCTGCTTCTAGAAAGATGGAGAAAAAGAGGAGGGAAGGGGGAAGAATCATGCAAGTGTTTCCTCAAATGTTAATACCAATGGGTAGAAGGAAAACAGGTTTTGATAATATGCATTGTTTTAGTTAAGACTGTGTTTCATCTGAATGTATTTAATATCTGGATGCTTCTTGTAGCTGAGTCCTGAATTTCTGAAGAACTGGAACCAATTATTGGATATTTTTTTTTCTCTTCTGCAATTTTTTTTACTTAATATCTTCACACTCTCAGAACTTAGAAATGGAATACACTGCTTTTCAGCTAACACATACAGCTGAATTCCATATTTGGCCAGTACATTTAGTCAGTGAGACAGAAGCTTTTCTCAAAGACAGAAATTTTACAGTAATCCTTCCATGCATTAATTTTTAAAGCTGTTTGTCATACTGCTAGAAACAATATGAAAGGAAAATATGTGACCTTTCATGATTCACTGAGTTAAGAACAGGTATAGAATATTCTGTTCTAGAATATTCTTTCTAATAACTCTCTTTTAACTCTACTGAGTCCCCTCACAATTTGTGATAGAGCTGCATCCATTGTTTTCCATGTTCTGTGTCCCATTTTGCCTAACAAGATTTCTGTTTGCTTGTGGTTCACCATATTTAGGTGACTGATTTAATCTGTCTTGGAAGCTGATAACATAAGGAGAATCTTCTTCTCTAGTGGGTTAGTTCCTGTGTTGGTGTCAGAGTTTGAAGCTGTTCAGAGCATCAGGTCCACATTTTGCTGGAGTGATTTGTCCTATCTTTTGGAAGTAGGCATTAGTTGAAGGCATGTAACCGTGAGGACCTTATTATTTGTTTGAAATAAAGTGTGCAAGGTGTACTTCTACACAGAGTAATAAAAGAAGCAAATATATTTGGATTGAGCTGGAGTGGTGAAGATGACCAGTTCAAGGCATGCACATACCTTAATTCCCATTACAAATGTAGATCTTATTAAAGAGCCCTAAACAAAGGCTTCTTGCCAGCAACTTTACTTCTTGATAGAGCATTAAGAGATTGTGACAAAAACATCTTTAACGACCCATTAAAAACCACAATGGTGTCCAGTTTAAAGCCACTTATTTTAAATTAGCCATATTTACATATGTATCCTTCCCTATGGTACATGTGGAACTAACATGTGAAAACAACTGGGGGGCAATTGCCTAATTTGTCAATGTATGCTTAGTCCTATCACATGACACATCTTTCATTTTAATATCTTATATTATTTAAATAAAGCAGATAAAATTTTACCTCCTCAGTGAATGACTCGGATTATATCATGTCACCTCATTCCAGTACTGCCCTACCACTGAATTGAAAGCAACAATTTCTATCCTTACTGCTCCTCTCTCCCTTTCCTGATGCCAGCTAGGAATTCCCCAAATTCACAAGCAATACACCTTGCTTGTTTGATCACATATGTGTTCTGTATCTCAGATTATAGCTGATGGGGCTGCAAATAGGAATATTTGAGGTGGATGTGTAACTGGTTTTGAATAAACAAGAGTTTAAAAATTGCTGCTTGCCATGTCAGCACAGCACATGTCACTGCATCGATTAATGAGAGCCATACAAACCAGCAGCCGTTCACTCTATGAACTCTTTTTAGCTGTAAGACCCATGATAAATATGGAACAAAAGGACAGATATCTTGCAGATATTTGAAACAGATATACTCTCAAGGAAATGGGGAAGCAGTTTGTGTTGCTTTCCAAGATGTAATTTTATAACAATATTCTTAAGAAAATTATATTATTCTTATTTCTTGAAACAATGTCTGAAATTTCAGTCATAGTCATGAAGATAATTTTTTGAATCTTAAAACATTCAGCAAAATCTCAGTTTTGAGAATGAACTTTCTTAACTTCCTAAAGATTTTTAGAAGAGAAGTAGTCTTCTGGTTAAATGAAACACCATTTTCTATTTCTTCCCTAGTGCTGGACCTATACTTTTTCAGAGCATTTTTTATCCTTATGTGTTTTCCAAAATTAAAATAAAATATATAATTTCCATATATAATGCTTTCCTAAAAGACAATCACCATAAAACCACAGGAGTATTAAGTTAACTTCTTTACTCTTTTGTAGGAACCTGCTAATGAATATATAGGTCACAGGAGTAGATGGCTAATTAATTAGCAACTGGTTTTCTTTCTTCTGTTGGATACAGGATTCGCAAGCCAGTTTTGATGTAAATGGAAATGATTTTGACCCTATGCCTCGATATGATGCCAGCAACGAGAACAAGTAAGGCACTATGACACCCTTCACATTTCCAATCTGAGCCACCAGATAGAAAGTACCAATTACTCTATGAAACTCTACAAAACTTTATTCCTCATAAAACAGAATGATCTGCATTAAAATCTTTGTGAAATACATGTTTTTGTTTTTTCCATGCACACATATGACTCTTTGAAATCATTTGAAACTATCTGAAAATACATAAAAATTGTTCTGAGAGTTCTGGGCATGTGAAATGAACCATTTTCAATCCCTTTGGGAGGCAGAATGTATGGGATGACTTGCTTTTCTTAAATATAATGTCATTGAATTATTAGGGTGTTATTATATGTTACAACTGTCCTAGTTTCTGAGTCTCTTGAACTTTGTAGAATTTTTTTATTGAAATAGGCAAATTAGTGGAGATTGTTGGGTTTTTTTCCCCTGCAACAATGTGATGGAGATAAAGTGATGGAGATTTTTCATTTGGAGTTAGATAAAATCACAGAAGTGGGAATTCTGGCAGGTTATATCTGTGTCAGATGACTAGTTTGAGATATCTCAATGAATGACATATTTCCCCTACAGAGTTCTGCTTTCTGATATTTCTCATTCCATCTTGCTCTTTAGATGTGCCACAGTTAAGGCTTGGAGAAAATCAGGGAGGACACTTCGCCTCAGGAAGTGGGCCACCTTTCTGTTCAGTGGATATTTGAGGGCAGTTATTTGTTGATAACATTTTATTAGCTAGGTACTTGGCAGAAAGAAACAACTTTCTGTGGAATTGCATCTTTTGAAGGAAGGAGAATACTCTTGTTTCAATATGTTGACTATACATTTTGTTTTCTTGAGGTTTGGGTGCTTGTTTTTGTTTTTTTTTTTTTAATTGTGAAAAGCATTTAATGCTTTCACAGAAAAGAAACTACAAATGTTGAAACCTTGTCCTTTACACAACTAAAATGCTTTGAGGGTTGTGTTGTTTCTTTCCTACAAACAAATTTTGTCCAGAAGAATGCAGCAGGTGAAAGCTGGGAGTCAGTTACAAAACTTAACGTTGATTAAACTGCAGAAACAAGTTGGAGCAACGTTGAATCACACTTAGATGGGAGAATCCTCTCCTTGTCAAAACCTTCTTCATAAAGGCAGGAAAAGCTGTTACATCATAATAGGACAGGCAGAAGAACAGGGCCTTGTTACTTGCCCTCTGCAAATACTCTTCAGCTGAGCTGCTGTGTTTGCATCACAGCACATCCCTCTCTTCTGCTGTCCAGCACACACCTATACCTACACACACCTCAGGGATGCATCCTGGCTCATCTGTGAAAAGATGTTCCTCTTCTTGGACTTGGGGCGTAACTTGGAGACTTTGAAATTTCAGTGGACTTCAAGGACTTCTGGGTGCAGCAAGAAGCCACATACTTTTACCTGTGAAATTGAATCTTTTTTCTTTGACTGAGAAGAACTGAAGTTACTTTCTTAAAAAGCATGTCCAGAAAAGGGAGTCTGCTTTCTGTTTTACTAGTAGTTAAAGTTTTATACAGAATATAAATTTGGACTGCTTCTTTTATGTCCTAGAGCCTAGAGGGTTTTGGTTTTCATACCCTGCCTCCCCCTTAAGTACTTTACCTGCCCAGCTTCCAAGATTCTGCACTGAAATGTGGGTGATAGGAGGGCAGAAGCTGTGCTGTACTGAGCTTTGTCAGTGTTATCAGGAGGTGCAGTGTCAGTGTAGAGTCAGCTTTTGGACACCAAGGATACATGAAGCATGTTTTCAGTGCAAGATTATTTGGCAGCCTAACATCTTCTAAGGACTTGGAGGCTCAATGTTTCAGTTGGCATACGCACAAAGTGTGATAATCAGCAGCTAACCACCTTCAGTGTTTGCTGCTCTTGCCCTTTTTCCCTAGTTGTCCCTAGACTAAACAAAGAGTTAAACCACTGCATGATTACTGAAAAGCATTACTAATAGCCTGTCTATATTTTTTGTATCTAAAATACCTTCAGAAATTGGAGCAGGAATTCAGATTGTCCAGCATACATGGCCGTTTGGCACTAGATACTCAAGTTGTGTCAGAAGTCGAGCTAAACACAGGCAGGGTACATTCTGAAAGCCATGCATTACAAAGAATTCATAATGTGTAGATCAGTTTGGTTGATTCCTGCTTCCTGCGGTAGCAGCTGGACAGACAAAATTGCTTTATAGGGATTTGTGTTTTTCAATGAAGGTGGGATGTACAAATGCGCTGTAATTTTCATGATGATGTAGTTTATTCTGCCTCATTTCATAATCCAACTTTAAGGGATGGAATGATAAAGAGCAAAAGGAATTGCTATAAAAATAAACAGGTGTCTGGGCGGTTCTGCATGCAGCTGTGAAACATCAGAGTATTGGATCTGTGTGCTAGCTTTTCACTTTTAATTAGAGTGAAGACTTTCTGTTGCTGAGACTTATTGGTGAGTGAAAAGGGGCAAGAAAAATGATTGTAGATTACTTTAATGTGAGTACCAGCATGGCACTTTCTAAAATTACATTTTGGAAGTTCTATGTTAAATCTTCTATTAGCTAAGGAGAACAGGAGGGTAGGAAGAAACATTAGACTAGTATTTCAAGGCCTGTAGTCAAAATGGGTGGGATGATAGTTTCTTTAACTACTATGGTATGTAGGCATACTGCCAAAAGTTTCCTTTGGTTTCTACAAATTGCCAGCAAATCACAAAGCTTCTAAATGGTACAGACTTACACTAGAGTTTCCTTTTGCTCAGAGGCAGTCAGCTGTGGATGAAGTAACTTGTGCTATGCAAGGCATCTTGTTTTGGTTTACTGCTTTATTCTTTTTTCTGTTATTCCATTGCTATTTGTTAACATCTATGTTTATAAAACTAGGCATTATCGGTCTCAGGTCCATAACAGAATGCAAATGGGATCACTGAAATGGTACTGTGCTTATTGTATAGCCTCAGGCAAAAACCAGAAATGTTCATAGTATTTTTTGATTTTGACCAAACAAAAATTACTTCTTCTGTTTCATAAGAAATTTCTTAGGGATCGTATTTCAAAGCTTAGATTTTACTATGGTGATGGGTACTTTTATAAAACAGAGGGACTTCTAAAAAAACTCCTTTAAATAATACCAGTTGACTTTAATGCAGTTCTTATTAAACTTACATAAGAAAAAGTAAAAGGAGCTGTTATTTCTGTTTTGGAGATACTGAGTCACTCTTTGGATGCCTCTTCAACATTTTTCAATGATGCATCCCACTACATAAATAATTTATTTCAATAACCTCCTAAATTGCTTTTTAATGAGTGTAAGATTTTGAGAGACAACAATTCTTGTCATTCAAAAGTTATTAGAAACAGAATTTCTTATGTCTAAACTTTGCAATATGGGGAGAACTTCACAGCATTTCTCACAAACAAAAAGTTAGTGAGTTGGTGAGTTTCAGTCCTGTTTGATCCAACACACTGGCATTGTCTTGCCATGGCATCCATTATGATTCATTATTACTTCCATTTGCCAGTCACATTAACATAGATGCCAAATAAAACACCAAAATCTTAATTTTCTTCATAGAATGACAGACTGCTGGTTTATACTCTCTGCTTAGGGTGAAGGCCTGTAGTACCTCCAGAGTCATTTAATCATATTTGGTACAAGATACTTGACAGGCAGATCATCTTCTGTTTCTGCCTGGATAATCAATAGAAGAAAATTGAAAAGCTTTTTGCCTGCTGTGACACTCTTCAGTGCAGATACCTGAAGAACTGAGCACAGCAAACACAGAGAGCCTCAAGTCTCTCACTGGTGATGTGAAAGATCATTTCAAAAGGTTCCACAGCAGCAGTGTGACAGAAAGGAATGCTAAGAACTGGCAGTATCTTTCTATATAGTTTGAGTGCTGGTATGCACCTGTTGCTATTGATTTTAAATTTGCTGTATTGTGTCCTGCAGACAAAGCAGAAGGGAAGATAAACTATAAAGAGAAGCACTGCTCTTTCTTGTGCTTTCAGTTGGAGTAAGGTATTAGCTCTTAGGTAAAGGCTTTTTTGTCAGAGGGAATCTCATTTGTTTTTGGTATTCTCCTGGTACCCTGACTTTTCAACATGACATTCTCCTGCCTCTGGAGGCTGAAAAACCAAAAGCATAAAGTGGTGTTGTCAACTGGCTAAGTGCAGTCTTTAATGCCAGAAAAGCATCTCTGATAGCTCAGAAATACTCCTTAAGGGGGAGGTAATTTAGGCTAGAGAATTCACTTAATGTGTATATGTGTTTCAGATCAACAGAATTAAATACTTACACTGAGTCTGGTATTGTTGATTCCAGGTACCAATGACTAAATGTCAGGTGTCTAGTGTATCTCAGTGTCACTGCAAATTTCATGGACTTTAGTTAGGATTCTTAGGAAACTGCAGATTTTGGATTGTTTTCTCTAACTGGTGATGTGTTCATTTGTGAAAACCAGGGTCTGAACCAAGGAGTCAGAGGTCATTGGTATAGAAGCTGCAGTCAATGACTGCAATCCTATTTATTGTGTTTTATTGTGTTTTGGTTGTATTCTGGTTCTAAACTCATTGCTGTTATGGCCACATCCTATTGCGCTGCAATTTTAGCAGATGTTAGTAATGAAGTTCAGTCTGTTTCAGCTTACAGACTGAGATGCCACTTTTTGTAAGGAACATTGTTGGCGATTTATCAGCTAATCTCCAAGTTACAATCGATTGACCAGTCATGGTTTAGAAGTGGTATTCCACAGTTTACCATTCTCAATAAATACTAAAGACCTTGTGTCACTCCTTTCACTTCTTCCTGCTCCCTTGCAGTGGGGCTAGAGAGGAGAATTGGAGACACAGGAGGTGAAGATCATTGGCCGAGATAAAAACAGTTTACTGGGAACAGCAAGGAAATAAGAAGGCCAATAAGAGAGTGTGCAAGATAGGTGAACAGTCCACATGTGATTGCTCACTGCAGACCCCAGCACTAGACATCGAAGTTCTACAAACCAGCAGTCCCACAAACAACACCCCTTTGAACAACACTCCTCTCCCCTTCATGGCTCAAGGTGGTATCAAATAGCTGGTGGCCTCATCCCTCCTGGCTGCTGCAAAAATTAACCCTCTCCTGGCCAGAACCAAGTCATGACCCAACTAAGTGCCATGGGGCATGATGGTGCGTGGAGAATATCTTACTGCATGACATACCAGATGTTGCCAGTAGTTGTTGCTTGCTTGCCATAGTTAAATGTTCCAGGGTAAAATTGTAAAGATAAGGAAGATAAAATTTGCAGCTTGCAGAATTGTACTGTGATGAAGTATAATAATTTTACAGGTTCATTTGGAGCAATTTTTTCTTCACTTTCTGTTTTAACTGTTACTTAGAGTCTTTGGGTGCTGTTATACAACATGCTTATCCTTCAGATTGCTATACTTCAGGGGCAATCATCATACATGCTTTATTTCTTCTCTCTCAGGGTTGAACTGAAAACATGTGGATAGAATCTTTAAGCATAAAACTTTATTTTCTTGAAAGGAAATTGTTGTAAAAACATGGAGCACAAATTGTTACTATATATTGCATTTGATAATGTTTTTCTTTTAATGCAAAACAGGTGTTTAACCTATAGGATGAGATGAGGTGTGCAATAAAACAGAACAGACAACAAACTAACAGTTGATGTCTTGAAGTTCTCATGCTTTGCTATTTCAGAAGAAAATGTTTGTCCATTTGAAGTTTTCTGAAAGACTTGCTGGAAGCTGAGGACAATTAGCCAGGCTAGAGGAGGCGCAGTCTCTCTTAAGTCAATTCACCTACCCATGGTAGGCACCCCTCATCACTGGTGTTTGATCAGTCCTTGATGACAGCATTTCATATTCACAAGGCACAAAAAATTCATTGGACTACAAGCCTTGGTTAAGTAGCCTTTTGATCCAGGTTCCAGCTTCAGTAGTAGAAAATCTTATCATGAAGGTTTTGTCAGACTGCCAAAAATTGTCCTTTTGTTAAACTCTTCTAATCTGCTCACTATGTTATCACACTGTGTTACATAGTGCTGTCTGACAACCATAAGTGTTATATTTTATAATTTTTGAGAGCCATAGAAAGAAAATTTTTGAGTAGTCATTGAAAGTGAGAGGAGTGAAACAGAGGAATAAAGAAAACACAAGTTCCACTAGAATTTCAGTTGAAATATGAAAAAATAGTCTTTTTTCTATACCCTGGTATCAGTCACTGAGCAGTATTGTTTACTACTTAACTGGTGTTTGAGGAACAGTGCTCTTCCTTTGTATGATGTATAAGACTCTCATGGTCTCAAAACATTTAACCACAACACTTAAGGAAAGCCTTCTTTCTGTTTCTAATTACTGAAGTACCAGACAATGAGCTCACAAATAAAATTAAGTTCTGAAGCATTATGCAATTGCTTCTAGTGCTTTTATGTAAATTACTGATCACAATGAGTCAGATATTCCCTTACAATTCAAAGTTAACAACAGGAGGGATACAAACTTTTCTGAATTCTTTTCTATCAAAAGTTAGATGTGAAAGGCTTTTTTCAGATGTTCTTTTTCCCAGATTATTTTTTTTTTAATGCATGTGTCTGTATTTTGAGGTTTTGAACTTAGCAGGGGGGAATTTGCAGCTACAGTAGGCTGGTCTTGATGTGGTAAAATGACAAACCACTTTCAAGTTGCATGCATACATACATATACAGCTGAATAGAATTTTAGAGCACAAATACATTTTTCTGTGCTTTCCACTTTTCAGACAATATAGGTATGGGAGAAAGTTAAAGAGTGAATCCATGGTCATGGATTTTGCCAGATGATTTCACAGTTAGTCAGCACAGTCAAAGGTAGTGCAAAATGTGGTTCATTGAGATTTTTCAGCTGGCAGTAGTGTAGCATTGATTGCTCTTCTAATGTTTGTGGCATCAAGGCTGACCTCTAATTATAGGTTTGACAGAGCAATTCTGAATCCAGTATCAAAAGCTTTTAAATGGAAGCATTTTATAAATATATTATTAATGGCTGAACTTTGGCAAAGTTATGATAGAAATGAATGTCTTAATGGCATTACTAGGGGTTTTTTATAAGAAATTTTCAGATGCTGCTTTTCTTTACAAATTAAAATATGTGCATTTATAAGGTTATTGCCGCTGGCAGGTTTATTTTTATAGCCTTGATTTATATTTCTGTGATTCTGTAATTTTTCTTAAAGATATGGTCAGATTATTACCTCAGACGTTTTATCCAGGTCAGATTACTCTCTCAAAGATGAATTGTCTTTTTCTTTTTCCTGAAGGAAAATAATCAAGATAGAGAAATTCAGAAATAGAAGTAAAGGAATGCATATCACAGATGTAGATTGCAGTGATGAGTACAACCTGGTTTAAAAATTACTTGTACTGCTGTATAGACTCAAAGCAACCATCAAATATCTGGTGTTAGAAAACTTAGAAGGAGACTATGGCTTGCTTACTTAGCCAAAATGCGTGATGGTGAGGCTGTTGGCTAGGTTTGTCAAGGAATGGCTTGGTTTGTCAAGGAATGGCAAAGACAGTGTAGTGAGAAGGTATGTTTTACTTCTCCTTTCAGCCCAAACTTCTGTCCCTGCACTTCTCTTCTTAAACTCCATGAACATCAGATGAACAGCTGCTAACTTGTTCTGCACTGAAGTGAGTGTGTGAGAATTAGACTTCCAATGCTGAAACCCTTTTTCCAAGTAAAAGGAAACTTTACTGCTGCTGAATCAATTACATAAGTTTCATTAAAAAGCAATTACCAACACAGATGAGAGTAGGACTTGCATTTATTTCAGCAATTTCCTCATTCATCTTTGAAATGCATCTTTAAGGAGAAATGGAAGGTCCGTTTAATGCAGAACAGCATCAATTGAAATTTAGGATTAAGCACAGTACATATCTTGCACAGCACAGTTGAAATTACACTCAGAATTTAAGATGGGTAGGAAGTATGTCTCTGAGTTGGAATATGTTGCAGATCCAGAGGTACATAGTCTTAATTTCTTTAAAATATTTCACAGCAGTCATCCACTATGAAAAATGGAGTATGCAGACTAGAAGAAGATCCATCCATGACCTGTGTGCACATCACTGTATTGCTCCTCCTTTTTGTGTTGTGACTTTGGTGTCCTTGCATCTGTCAGTAGCTTCTTTGCATGAAAGAAAATTTTCCCTAAGATGGTTCCCCTAAACTGGTCTTGGGATCTCCAGAGGCTTCTAGGACTTCTTTTCCTGCAAAGGACATCTAAGCATGAAACTCCAGATTTGCATTCTTGTATTCATAAGATATTTTTCATTTCTGCTTAGGTCTGATTTCAGTAGAACTGATGAAAAACATTTTTGAAAAACATTTTTTTCTGTGTTGTTGGGACTTCCGTTACACAGAAGTGTGGAGATTTTAAGTTGTCTGCCTGGACTGCAACAGAGCCTTTAATACTGTCTCCCATGTTATTCTCCTGTAAAAGCTGACAGGTCACAGCTTGGGCAGGTGCCCTCTTCTCTGGGTTGAAAACCTGACTGGCTGTCCAGGCCCAGAATATGGTGGTGAATGATGCTGCATCCAGGTGACATCTAGTCACTAGTGGTGCTCCCAGAGCTCTGTGTTAGGCTCAGTCCTGTTCCATATCTTCATATCATATCCTGTTCAATATCTTTATTGATGATTTGGAAGAGGTAATGGAGTGTAAACTGGTAATTTGTGGGTGGTGCCAGGATGGGTGCATGTTGATCTGCTGAAGGGCAGGCAGGCTCTGCAGAGGAATCCGGACAAGATGGATTGATAATGTGAGGCCAACTGTGAGGTTCAACCAGGCCAAGTGCCAAGTCCTGCCCTTTGGTTACAGCACCCCATGCACCACCACAGGCTGGGGACAGAGTGGCTGGAAAGTGGCCCAGGCAAAAGGACTGGGGGTGCTGGTTGACAGCCACCTAAACCTGAGCCAGAGTGTGGCCAGGTGGCCAAGAAAGCCAAGGGCATCCTGGCCTGTGTCAAGAATAGTGGTCAGCAGAACCAGGGAAGTGATTGCCCCCCTGTGCTTGACCCTGGTGATGCTGCTTCTGGAGTTCTATTTCCAATCTGGGCCCCTCACGTGAAGAAAGACAATGAGGTGCTGGAATGCGTCCAGAAAAGGGCAGCAGAGCTGATGGAGGGGCTAGAGGCTAAGTCCCGTGAGGAGCTGCTGAGGGTAGGGGTATTTAGCCTGGAGAAAAGGAGGCTCAGGGGAGGCCTTGTTGCTCTCCACTATTGCCTGAAAGGAGGTCATAGTAAGGTGGGGGTTGGCTTCTTCTCTGAGGCAACCAGCAACAGGATGAAGACATAGTCCCAAACCGCACCAGGGGAGCTTCATGGAGGACATCAGAAATAATTTCTTCACGGATGGGATTGTTTAAACATTGGAAGAGACTGCCTAGAGCGGTGGTAGAGTCAGTTTCCCCAGAGGCATTCAAGAAAAAGCTGGATGTGGCACAGAATGCCATGATCTAGTTTACATAGTGGTGATCAGTCAAAGGTTGACTTCACTTGTCCTGAAAGTCTTTTCCAACTTAAATTATTCTGTGAAAGAACATAGACATTGGTTTACATCATGGTTCTATGTTTTGTACTTGTGACCAGAACAGTGTTGATAATGCATATTTTAGCTGCTGCTGAGCTGTGCTTACAGAGCACCAAGGCGTTCTCAGTAACTCACACTGCCATCTCATTCAAAGAGCCTGATCAGGGACAAGAGGCTCAAAAGAGGCACAGCTGGGACAACAGGTTCCAGCTGGTCAGAGATAACCTGTGGCTTTTAATAGTGTGCTCCGAACTAAAGCTGGGGAGGTTATTGCCAAAGTAAGTGTTGATGGGAGAGTGGCTGGGCATTAAGTCTGCTTGTGGTACATGCTGAGTAATTGTCTATGGCTCACTTAATTGTGTTTTACTTCTTTTCTTTGCCTTTATTTATTGAACTGCTTTTATCTAAAATGATAAGTTTTTCTCTCATCTGTTCCTTCAGTTCTCCCACCAATCCCAATAGGAAGGAGGAAATAACTGACTGGGTGGGAGCCAGCTGTCTGCCAGGGTCAATATCTCAGCCTTTTAATAACGTACTAGATCTCAGGAGTTTAGTAACTAATAGCTTTGGAAAGCTTCTTTATGGCAACAGATATCTCAAGCATTATTCCTGCAAGCTCAGTTTCAGTGATAAGTTGACCAAGGAATCTTTGGTAGTATAAGCTACATTTTGCATACATAGTAGACACATTCTACAGTCCAGGGAAATATTCAAACATGGAGCTGGTGCAGAGTTGCTGATCCCACAGTTGCTGTGCTGGTCCATTTGTCTTTGTAAGCATCATATAAACATAATGTAACTGTCAGGGCAATGGAGGTGGAAGAAAAAAAAAGAAAAGTAGAAAACCAACTTTACTCCTTTGATTCCTTTAACTCATATAATTTCAGGTATTACATGTAACAACAGCAGATACACTTGTCAGAGGAAATTGTGGTGTCTACAGATATATAAGACACTTCAAATACATAGGAAACTATCTATCTCCAAACCAGGTGAAGGACCCCTGAAACCTAAGAAATCAACTTGGCAGCTATAAGAACAGATAGATGAAAATCTTAAACCCAGTAAATCACATCACTTGGTTTCTTCATGCTCAATTAGGTTGCAGTATCAAGTCTTCTAATTCACAAAGCAAACATCTACCATAGGCAAGAATAATGTGGAAGAAAACATTCTTGCTTCTCATTGAAATTTTCCTGCCTCTCACTGGCTTAAATGTTGTTAGCTAGTTTGTGCAGGGTTGCTAAGAAACTTCAGTCCAAAGTTTTATTCCTGGCTTTGTTTACAGAAGTTATATGGTGATTTGCTTACAGAACAAAGAAAATTGTGTAGAACTTAAATATTTGTTCTGAAAGTTTTAATTAAGATGTGGCTATTCTAATAGAGGTGTTTCCTTTAGTCTCAGATTTGCAGTTCAAGCTTTTGGTACCTCTTCATTAGAATGAGAATGGAAGTCTCTTCTTACATCCAAAAAGTATTACTTTTTAAATACTTTAGATGTTATAGTAAAAGTGATGAAATTAATGCAAGTACAAAATGAAATTTGTGTGGTTTAATCACTTTTACAAAAAACAGATGAAAAACTGCTTCACCTGTATCCATCTCAACCAAAGCTTTCTTGCTGCACAGATATCGTAGTGCAGCCAGTATATAGTAACCTTTCCCAAGTATAAGAGTGTTCACTGTAGGTGGTACCTTTGGAATTTTCAGCAGCAACTTTCTAACAAGCTTTATTCATTGTGTCCAAGAGTTTGTTTTCTAAGGATATCTTGGGTAAATATGGGTGGACTTTCCTCGGAATATAAATATATGGCATAGCCAAAATAATAATTCTGTCATGTTCCAGTTCATACTCTAAAGGTTTCAAAGACTATTGAAAATTTTAATAGATCATTGACTTTGGATAGCCATATTCAGAAACACTGATAACAGTTCATTAGTGAAAGAGGATATAAACCAGAAGATTAAATTTATAGGAACCATTCATAAAGCATACTAAGAGTTTCTGATTTGTGTAAATGAACATTGGGAGTGACACTAACTTGGTTTGCAATCTGAGGCCTTGTTCCCAAATTAGGATTAATTTTAGACTCAAAAGACAAAACCTGAAACTATGTTCATTATCCATATCTTTTTGTGAAGAATTACTGTGAGAGATCATTTTTCAAATCTCATCCTGAATATACATATATCAGGTATATTCATTTTTCATATTTCATTTTCATTTTTCGTATTTCATTTTTGAGACGAACAAGGGTAAATTAAAATGAAGTAAAATATTGTTAAAATAGTATAAGAAGCTGTCTGCAAAGATTTTTTCTCATTTAATACACTTTCTTTACTTACGTGAGAGTTTTTGTCAAGTCTTTCAAGAAAACTCTTAGAGGGGCAAGTGTATACCCACCTTTCTGCCTTCTTCTCCCCAAAGAAGCAAGGTATTTGTTTTTTGTGGAAATACTGTGGATTTCAGCTAGAGAGACCTGAAGTCCTGAATGATCCAATATAGGTTACTTTACTGCTGTCATCTTCTGGCACTTCTCTGATGTGAGAGAGGGCTGGTATCCCAAAGAAGGAGGAGATGTACTGAGAAAGTGGTTTATTCTGTTTGTTATTTTTAGCAGTTGCCTTGGGAAGTTTCAAGGATACCTTTATTGGGCAAGAGTATAGTATCACCCTGCTGTTATTCAAAGTTAAGCAAGTAATGTTATTAGGATACTGCAAGATCTTCAGTTCTAGGACTGTGTTCTAGTCACTGAGGCTGTTGTAAACTCAGAGGATTAGGAACAGAGAATTTAAACTTTATGTTGAAGCAGTAATCCCAAGTATAAGGAATTAGCTAAATTAACTATTTTTAAAAAGTACTTCCATTTTTTTCTTTGTATAAAAACACATTCCTGATTTTGTCCTTTTTCCCTCATTAAGATGCATAATGTAGTTGTTCTCCTTACCATTTTGCTAGCCAAGATTTGAACTTAAGCTTTTTTTGGTCTTTTTTTTGGTACGTCATGAGCAAAGTGATAAAGCTATCTAATCTCTGAGATATCAGAGCCACATCCAGTCTTTTCTTAAACACTTCCAGGGGTAGTGACTCCACCACCTCCCAGGGCAGCCAATTCCAATGCCCATCACTCCTTCTGTGAAGAAATTCTTCCTAATGTCCAGCCTAAACCCTTCCTGGTGCATCTCAAGCCTGTGTCTTCTTGCTGTTGCCTGGGAGAAGAAACCAACCTGATCTGCTACATCCTCCTTTCAGGGAGCTGTAGAGAGTGATAATGTCTCCCCTGAGCCTCCTTTTCTTCTCTATTCTTTCAGCTGTACAAAAAGAGACTGCCAGAATTGCTTGTAGCATCCTTGTTCTAGGATTTTCCACCCTTTCTACAGCCTCTCAACTAACCTGGTTGAGAGGTTATAAAAAGAACTGGCATTTGGTTATAAAAAGAACTTTTTGCTTATGTGGCGGGGGAATCTTGAAGTCTAAGAAGCCTCATATGCTTCTATTTCAAAAGCAGACAAAGTAGTGCTTTTCATTAGGTATATCTAGGTAGTCATATACTCTTCCAAGGTAATACTAGCCTTGATGTTACTGTTGAATAAGTTTAATTCCAGAACACAGGAGCTGATCTGTGCAAGTTTTACTTGCGATTTGCTTTTGTGACTTAAGAGCAAGAGTTGGATTGCCCACCTTGAGAAGGTTACTGTACAGTTAGTATGAAAGTCAGTATGAGAAAAAAAGCTCAGCTGAAAGTTTTGCTGTGTTGGTGAATGAACTGTTGTATTTCTTCCTACCAGTGATTTTTTTCCTTCCTGAAAAGAGGCTGGATAAAAATTTTGTCTTGGATTAAAGTATATTATGACATCAGTAATTTTTAAAAAATTTTTCATACATTAGACTCTATACTTGGCTAAATATAAATTATTTACTGATTTTGTTTGATATTTTTATTCTACATCTTATTTCATTGGCTCCCTCAGACCATCTATTCATTGTTTGTTTTGAAAAGAAAGAAAAAAGGCATATTTGTTTTATATGTTCAGTAATTTTCCCACTCACAAAAATAACACTGTAAAAGGCTAATGAAAGTGTAGAGGCATATTCCTTTCCTAGGCTTGCATCAGAACTTCACAGTTGTGACAAATTGACTGCTAATAGCGAACAAATGCTGAGAGTGGCAAGTCAGCATTGCTGCTACCCATGCTGTTAAGTTTAAAATTTGCGTGTCTGACGTGTGAAGTGTTCCATGTGTTTGTTTTAATGCTGTCATCTTTGATTTTGTGAGAAATAGATGAGATATTTTCAAGTTGTCCTAAAAGCAACTTCCCATAATCATGCAAAAAGTCATTAGCCCTGGGGACGTTGACTGGAGATCTTCCAGTCCTGTGCTGTAACCACATTACAACACCGTGATGCTGAGAAACAGTATTCTGCCTGTGATGACACCCAGGTCTTTGGCATTTTTCTTGATATCTCACATTAAAGATTTGTGTAACTTGTTTTTCATATTTACTCTGTCATCTTTCTCCCCTGTTAATGTCCAAATATCTCTCCTTTGGGAAGTAGTTTTATTATTGCTGTTTTTCAGCTGTAGCAGATTATGTTCTGAAGGCAAAATATTGATATTTTGCCTGTCTGTGCTTTTAATGTGTGACAGTTCCTTTTTATGTCCTTACTCAGATGTACCTAGAAAATAATCTCAACTTCATGTCAATTTGGAAAGTGTTTTCCACCCTCCAGATTATTAGAGAACATTTATAGATGAACAGCTCTAAAATAATATTTTTTCAGTGCTATGTAAGACATAAGTCTGGGATGCAGTAAAGTGCATTTCTAATGATTGCTGTTAAAACATGTTTTTTCTCCAGCCCCAATAAGTTATTACATTGTAACCCTTCAGATACCACACTTCCTGTTGAGGATTATATTGCAGTTTAGGAGATAACTTTAAAAACATTTGAATGTTTAAGTGACCAAGAGTTTTGCGAAAAATAAATTCCAGCTCAGGAATTTTCCTGCAAATACCAATAGATACCCAAATTTCTATTCTCTCTCTTTCAAGAGGACTGAAGTTGTTATAATATTTAAAATTCCTTTATTCCTATAATTTTCAATCTCCACCAACCACATAACTTAGTTCATGCTACAGGCTACATCCCTGGGATTCTACTCTAATTTATAATAATGACTAAGTTGGATTTTTATTTCTTACTACTAATGTACTGTCTTTATGCGTAGGAAGTTTCCCTCTCTGAGAAAAAGGGCATACCAAGAGGGCATGTTAAAGCACATACAACTGTACTCTAGAAATGTAGAAATACCTACAGACATCAGCTTAGTGCATGTAATTCATTAATAAATCATTCCCTGCCTGGTGAAAGGCATATGGCTAAACTGCAGCTTCCCAGACAGAGACTGCATTTGCCCAGAAATCCCTCGTAGGTACCAAGTTTGGGAAGATGTCACGGCAGGAAGGTCTTTCAGTAGAGAAAGTGAGCAGAACTGGTGTTGCGCACATTACTTGGCCATGGGGTAACCATCATGTTAGATGATACAGTGGAAATGTAATCTTTTTGACAGGGTCTGTTGGATGTAGCTACCAAAGTAGCAGGTATCCGTATATTCCATCTGGAGCCAAGGGGAAGTTCGAGCTATTTGTTCCATTCTTCTCCATGCGTGGCTTTTACCCATTCACTTTCTCTACCAAAAGACATTCCTCCATCCTTCCCAAACTTTGTACCTATGAGGGATTTGTTGGCAATGCGGTCTCTGTCTGGGAAGTTACAGTTTAGCCACATGCCTTTCACCAGGCAGGTAATGATTTCTTAATTAATTATATGCACTAAGCTGATGTCTGTAGGTATTTCTACATTTCTAAAGTATAATTGCATGTACTTTGATGTTTGAGTGATAATACCTCAAAACTTGCATGTGACACCTAACAAAACCATAACAAAAAGAAGGGATATAACATCTTGTAAAACTTCTTAAGACAGGTCTTTTCATTTCAGTATTAAGACATTGTTAAAAGGCATTACTTCAAACACAGAGCTAGAAGACTATTTGGAAATACTTTAAAATAAAAAAGGGATCTTTTCAAAACTTGTTTTCCTATGTGATTTTTGAATTATTTACTTCAGGCTTTTCAAATTAATTCTATAAATTGGTACGACATTTATTTGCCAATTAAAGGAAGCAGGTTTTTTTTATCAAATTAAGCCGAATTAGGCTTTAAAATTAGTCTTCATATGAAAAATAAACTTCAAATTTAGTCTTGAAAAATTCTCTGGTCAAGTTTGGCAACCAAATAATGAATTGTGACAGATCAATAGAAAATTTCTTGAGATAATATTATTGTGAAATCTTGAGCCAGCTTTAGAATTAATCAGTTTCCAACTTTTCAGTTTGATTTCGTGAATAAATTACACTTTTCTCATAGGTTATGTATATATTGCCTGTCAAATAAACTGAATTATGGTCTTTGACATTTTAGCAGTTTAGCATTGATCATTTATATTGCTTATTTTTTTGTTTCGTCTCTTTTTTCCTAGTCCTAGATTTACATTAATCCATTCCAAACAAGTCATCTTAGTGTCTCCCATCTAAATGTCTTAAAAGAGTAAGGGCAAAAAATTAATAATAAAGAAATAAGGAATAACTCTATGCAAATGAGCTGTACCAAAGGAAAGCAGCAGTGATTCTTGTCTGTAATATGAGCATCAACTTTAATTAAAAAGCACATGTGTTGTCCAAATGTGTGTGCAAGCAAGTCTGTCAACCACCACCAGGAGAAGAGTGTCTGTGTACACAGCTGATCTCAGCCTCTTCTGAAGTGCTTGCTGTGTAGTTTTTTATTTCTCCTTTTGACTTAAACTTCTTTCTTTTTGGCTACTCAAGCCTTACATTATCTTTCTGTCTACGTCCTATCAAGTTCCCATCTCTTTTGTTGTGTGGGCTGGAACTCTTATATCTCCTCTTAATAACACCTCTCTGAAGTTCCCTGCCTGCTCCATCTTGCTTGTGTCACATTTCTGCAATGGAGCTGCTAACTGCTCAAGGATGAGGGCATGACTTATTAGTAGAAAACACCCTGTGAAATCCATGTTAAAGGCAAAACCTGCAAATCATAAGGACAGCTTTCCTACCGTGGGTACAATATGGATGGCCACCGTCACCTTGTAGAGTGCATGGAGCAGGGCTAGGCAAAACATCCCACTGTGGCTTTGCACAGTGGGGAAGGGGCTGAGCAGCCACTGAGCATTTCTTGTTTTCCTTCAGCAGCTTCTTGACATTGAACACTTGCAGCTTAGCTCTGCTTCCAGGCACAGAGCATACCACTCATGCGACGGGTACTTCTGACATTTTTACTGCTCCCAGAGAGGCAAATAGGCTTGCAGGGTTGGCCCAAGGCAGGACCAAGATGTGCCTGAACTTTGAGCATACCTGGCATACAGTCTTAGACTCACCTCTAAACACCAGTGTGTGCATTGGTGCAACCTCATCTTCCTCATGCCATATTGTGCATAGTAGAGGTTGGATGAACTCACACATACCAGCAATAGGAGTAGTTGTTGGATAATTCTGGACAAACATTTTGTTTAAATGTAAGATTTTGTTCAAAATTGAGAGCCAATATCTAAGACTCCTTACTGTTGCTGTGAATTACGTATCATTGCTGTATGTCTTTATTACAAACTGTGTTTCCAGTAGGCATGAAGAGTTTAAAGTGTTGCTGATAATATTAAAACATGTTCAGAGGAATATTTTAACATGGGTATACATTACTGTGAGGGGTTAAATAGCGCGATACATAATGAGTAGTTGTTCATTTAGCACCTGAGGATAAGCAAAATCAAAGCCTTTAATCCCAATGGTTTGTGCTTACTTGGAAAAATGTTTGTCTGACTGCAGGCATGGAACCCGTTGTGCTGGAGAAGTGGCAGCCACGGCAAACAACTCACACTGCACAGTAGGAATCGCCTTTAATGCCAAGATTGGAGGTATGTGAAACAATCTCCCACAGAAAAAAAAGTGTAACCCAAAAGCCATTTGTGCTAAATGGTACGTTCAGACATTTCTCATAAGAGAAGGAGATTTGTATGAATAAGCCTCCCTGTGTTAGCTGTAAAGCTCAGTTTAGAGTGGTCGTTCAATATCAGTACTGAAGGAGTTTGTCTGTGGTGGCCCTTTTGCAGTGCTCTCTGGAACACTGCCTCCCAGTACACATCAAAAAATAAAAGGTCAAACTTTTGATGAAAACATGACCCCAGAATTAGGACACAGGGGTTTTCTCACAGATTCAGAGCTCTTAAGCCATGAACTTTGACAAACCATGAGTAAAGGTACACATCAGTTACATTGCCTTACATATTGATCCCAAATGAAACACTCTCAAAACATAATGCTTTATTTTTTGTCTGTGGTTGGTGAGAATTTTCTTTTGATCCCTATGGGTGGTAAGATTATTGCCTGAAAATCAATGTATGATCACATATTTTTGTTCATTCAGCCAAGAAGTTTCAAGTATTTTCTGTGAATTCTTTGTCATTGGCTTCTAGTGAAGTTTATTCTGAACTTTTTATTAAGTCATGGGATTGGTATATTGGCTTTCAGCTGAAAGTCTCATAGCTCAAACTCAGTAATTGTTGCCTTTTGAAACAGAGCCTAAAATAGAGCCCATCTGTAAAAATAGAAACATGTTTACCTATTTGTACACCAGAGGACAGTTCAAATATACAAGCGGGCAGAATTGAGACCATCTTTTCGTTATTAAAAATACTGCATCTATTCTCTGCTGGATCAGTACAAGTTTGATCCAAATCTCATGTAAGCACAGATACATTTCAAATTACCCAAAGCACACAACTTCATCCTCACGTCAGCTTTCTGTTTTCCTGCTGGGTAAACAAAATTAGGGTAGATAATCCCAGATCCAGGATAGGGTTACAATGATGCAGAAAAAAAAATTCCCTTGAGGTGAAGAGCCTTCCTGCACAAAACTATCCTGTCAGAGTAGTTTAGAAAATCAGAACTGCTCAAGTAAGGAAGTTTGTGACAGATGAACAGGTTGTCTCATGTGAACATGTCATTTAACTGTGAACCAGCAGTTATGATATCAGGTCTGTTGAGTTGTCAAACCAAAGTCAGAAGAGAGTTGGTGTACAGTTGGAAATAAGAGATGCCTTCCGGAGAAGTTTCATTTTTAGGTAGAATAGTCACACAACCTGCAACAACTTTGACATGGCTTTGAAAAATTCTCCAGAAGTAACAATGACTTCTTCATAGTTTATTAATTATTAAGCATTTTATTTAAGCATTATTAATTATTAAACGTGCAATAATAATAAATATCCTCCAGGCATATTAGCTGACTCACAGTTTTTTCTAAATATAGTGTAAAAACTGATTCAGATGGACACAGTATACAGGTAACAGAAACAGTAAAGCCTAGATACTTGTGCCTTTTTATTATTTATTCCTAAAAGAAAGCTGGAAATTAGTAACAGTATATTAAACCTCACTTGAGGTGCCACCTTTTAAAAGGATCAGCATTTGGAAATAAGACTTCAGGAAGCTCAACAAATAATCTGCAGAAAATCAGAGTTAAGAGGAAGTTCCAGGGAAGATAGGTTAAGCTTCCTCTTCCACTAAATGAATATGTTTGAGATCTTTGCTGCTGCTGACCTCTACTTGGCATGCCTCATTCCTTTCCTTCAGAGCTGCCATAACTACTCGTGTGAATATACTGTGGTTGTGTCAGCTCACTTGTTTCCCAGGGATTTAAAGGCCCTCCTGGGGTATTTTTGGAGAATAAGCTAGAGTTGAGGTAAAGCAATTACATTCTTATATAGAGGAGCACCTGCTGACAATGATGTTGGATTTGGTCCACCAAGATAAGTATCTTTTGCTTCAAACCAGAAAGCATTTCTGAACACATAAGGGATACTAATGTATCAAGCAGAAGGGAAAAAAAATCTGTCCCATCAATATGCCATAAAATACTGGCAGTTGAACAAATCCAGTTAATGATGTTTCTGATGCTGAGTTGTTAACAAGATATCCATTAATAATGCTAATTTTCTTCTAAATAGCGTACTTTTGTACTCCTTGTCTCATTTCCAAATATTTAAGAACATCTGATGACCAAATTTCTAGGAAAGTCTGAGCCTTCTTTTAAAATAGCATAAATGGAGTTGTAACTTATAGAAAAGAAAATTTTAGTAAAATTGCAATCTGAGTCTTTAGTTTTTTTACAGGTTATGACAAGTTTCTTATAAAAAATTGTATAGGTTTCTGTGCAGCAGAGCTACAGATCCCTCTCACTAAAAGACAAACCAGTTCACCAAAGAGATGGATCTTTTTTTAGATTTAAACTCTGAAATAATCATTCAAAACAAATTACCACATACAGAGCTTGTGAGATTTTTTATAGGAAGGCTTGGTTAGTTTGCTGTTATTATTGCAAACTGATTGTGGAAGTTGTAAAACATCTCTGGGGATTTGGGTGCTTAGTTACTTGGCTGGGCTCAAGTCCTGATGGGAAAACAGTTACACTGAATTATGGCACAACAGATGTATATTGTCTTCAGTTGACAAGGATTAGTTCAGCTGTTTCTTTAAGTTTAAGTCAGTTGAATAAAAACAAGCATTTTAAAAGAAAACTTCTTTCAGCTCAGTTTTGAATGTTTCCTATGATTCATTGAAAATTTGTTCTGAGTAAAAAGCCAATTACATTTTGCAATTACTGCAAATGTTAGAAAAAGTTTATAGGGCTCTGAAGTCTTGGAACAATCTGCAAACACAGTCTGCTAATTGCCTTTTGGATAGCTTTTGTTGTGCTATCACCACATGCCAAATGCAGTTTGGCGGATGTGTGATCAGCAGACATAACCACGGCAGACTTTGGGGGGCGGGAATAGAAAGGCAGGGAGGAAGGAAGGAGCATATTTTCAGTGCAAATATCCAGTGAGATGTCTGTTGTTCAGAGTCATCTTGCACAGAATTACAGAGTCATTTCTGTTGGATAAGACCATGGTTGTCAAGTCCAAATTTGACTGATCACCACCACTTCGTAAACTAGATCAAAGCACTAAGTGCCGTGTCCTGTTGTTTCTTGAACACTTCCAGGGATGGTGACTCCACCACTTCCCTGAGCAATCTGCTCCACTGCTTAAACAACCCCATCCATGAAGAAATTATTTCTGATGTCCTCCATGAAGCTCCCCTGGTGCAGTTTGGGACTATGTCCTCTCATCCTGTTGCTGGTTGCCTCAGAGAAGAAGCCAACCCCCACCTTACTATGACCTCCTTTCAGGCAATAGTGGAGAGCAACAAGGCCTCCCCTGAGCCTCCTTTTCTCCAGGCTAAATACCCCTACCCTCAGCAGCTCCTCACGGGACTTAGCCTCTAGCCCCTCCATCAGCTCTGCTGCCCTTTTCTGGACGCATTCCAGCACCTCATTGTCTTTCTTCACGTGAGGGGCCCAGATTGGAAATAGAACTCCAGAAGCAGCATCACCAGGGTCAAGCACAGGGGGGCAATCACTTCCCTGGTTCTGCTGACCACTATTCTTGACACAGGCCAGGATGCCCTTGGCTTTCTTGGCCACCTGGCCACACTCTGGCTCAGGTTTAGGTGGCTGTCAACCAGCACCCCCAGTTCTTTTGCCTGGGCCACTTTCCAGCCACTCTGTCCCCAGCCTGTGGTGGTGCATGGGGTGCTGTAACCAAAGGGCAGGACTTGGCACTTGGCCTGGTTGAACCTCACAGTTGGTCTTGGCCAACAGCTTTGCAGCATGTGTGTCCATTGCTGGCTAGAGAGAACAGCACCTAAGTCACAACCTTGTCTGTGTTGCTTGAAAAATAGACCGCTTCACCATTACAAAAAAAAAAAATAAATTAAAATCATGTGATTTACTTTAGGTGACAGTGGCAGCATTTGAGATTTGAATTATTATTCATTGGTTTAATATAATATTTAGACTGGCTAACAAAGTCATAAAGGAACGCTTTATTTTCCTTCTTTCAAAACCAGCATACCTTTATTATCTTTATTCAGAATGAGAGAGATACTTTAATATACTTTAAAGGAATTGAGCACACAACTTTCACCCGTCATTAATTTTCTATGGTGAGAAGAAAATACAATCCTAGAATCCCAGAGTTGGTTTAATGATTCTTTTTCATAAAGCAAAGTTCATAGTGAGATCACAGTTTGTACAAGTTTATTATCTCACAAAACATAGGCAACTTTTGTGTGAACTGAGAAATACAATCACTTTTCATTTTTAAGTCAAATAGAATAAGGGGGAAAAAAGTATTAATATTTTTTCAACAAAGCAGTCCTTATGCCTCTTGTCAGTTAAAAGTTAAAGTCTTGGTAAACACACAAACTTCTTTAATCTGAGCTCATAAGCAAAATGCAGTGTGTCTGTAATTAACAACATGTAAATTTGGCTTAAAAATAGGAGTAGCCTTTTAAATCAGAAAGAACATCTAACTTGTAAATTGTGAGAGTGATCATCCCTCTATCATACAATTTTATTAAATTTTTATTTAATATTTAGTGTCCCTTTGATCACATGTCTCACTAGCTGTGTGTAGGTCTTTTTTCTTGTTTAAGTTAAAACTGGCATTGGTAGTTTTCTCAGATTTAACCACAAAGTCTTACAGATAGGAAAAAACCCACCTTCTGTATTTTCTCAGTTTTCAGATTTTAGCATGCTATATTCAGCCTAGTAAACTTAAAACAGTGTGAAGCATTGGCACATTGACTTGTCCAAACCCACATGAATGGATTCTTTTAACATAAAAATTCCAGATTATACCTCAAAAAAGCTTCTTCTGAAGAGAAGGATGTTCACCATATTGTAATTTCAGGTTGAACAACATTACATATTTGTTCAAAACCTCTTGTAATTGCCATGCTACAGTGTGTGGTAATCATTCTGTACACAAGAAGGTTCTCCCCAGTTTTTTGATTGCAGCCTCATACAATGAGGAAATGATGCCAAGGTTACTTGTCTATAGGGATCCTTTTATTACATCTGTTAACATGATTGAAACTGTGAATGACTCAAGAAAGGTAATGCAGTTTCACTGTTGTATAAAATTGTTATCTTTGAGTGACATAAAAGCATTTCAAAATTCAGGTATTTTTAAAAATTTTATTTAGCGTAAAACTTTGTTGTTGAAGTTTGAAGACTGTATAGTGGATAAATTACTTATAATTTTTAAAACTTGAAGAAGGGTGAAAATATTCGTATCTTCTCATATTTTTCCATCTAGAGACATTGGGAAAACAGATACCCAAACAGATTTTGTTGGTGGTGGTTTTTTCTTTAACAGTAGGAATTCTTGTAGTTATTCAGTTCAGTGTCATACACAACAATTTGCTCTGTGGGGGGAATAAAACAAAGAAACATTTTGAGTTTGTCTGTACAGTTCATTGTATTTTTCATTCTGAAGGTGTACGGATGCTGGATGGAGATGTGACAGATATGGTGGAAGCAAAGTCCCTAAGCCTTAATCCCCAGCACATCCACATCTACAGTGCCAGCTGGGGGCCCGATGACGACGGTAAGACCGTGGATGGACCCGCTTCTCTAGCACGTCAGGCCTTTGAGAACGGCATCAGAATGGTAGGTTGGCTTCACACGTGCCTGGATCTGCTCTCATGTGCACCTCTAAGGGTACCTGTGTCCACTGCATGCAAGTGCTCAGCATGGGGAGAGGCAAACGACTTGGAAGGAAAGAAGAAAACTTCCTTTGCATAAAATTGGAAACACATTTTTCTTTTGTAGTGACCTGATGATCACTGTCATCTGAAGTATGAGCTCTGTTCATTTTCATCTGGAATACATAATCCTCAGTGTCTTTTAAAACTGCTCTGAGGGAGTGATGTAATTAGAAATAAATTGACTGAGAAATGCTACTTTGCACATCAGGGCTAACTCATCAAATCTGAGGTGCAAAGAAATTTTAAAGCAAAACCTTTGACTGTGTTTCCTTCTTTCTTCATTTCTATTTTGCTTTGTTTTGCATGATTTCTTAATGTAAGTTTGATGATTTTAATAGGGAGCTGGGGGGCAGAAAAAGGTCTATACCCATGGTTCTTTTACCATTTATGTCTGGTCTCAGAGAATTTACAGTACTGTAATGAGGGGAACACTAATGGAACTGCAAGAATGCAGGGGATCTTGCTCCAGGAAGTTTTTTGTTTAAGCATATATATGTGTTTGTTTAAATGTTGTATTTCATGTAGGGAACACAACTGTGAAAAGTTCAGCCTGAATTTCTGTACCAGAAGGACTCAGCCGTTTCCTCATTGAAATCTCAAGTTCTCAAACTAGGGATAAATATGTGGAATAACTTTCCAAGAGCGTAGATCTTGCCTACAAGCTTTATTGTTCCACTGTTATTATGAGCAGTAATTTGAGAAGATACCCTACAGAACCCAGATGAATTTCATTTTACCAGCACATTGTTCTGTATGTGAAATAAGCACCAGTCTATAGTGAAAACATAGCATTTAATTTTCAGAGGTAGGCTTTTTCTGATAACAATGCAGAAAAAGGTTGGTATATTTTTTTTGAGCAATAATAGAAGTCATATTTGATACAAGTCGAATTATTATGTTTTACAATGTAACTTTCATGTCATTTGATCAAACTTTATTCTGCCTGAAGCTGCCCATGAGGTCTTGAATAGATCTAAATATTTCCATGTATTTGGATATTTTATCCGTCTCTGACTACGAAAGCTTCATTTCTACTCAAGAAATAGAAGTACTTTTAAAAACTTACATTAAAATGTACTGCTACAAAATACAAAACATTTAAAGTTAACCTCTAATTTTCATTCTTTAAAATATAATATAGACTGAAAGATTGTAAATGCATGTTTTAGGAATTACCACCTTCCCTGTTAAGCTGTTTCCAGACCAAGAATTACTTCAAGATGAACTCTTTTTTTTAATAAGTAATGTCTTTCTGTATTCAGATAAAGGTACTTTCTCTGTATTTCCTTATATGTAAGGTTTTCTGTGTTGCTGTTCTGGTGGCCTGGAAAGGCCCAGGGATGGCCTTGGAGAGCCGACGCTTCAAAGGACGAGGAGAGACTTCTGATCTTGTCTCGGTCTTGGTGTTTATTAATTGTTTATCTAAAAGATTTTCTTTCAGCCCGACAGAGGTCTGCACAGCAAGTCAGCCATGGGCACACTCCCGAAGCCCCCGGGCGGTCACTTATCTTTATACCCTAAGTTACGTGAACAATATTTATCATTTTTCTCCAATACTTTCTACTCTTATTAACCTGTGCACTTCTAGTAATGACCAATCCCAAAGTGCCACCACCACCACAGAAGATGGAGGCCAAGAAGAAGAAGAAGAAGGACAGGACACGCCCCAATTCCTCCATCTTACTTCTTTAGACCCCCCTGTACCAAAATCCTAAACCCTGTGTTTTACACTTTAACTAACTTATCCCTTCACCATTCACCCAGTGAATTCCTCCCAGTCCTCATACAGGTCTCATCTCCTGTGTAGGATCAAAATCCTGCCACCAGACACTTCTGGCAACATTCCAGGATTCCCGAGCCCCCCAAGGGTGGTCTCGGCCTCTCTGCACCTCCATCCTGAGGTGCTGAGATCCCACACTTATACTGTCATAAGCTGTGTCATTTTAAAAGATGAGGCAAATGGAAGAAGAAAAGATGAATTTTCTTGGACTGAATATGCCAGAAATGGGCTGATTATTCAAGGTCGTGTTTACATACTCAGTCAAACATAAATTTCCCTGAGGAGTCATAATAATTGTGCAGTAATAATAGGCAGACAAAAATGCTTATTGTGTTGTATACAGATCTTTACTCTCCTTTTTCAGAAATATTGAACTGAACAGCAACAGTATAACATCTGTGGCGTAAATTGAAGTAACATTGTGTCTTGGTTTTGGACAATTAAAGTGGGCGGACACTCCAGTTACCTTCCCTTTTAGTTTTGACACTCCCCATTCACCAATAAGGAGAGATGAATGCAAGAAGGTATAACTGTGAAATAATAACAGTTTAAAACAGTCATTAAAAAATGAAATAGGAACAGGAAAAACTGACTGTGATAATCAGTAGTTATAATGTTGCTGAATTTCATGGATTCCTCATGGACTCCCCAAAAACAAAGAAAAGCAAAAACAGCAGAGAAACTCTCCCCTGAGATGGCACTCTCCATGTATGACCATGTGTGTGGAGAGATAAGGGGAAAATGGCAAACAACTGTTACCCCCAGGATGGTTCCCTCTGCAAACAGCCTGGGGTGGAGAGAGAGAGAAGAGAGGACAAGAACAGCACAGCAATCAAACCTGAGCAAGTAAAAATCTCCCTCTTCTCCCCAGATATCAACCAACGGGGAAAAAGAACAAAACTGAAAGAAAACCTAGAGTCCCTGGGTCAACAGCTGGAACTCATGGAGGAACTTTGCCTTCTCTTTATCAAAAATAGCAGCAGGGGCTTGGACAACTTGTATTCCACGCCCTCCTGCTTTGACCAGGCACTGCTGGCAGTTTGGGGCAACCATATGGAGTGGGGGCTGTTCTATTTATCTTGGCTTGGTGGTGTGGCTGCTGTCTGCCTTGTGCTATCTCAGCTCACCCAGCAAGATCAAAAGAGAAAGAGCACTTTTTCCTGAATGCCCCCAACTTTCAAAAAGGACTAACAGACAGCCTGACCTCACTGTTCCTTTTCTGGCCACTGGGTCTCAAAGAGACAGCAGCAACTTTGGGCACAGATAGATATGGAATACAGTAACATTTTGGGTTACCCAGAACACATCAGTGCAGGAAAACCTGGCAAAACCTTCTTTCAGACCTACACAAAGTCTGAAGATTGATTATTCTTAATCTATTATGCAAGTATCCACACAATTGTACATTATAATTTTAAAATGGAACAGCAAAAGGAAATGCCAAGATTTTTTAAAAACATCTGAAAAGGAAATTATGCCTGGCTGGCTTTATTAGGAAAATCAAAGGTAGTGCTGAATAATAACTTTGATTAGATCATAATCAAGCTCAATTATTATTTTAAATTTATTATAATTATTGTATAAAAATGAAATGGATGCAAGAACCATCCATTGTTGAGTTTCCTGAGAGACTTGGTTCCATGAAAAAAGCACCTGAAGCACATATTATTCCAATTAACAGCTTGTGCTCTGTGTTTCACAACTATTATTATTTTTAAATCTGTTGAACTAATATATGGTTACACCTTTCAAATCCTGCATAAAATAATAAAGATGACTGCATAGTTTTTGTGCAGAATTACAGAGAGACAACACATATCTTGAATTGAAACAGACAAATCTGTTTAAAGAAAGGCTGCTAAGGAATAAATGAATTCATGAAATGAACATGTAAGTTAAATATACCTAAAAATTCTGCCCAGGATCAAGGTAACGAAAAAGGAAACCAGTTTTTAAAACTGTCACAAGTACTATGATTTTATGTCATCTTTAAGGGTATTTAATGTAATTTTATTAAATTTGCATACTTGAGTTCAAAGAGAAGCCTTGGATATTTTACTGTCAAACAATTTCTGTGCAAATAGAGAACTCCCACTATATCATGCTTTCAGTTGAGAAGATCCTTTTCTTGAAAATAGCATAGTTGTGTGGAAAATTCTAGATGTCTGTGTTTTAAATACTAATGCATTAGAACTTGTAGACTGAATAATATCAAGAAAGAATCCATTGTAATTATGCAGAATTTGCCTGAAAAAAAGCCAAACAAATGGTGGTATATCAAAAAGTAACATATTCAAGGAAAGATTAGGTATCTAATGTCACATTTCACCCTGTGCTCAAGAGCAAAGCTTAGCATTGCATAATGTGATTGTGGCCAAATCATGTCATAAGACTGTGCTGAATCGGGGCAAAATGGAGAACACAAAAGCCTTCCTTGATTCATAAATATGAAATCTAAGTATATTTTTAAGATGCCTGTTGGTGTCTCACAGTCAATAAGCACAATGCTATAAGCGCTTGATGGAGTTGAGTTTGCTGATACATGGCTCCGCCATGCAGCGTTCAGACTAGCTCATTTGTATTCATACAAATAAGTCTGGTATTCTGCAATGGTGTCAACATTGTTTGGAGAGGAAAGCATTTCAGATATTCAGACTTGTTCTCTCATTGTTGTTTGGCAAAGACCAAATAATCAAGTTTCTGGGTATGTGAGCACTGTAGATATTGAGCAATTTAGCAATCTTCAGTATGAAACGTTCTCCAAATAGCCTTCATTACCATGCATGACCAGGAAAAAGTGCTTCTTTTTGTAGCAGTTCTTGAGGACAGGATGTGCCAAAGCCATATGTGCATCAGTGTGTGTGGTATGTTACTGAAGCATCTGAAGCAAAGTTTCTCTGACAAAGTAGAGCAGGAGCAGACCATGGGCAATAAAAACACACTACAACACTGACACCTGAAAAGCAGACAATCCTTACATTGAAGGATTACAAAGAGCTGGTTATCTCACTCTCCAGTGTCTCACCAATTGCATGTTTTATATTGTTTCTGTAGTACACATCCTTGAAACACATAAGGAAGTGTATATAAATCAGCAACTGGTCAGGTCATCCTTAATACAACCTAGAGAGGGTGGAGAGGAAGGGAAATCTGCATGGAAACTTTGGGCACAAGCACCTTCATCTTATTGCTGTGACACCACTCTGTTTAGTGAGCTGGACTCAAGCCAAAATATTTGATGGACATTAATGATCAGATGCTTTGTGGCTGAACCTCTTGTGCAAACTCAGCTTCATGCCTTCCCACCCATCATCATTGCCCCTTCTCATCTCTTTTGCTTCAACAGCTTTGGCTTCAGAGCGTTTGTTCCAAGTGCTTACTGGGTGCAAGCACTTAAATCACTTAAAGTATCCGACCCACATGGAAGAGTGAGGGAGAAAGAGGAAGAAAAGGAGAAATCAAGAAGAAGGATTTAACAGTTATTATTATCATCATTATCATTACTGTATGTTTCTGCTCCAAAAATGGAAGAGATTTTTCATCATTTGCAGGTGTCTAGGCAGAGGTTTGCTCCCAGTGTTCTACCAAAGATGTTTCTATTACATTTATTTGTCCTGTCATTATCTCTCCGCATTATTCTCAGGAGGATGTGTTGCCTACACCAAGAGGAATTATTCCCTTTTACTTTGCCAGAGAACCGCATTTCAGAAATCTAAGGCAGAAATTACATCAGGAAGACTTCTAGTCAAATGTGTCAAAATGGCTGGGTTTGAATACATTTCATGTGGTACCCAGCAGATTTTTTAAATTATTTTTTAAACTGTGTATTGTGTGTTTTCACCTTGTACAGCTGTTGTTTAAGTTTAAATAACACATATCAGTGTTTATGCGTGTCTGCGATCTTATATGGATACGTTTTGCATGCACAAGACCTCCTGCACATTTCCAATAAGTAGGCAAAAAATACTTGTTGAAAATCAATCAGAGGAGTTAGCGCTGTACTTAGGGATGGTCTTAGAAGATATGACTTCCAGTATGCTGATATAATCTCGTGCTAGGTCTTGGCATTTATCTATAAATATATATATTTGCATATATACTATGTATCCTGGTTGCATCTATGATATAAAGTGAACATGAACATCTGATGAAAAACATGAAGTATATGTCTATATCCATATATTTATCTTATCTATATTTAGATAAGATCTAAATATAGATATATAGATATAGACGTATGCTTCAACATACTAAGTTAAACTTCGATTGGCTCTGTGCTAGAAGTGGATGCTGATTACATAATAGAACTTTAAAAGTCCTTCAATTTTTTATCATTCTATTTCTTCTTGCTGATGTCACAAGACATAACACCATTGGCTTGATATTCATAGTTCTAACATCTAAGCACCTGCCTTTTGTCATAAGCCCAATCAGCAAAATTCCATCCAGTTGTTGTTTCATCTATATCCCTGTTTTCCTGATCCATCTATTATTTTCTGGTTTCTGTACATCTTTTGAGAAGAGCCAGTCTTAACTGAAATCTCATGTCCATGTTTTTGCAAGGCAGTAGCAATCTTCACTATTGACAATAATATAGCTTATTACTCATCTAAGTCTCTGACTTTTATTTCCACTGTAAACTGCCTCTTTTGCTGTATTTATGGTGCATCTTATGGTGTTAGAAAACTTGACATCTAATCATTACAGATTTTGAGCAAGGGATCTCTTAGATAAATTGAATTGGACCATAGGACATAAGAGAGGAAATGACAGCATAGGTCATCCAGTACAGCTTTCTACCACCACAGGGATTGTGCCATTTAAATACATTGAGCCTTTTATGTTGAATAACAAATCAGATTCTTTTCCCCTCTGATTCTGTTGGTAGAACATTTCATGGCCAAAGTTAATTATTGGTTAGAGATTTTCTTTTAAGTAAGTTACAATAGGGTTTCCTCATGTGCAGTTTTCTGCCCATTTGTTCCTGGATATAAATTGTGCCTCATCTTAAATAACTTCCCTCCCTCCATTTTTTTGTTTCTGATACATTTTTTGATTAGTCTCCTTTCAAATTTCATTTCGATATGATAGACATGCGACATTCACTGGTCACTTAGAAACTACTCTGTCCATCTCCTTGCTCAATAGAGTAGTGCTTCTCCACATCTTCCAGACTGAATTCTTTATTTGAATGCACGTGATGGTGATTACTAGACCCACTAAGGTGCTCTTTCACTTTTAGGTCAAAATACCTAATAACTTTGTTTCCCGACCTCATCCTTGAAATACTCTACCCAGAATTTCCTTCACCTCTATGTTTTTCTAGTAAAGCCTGAATTATTTCCTGTACAATAATTTCCAGTCTCACCTTAATATTACAGTAATGTTCATTTTCTTTTGTTTCATTACTGATTTTTTGCAGGGCTCATCACATCTTTGCAGAAGCCTCACAATCCGGCTCTAATACATTTCTCTGCATAAAATAAGTTACCAGACAAAAACTTCACAGGTTTATCTGAAATTCTGAAGTGTTTGTTGCATTTTGAGCTTTTGTAAAGAAATGCAGGCATCACTTACTGACCTTTAAAATCTGTTCTGCAATCTTAAAAGTGATGTTTTTGTATATTAAGTTTCTTTCTGTTAGTCAGAATTTACAAATCAGATTTCATTCTTTCTGTTTTCTGGCATTATTATTTCCAGTGTGGATGCCAGAATGGGGCATACAAGTTTAAGGATTTTCCACGCGTGCATAGTATTGCTTCTATATTCCCTGGATGGGTTCATATAGACCTGACTTACTAATTCAATGGACAGACTATTTTAGGGTAGCTCATTCCCAGCTGATTATCTTCCATAGCCCTAAACTTCCTAAGCCACCACTTTGCAAAATTTGTTCACCTTTCTTTATTTCTTACCAATAAGCCTAATTTCTAGGTCTGACTGCCTTCTATTTTGCTGATGTATTTCAGATGCCTTAATGACTTTACAGATGTGGTTTAAACTTGATATGATGTAGTTTTCTATGGATGGGGGTTGCCCAGCAAAAATTAAGTTAGGTGATAACACATTATTAAGCTAATAATAGTAATCCTTTGCTCTGCTGTTTGCACACAGTTATCAACTTCTTGCATTCAAACAAAGTAGAATATTGCCTTCCAGTAAATGAAATAATATTTACGCTCAGTGATACCTGAGCCTTTATTTTGTTTGGGAAGTATGTGAACAAAGTGTGTGAATCAAATGTATGCAGCTAACACCAAGACAACCACAACCCACATCTGAAGTGCAGAGAATAGATTTATTCCATCGCCTCACTGGCTGCAGAATTACAAAGAAACAAAGGGATATACATACATTGCTGAGCTCATTTTAGCAGGGCCTGACCCCTGCATTACATATCAAAGAGCCTGGAGCATGCATAAGTCTTCACCAGGCTGTGTTTTACAATCTCAAAACCTCTTATCTCCCTTCCCCCCTTACAAAGAGGCCCCCAGCCTACAGGAAGAATGCTTTTAGGTCTTTAACAACATTGTGTTATCTACTCTGTGAAAATTTAATTTCTTCTTCAGCAGACAGAAAACAACCCAAAGCAAACACAAATACGTGAATTCTCTCACACTGAGTATTTTCTAACATCTCCCAGGTGCAAGGTTGGTCTCTGAGCAAAAACAATTCTGAAAAGAACTTACTTTACTCTCTCTCCTCACCTATCTTTGGTTTTCAACCATTTCCGCTCCACACAAAGCTAACTTAAAATCTCACTCCTTTGCCTTCTGTGAAAAGATGAGCTTTTATCATAATCAGCGTGTAGTACAAAATTATGCAGAAAAATAATTAATATATCAGAAATGTTCTTACATTGCATTCATTGAAATAAAAGAATCCTGAAAGATAGGAAAATTTGTAATGAGAGTTACAGGAAAATATAACCAAAATGTCCATTTACCTTACAATGTCACAAAGTGTACTGAAAATCAAAACTGTTTGGTTACCTCATCCCATCTCACACATGCATAGAAACTGTTGAAACAAGCCAGAATAGCATTGCTGGTTTTGGACTTGCCAAAATGCCTCTGGTTTTACATGCACACCCTGAAACAGGTGATATATTGAACATTAAAAAATAAACAAAACCAAAACCCACTCCATTCTTTTTGTGGAGTAAATCTTAATTTGAAAAAACAATACTGAAAAACAGCTTTGGCAAATTAATCTCTTTCCATACAGTGAAGTATATAGATTTCAGACCATGCCTTTTTGAAACATGAATCTGGTTTCTGTGTGTGAACAAATCACATATACATTTCACTCATATATTTGAACAGTAGTATATATGTATTTCTATGTGTCACATAGGAAAAAAGAGATTTCTGGAAAGGAAATCACTGGAATTTTGGCGTCAAAAGTTTTCTGTGCAAAGAATTTAACAGTTTAAGGCACAAAACTGTGAGGGCAATGACTTTCCACACAGCCTGTACGTTGTTTCTTAAATGAACACTGTGGGAGACAAACTGAGCAAAGTTGTTCCCTAAGTCCTCAGTCTGCAAAAGTAGAAGTGAAGCAGCCGTATTTTCATGTTTATCTAGAAGAGAAACTATTTTTGCAGAAAATAGGAGGGTTTTTTTGTTAAACCCCAGAGTTCAATAGACATCTCACAAGGAAGAGTCTGTTGTAAGTCATGAAAGACAGCTGTGTGGATCTAGTGGCCCTGGGCTCCTTTCTAGAGTGATTAATCAGATAGCAGTATAAAGGCAATGAGAACTGCCTGAACCCATCCCATATAATGGGTGTTTGTGTATAACATCAGTCGCATACCCAATTCTCACACTGATAGCTTTCCTGTGCACTGCTTGTTTATTTTGGCTTTGCATGCAGGGACAATTTCACCTCTGATTAACCAGAGACTCTTCGGACAACAGAAATTTTGGCAAAGCAAGCTCTTGTGTTATCACATTGTGTTTGCCATAGACAATTTGTTTTATCCTGGTAACAATAGTAATGATACTGTAGAGAGAGAGCCTCAACCATAACTTGCAGTCCTTGAGCTGGCTCTGTTTTGTTTAGGTAAATGAGAAATTCATTCCAATATTCCACATGTTCATATTTCAGGTTTCAGCCAACAGTTCTTTTGGTTGCACTTCAGGCACTAATTATAGCTCTGTGGGGAATATCTTGGAGCTATTTAAACTGCTTTTCTCCTGAAGAATAAAGTAAAAAATACACTTCATGAAGCCTACATATTGAATTGTTCCACTGATATGTCCTGATAATTAGTGTGTAAATAGGTACATGCTTGTGGTTATTCAATATTATGTGTACATTAGAATGTTTTGTAGCTTCAATGTTTCAAAGGTACCATATCCTAAGAGATAACAAAATACTTTTTTTCCTCTTTTTTTAGCATGGTTAATTATTTTGTCTTTTGTTTTCTTAATTAAGGAGCTAGTTCAGAAGTAGCCAGTAACCTTTCTTAGCAATCACTTCCCTTTCCAAAAATATAAGATAATATTGTTTTATGTAGGTAGTCATATATTTTTGCATTGCATATATATTATGTGTATATAGATTGCTGTGTTTCAGAAACAGGAAAGATTTTCTTTACTTCCTAGTTTTCCTAAGAGTAAAAATGTAACTTCTAATTTTAAAGTACACGTCTATTTTTGTTCATTCCCCCAAACATGCATCTTAATTTATGCATACCTGTTTGGCTAATTACTCATCTCCTCATGGATACTGTGGGTGTGCATTTTTAATAAATAGAGGCACAAACGTTATTTTTCTGAAAGTGTGGAGACTCAACATAATTAATGGCCTGAGAAATATTTCCTTTTGTTTGTGAATTTTTTCTTTCATATCCAAGAAGACTGTTAAAAAAAATCTGTTTGGCTGTCTTCTGGTAGCAATTTAGAATTGCTGACTTGGACTCTCAACATACCATTATCTGTTTTTGGAGAGATGCCTACTTTAAAATTCAGTGCTGTGCAGTCTGCAAAAGAGTCTTTTAAGAATGTTGTGCCAAACTATTTTTCATTCCCAGATAAGAGGTTAAATGGACTGGTAGAAACTCAGCAGGAGCTAGGGGCTGCTACTGGTCAAAAGCAAAATGCTGACAGTGAGCAGCTTGGCAGTGCTGTGTCCCTGCATAGGGCAGCACTGTCCAGATCCTATAGAGTGCAGAAATCAGCAGAAACTGGAAGAAAGGGGATGTATCTTACAGGTGGATTTCTCAGGATGCTGTGATCCTTGGTGCTTGGCACTACAGTGATTGTACTATGCTGCAGCTAAAAGCCATGCCTGCATAGTAGGATTTTTAGGTCTCCAGAATGCTGTCCTCTGTTCTGCACATTCAGTTATGAACATTTCCTCTTTAGGAATTAAGGAAGAAGTCATACCATGGGCTTCTTTTTCCAGCTTCCACTTCAGGATCAATTTCACTTTCTGGCAGTAGTTTTTTGTTCTTGGAAACATGAAGTAATTTTAGGACAGTATCGGGGAGAATAGAGGAAATTAAATGTTTAGGCTCTAGGTGTGGATAGAGTATCCTTCTTTCTCTCTCCATTTTATATATTCATGGTTTGTTTTCTGCTCTAGTGTGCAATTTCCAGCATACTGGTGCCACATTATCTCTCCCTGGCTGCCACCTCTGTAGCTCTTAATTACTCCAGTTCAGCTGTTCTGTCCTCTGCTTTTCCTGCTCCTTCACATTTTCTTCCTTGTTCCTTGGTAAATTTGATCATACCTATCAAGTCAGTAACTCACTTCACAGTCAGAGAGGGTTATTGGGACACTTGATTCCTGGGCTGGAAGTAATCAGGATTCACAGGCTGGATTAAGGCAACTTGACTTGTAAAGCAGTGAATGAATGTAAAGTCTAAAATTTATAAAATAGTGTGATTAAAATTTACTCGGCTGGCTCTTGCTGTATCTACTGCATCTTTATTATTTTTAAAAAGTGCTGTAAGCATCTTAAAAGTGTGTGGGACTGCTGGTTGTCTTTATTTGAATGTGTGAAAACCTCTACCTTAAAACGGTTCCTGCCAGTACTGCTAGTTCATTCACTCATAAAGATGTGGTGCATACACAAACACACGCACTTGGAGCAGGGGATGTTTCTGTAATAGTATAAGGAAATTCTGCAGATGTCATTATAAGCGTGTTCATACTGGCTCTCATTCTTGGCAGACTTGACCTGTCCATGCTGGTGAACTGGAAAAAGCAAAAAGGGGCTTTTGTATCATTTACCTGCTTGCAATTTGCTGACCAAGGAAAAGGAGGCATTAGCAGAAAAAAGACAGAATGGCCCAAGATTCTTCTTTCATGCTTTTACAAGTGCAATTTCTGCCTTTGGGCCTCTTTGAAAACGACCTGAGTCCATTTCATTTAAGCTGTCTGTTGAGTACTCTGGCTTTGTCTAGAAAATGTACTAGAAAATTGTACTGTGGCTGGGTCAATAGCAAGTCAGAGGCATCAGTGAAACAGTTTTGTTTTGCATAATGGGACAGTTGATTTTTTTCTTTTAAATGATACAACATTTTATGCAATTTAAGAAAGTAGACAAGAAAAAAGGATAACTTTTCATAGTGGTCTGATTTGGTGCACTGACAAGCCCAAGTGTGGAATTATGGATGCCATTCAGAGTTTATAGGAGGCAGCCCCTAGCTGTCATTGCAAATGGAAGAGCAGGAACAGCTTTGTGCCTAGAGGGGAGGGAATTAAATTTTAAAATCATAAGACAAACATTGGGCATACTTTGCTGGACATGCATTCAACACTGGTCTATACCTCTTCTATACCAACTCTTAGTTTTGCTCAAGTTCTGTCCATATGATTTGTACATGCACCTTTGCTATTGGCTAATAAATGACACATGGCTTCTTGTCATCTTATGGCTTGACTTTTTGTCTGATACCCTTGGGCACCTGGCAGATGACAAATGATAGATTTAGATAAAAAATAAATAAAAGCTACATAGCATGTACATAGCATTGCATGTGTGTTTGCCTTAATTTTGTAACACAGTCCAACTATTATTTAACTGTTTATTTAGATGATACCAGCTGGGAATAACATTCACATACAGTAGAACAGCTGACACTCTTGCTCTACTTACTTGGTGGGCATAGTTACTAACAAGTTTGTATTTTCCTAAGCATGTTTGGGACTGCTTAATTGAGAAATTAATTAATTTTAGTCAAGTTCATAGAATCATAGGATTATGTAATCATCAAGGTTGGAAGAGGCCTTCAAGATCAGCCAGTCCAACTGTCCATGTACCACTACTTCTGTAGCCCCTCAACCATCTATATTGCACAGCACCAGATCCAGACTTCTGAACACAAGTGTTGAAATTAATTTGGAGGGTTGAGTTTTTTATTGTTTTTAAGACTGCCATTTGCCTTCCAAATATCTTTTAGAAACAAGATGTCTAGCATGTTTTCTGATCTGAAGGTAATGCTGTTGTTTTCTGTGAACGGCTGGGCTCATGTATATGTGCACTTTTGCAATGCATTAGAGGAATGGCAATTCTCACTTTGTATATAGAAAGTACTCTTTTCCATTGGTCAATGCATCTGGTATTTACTTTTTATTGCAATAACAGAGACATTGATCCTTTACATATTTGCAGGAGTCATTAGTTTTAAAGATATATTAGCCATAACCTGTTTACCAAAAAAGAACCTTAGCATGAAAACATAAATCCAGGGGCAAATGGCTATTAGTTTTAAGGCCTTGCCCTTACAATCAAAAATCTAAGTTGATGTTTGTCATGTTTAAATTATAAATACATTTCTAAACTCCATTGGCATGTTTTCACCATTTTTTCAAAATTTTGGCCAAAAATTATTCAAATACCTTTTTCTGCAGCTTGTTCATTATTAGCACAGCAGCATAAGTACACATCTAATGAAATAGATTACACAGAGAAGAGATTGCACAGAGAATAAACACTGTCTGTGCAAACAGACTAATAATACAGTCATACCCTGCAGTGAAAAGGTTTGTATTGCATGGGACAAATCATGTTATTCTGCTGTTTGCATGCAGAACCATCTGATGGTAACAGCAGAAAAATGATGGATAGACTGCTACTAGTAGGACATTTTTCTTTATGCATCTTTTTGAGAAGTTCTTTTACAATTTTTTAATTTTTTTTTCTTCTTTTATAAGTGGAAGCTATGGTTTGATTACCCTGAATTCTCATTTCTTTGTCTTGGTTGTATTGTTGGTTATATCAAATTTCCCATGGGGTTTAGCCATAATATACTGCTTTCAAGGCCTGTGTGTGAAGAAGAAAGGTGGAAAAGGGAGCTGTAACACTTCATAAAGGTTGTCTTGAAAACAAAAAACAAAAAATAAAAACAAAACAAACCCAAAAAATTGCAATATTTAGACAGATTGTGTCTGGCGAATGTGGATCTCACGTACGTTAAACTTGGTACCTTGGGATTTTTCTCACTACTTGAAATGTTTCTCAATGAAAATTTGAATTTTAGAGACATAACTTCATTTAGACATTAGTCAAAAGAATTAACTTACTTTGCTGGAAAGTCTTTCCAGGTAGTATACTTTTATTAAACTCACAAATTATCTCCATGATAATTGAGCAGCCTCTTGGCAGTCTGGTGAAGGCCTAGATGACTGGGAAAAGGGAAACATTGTCCTCATCCCCAAAAAGGGTAGAAACGAGAGCCCTGGCAACCACCAACTGGTCAGCCTCACCTCTCTTCCTGGGAAGATTATGAAATAAATTCTCTTAGAAGCTCTGCTAAGACACATGGAGGTCAGGGACATGATTTGGGATAGCCAGCACAACCTCACCAAGGACATTGGTATTATTATCTGGTGTTATTTACTGTCTTCATTAATGACATGGATGAAGGAATCTAGTGCATTTTCAACAAATTTGCAGATGACACCAAACTGAGGAGTGCAGTCGATACTCTTGAAAGATGAAACCTGACCCAGAGTTACCTGGACAAGCTCAAGAAATGGGCCAGTGGAAGTCTTACGAGGTTTAATAGGACCAAGTACAAGATGATGCACTTGCATCAGAGCAACCCTCAATGTCCATACCAGCTGTGGGATGAAGAGATCAAAAGCAGTCTTACTAAGGACTGAAGAGCAACTTGGGGGTGGTAGTGAATGAGAGGCTAACATAAGCCAACAATGTGTGCTTGCAACCCAGAAAGCTCACCCAGTATGATACTTTACTACTTCATCTGAGTTTTCAGCATTACTTTCTTGGTACATCTGGATAATATAGATGCAGACCAACAAACACTGTATAAAAGTTGTTTCTAAAGCTGTGCTCATACCACTCATTTTCTTCATTTTTCTAATGTCTGATTCTGAAATCTGCTAAATCCTGTTCTCATTTCAAATTCTTCTCAGGGTAGTTGGTTTTTTTATTTTCTTCTTCTCATGAGATGTCTTTTTGGGGAAAAAGACCTGGCTATTAAGCAGTTGAGAAGAATTATTAATCAAATCTTTTGTACTGTTTCCAAACAGGGACGAAGAGGCTTAGGTTCAGTCTTTGTTTGGGCTTCTGGAAATGGTGGAAGAAGTCGAGACCACTGCTCCTGTGATGGGTACACCAACAGCATCTACACTATCTCCATAAGCAGCACAGCTGAAAGTGGAAAAAAGCCGTGGTATCTGGAAGAATGTGCATCCACACTAGCTACAACGTACAGCAGTGGAGAATCCTATGACAGGAAAATAGTATGGGTTTTATTTGTTTTTTCATGTATATGTGTTCGTATTTGGCACAGTGACTTTGGGGGATGGAGAGAAAGGGAAACCATTCACACAAATATCTTCCTTTTGTTTTAAATCTAGTTATCAATAGTTTTTACATTTTACATACATATTAGCAGTTTACCTAGATACCTATTTTCTCATATTTGTTTTGACACAGCACCAGTCCTCTTTTACATTCAGTGACTGTCACTTACTACTCATATTGCTTTCCATTCTGGAAATATATTGGAAGGAAAATTCAGCTCAGTGCTCATCTTTTCTGTATTGCTCCTCTTCTTATTCCTAAGCAGACAGCATCCATTTTACCTAATGTTCCCATCTTTACTGGAGAATGAAAATAGTTTTAATTCTGTTGGATAATCTGTTGATATTATTAGTATTTGTACATCCTATGTGCCTTTGCAAAATGAATGCATTCCCAATACTTTCCAGTACTCAACATTCTACTCCTTTTAACCTTTTAGTCCTTTATTCTCAGGTGGATGAGGTTTGCTAATATTGTCCTCTTCTCTGCTTATTTATTCAAGTGTTTAACTTACAGAAATTTATTACTTCTGGATCAGAAAACTGAAGGATTTGGAGGGGTTTTTTTCTTCCTTATGTTTTCTTAAGGACTCATCTAACCTTTCTCTCTGGTCCTTAGCATATTCTTCTCTTGGTGTCAATAAAGAGTTACAAATATTTGGTTCTATGTTTTTTCTTTTAATACTGTCTGCCTTGTCTTTCAGGATTCTGGGATGCTGGCCATCCCTTCTTGGATTATTTGTTATTTTCAGATGGTCTAATTTTTGTTTTAAACTTGTTCTGAGATCTTTCTTCATTCCAGTGATTTTTCTGTTATTTAGTTGCTGCTCCTCACTGTAGTCTTCTCTCCCTTCCTGACATGTTTCTTGTTATCCCTGATAAATAATAATAAATTTTAAAATTACTGTATCTACTAGGAGTCCTCAGTTCTGTGGTTAAATTCCCTTCACTTTCCTTTAAAAGACGTTCACTAACTTCTTCATGTTTCAGTGAGACTAACAAGCTGAGCAGATGGGATTGTGGTCCTCCAACCTGACCTCTTACTTAGCCAAGTCTGTAGAACTTCCCTGAGTCCTTTGAATCCAGCAGTTGCTGTCAAGTCAACAACAATTTTTATAAGCAAAATCAATATTGGTCTCAAAGTTTTCTGTGACAAAAAATTACCTGAAATTTAGTGTAAGTGCTTTTAATTATTCATTGCCATTAAAAGATCTCTCTTGTTTGCTCTCTGGGCCCCTTTAGCTTTGATTTCTAAGCATTTGGTGTCACAGATTTCATTGCTAATATGAAGACCACTCCAGTTGTCTGTCTTCTCTCTGCCAATGTAGTTCAGACAGTTAATCCCTTTTGATAATGGAAGGTAAGCTTCTTGTATCATCCTGTCTAAGTCATATTTACTTATAAACCCTATTTCACATTACAAGCTTCTAAAATCTAAACTAGACACACCAGGCAGGCAGCAGCAGTATTCAGTGACAAAAGCACTGGAAAATGGGTGCCGGGTCAGTTTTCTTCTGTTTATATACTGACCCTGACTGAGACTTGTTAGCTTCACTGTCATGTGATGTGTTTATCACTGTGTGATGCCCAGCCCACTTTCAGAGCTGCTGCTTCTCTTTTCCAAAGCTGGTGGTTCAAGGAAATATGTAAGGGTAGTTAGGGTCTCCTTATCCCGCTGTTAACAACTGGCTGGTTTAGTACTCACCTTCAGACCAGCTGTCATCAGCACTTTGTCATTTTCCATGTTTCTCCTATGCTCATCTGAAGGTGCTGGTGTTTTCTTCCGTGTCTTTGGTAAAATCTTTAGGTCATACTGTGGCCAAGAACCAAATTGTAGAAGACAATTGGTTAGCTCTTGAATGATAAGTCATTTGGAATGACTTATCACAGGAATCCTGTCAGAGGGGGGAGGCCTGCAAGGGAGAGTAGGGCTAGGAGTAGTGCATTTAAGGATGGGATTTTGGTTCTTGCAGTTATTAGGATGGATAGTTTCAGCACTTTGATTGTGTTTAAGGTGAGGAAGACGGTTGCGGTTATCATGGCGTACAGGTAGGAGTTGAGGAGGGTGAGTTTAGGGTTGTAGATGATGATAATTGCTATTCAACCTAGGTGGGAGACAGAAGAAAAGGCTAGGATTTTTCAGATTTGTGTTTGGTTGAGGCCCATTCGTCCTCCAAGGGCTGCTGAGAGGATGGCTAGGGTGGTTAAGAGTGTGGGGTTAAGTGAGGAGGAGGTCATGTAGAGTAGTGTGATTGGGGGAAGTTTTATGAGGGTGGGTAGGAGGAGGCCAGTGGTGAGAGGAGAGCCTTGGAGTACTTCTGGGAATCAGAAGTGGAATGGTACTAGTCCTAGTTTAATTGCGATTGCTGCAGTGAGAACCAGGCAGGATGTTGGGTGGGTAAGTTGGGTGATGTCTCACTGTCCGGTGTACCATGCATTGGTTATGATTAGAAACAGCAATCATGTCTTCCATATGCTATCTTCTATATGCTATAAGAGTGTATATAATTTCTCTGCTTCTAATTTTTATTCATGCTTACTTTTTTGGACCATATAATTATCCCAGTTTAAATGAATGTATTATACATCATGTACATTTTAAATCTCTTAAATTTTAATACTTTTTAAGAAAAAACACTCTGTATTGCGTGATGTGTCTTGTAAAATCTTGAGTATATTACTTTTAGCCAAATTGATGGCCAGAAAAAAAATACTACAGTACTTTGGCACATTTCTTTTCCAACATCTTATCCACCATTGAGTATACTACTAGCTAATTAATCTATTAGTAATTAGTTTAAATTCTGTATCAGCTGTTTTACACTAGATAAAAAGGTGGCAAATAGATGACATTAGTAGGACAATACTGCTTACCCTTTTTAAAATAATGACACTATGCAGATTTTCTGTCAGTCTTCTGGAATTTGTGCAGTGTTCAAACATTTGCTAAAAAAACACAGTAGTTCCCTTTTCAGCTCTTGTAAGAGGCTTTAGCACTTCTAATCTTTCTAATATTAACTTGTTATTTAAAATAGGGATAAATAGGACGATGATTTATCATCTTTCTATGCTCTGAAAAATTAGACTTTTTTTTTTCCAAAAAGAAACATTCCATGAAATAGCTGTTTACTGTAAACTGTTATCTTTGGACAATTAAAACAGTATTGTTTTGGGGATTATTTTGCTTGTGACGTATTTGAAAATAAAACACGTATTATTTTTTAGGGTTCACCATTTAATCTTATCTTTCCTTATTGACTTTCTGCATCTTTTATCCTCAAAAGTAATTAATTGCTGTTTCTTTATATCCTTGCTCGTGTTTTTAATATCAAGTAGTATATCTCTGTATTTCTCAGTCCTTATTTGTACTTTCCTACATTGCCAATTTAAGCTTTGTGCATTCCTCTGATTTCTTAATAGATGTAATTTTCTTGATTGTCATCCATTCTTTTCAATTAATGCACACTTTCTGCTTTCACAGAATTACTATTTCAGTAAGAGAACATTGCTAATTTCTGACATTTCACTCTCTTACGTCTTGTACTAGGATCAAAAACACCTGGAGGTGAGGTGATCTCACCTTTGTTGTTAAAGACTTCTCATGAAACACAAGCATATAATTTTTTAGTTTACTGAAGTATAGTACCCACCACTTCTGGAACTTTGCAGTGTGCTAATACAGGCAGGGTAATCTCTTATTATAAGATTTTTGAAAAGTATACCTTACAAAGGAGATAATAATTATATGTATATAGAATGCACATAAATTACCCCATAATTAGAAAATTAAGGAAGATAATACATAACATTGCATAAACATTATTGAAAAGAATTTAAAATATTACTCTAAAAATTTTGTTAACTGGAGTCTCCCTTGGAGATCTCACATTAAATATCAGAGATAAGTAAAAATAATTTTTAATTTAATTCCATGAGTTCTATAAGCACTGTTTGTTTTTACTAAACAGATGAATTGTTTTTACTATTCAGATCAGCAATTCAGTTCCGTATGCCAGTTTTAGTTTAGTCCTACAGTGTGCATCATTTTGCACAGTAAATGGCAAAAGTCTGAGTAGCCATAAGAATTAACCCAGGTCTGTTGACCATTTGTTTACCCGAATGTAATTTATCCTTGACTACTCTTGTGCAAACCAACCTTCCAGTTGCAGTTGCAAGAGTCACTGATCCCAAATGCTTGACAATCAGACTATAAAAATTCCTACCAAGATTCTTTTTCCTGCACTTTATTATCACTTGACTTTTGAAACACACAACTCTTCCATGTTTTACTGGTGGTACTTGGTATTTAAAGCCATGCAAGGCTGTTCCCTTTCCAGATACTTTCAACGATGAAGTGATAAGCATAGTGGAGATAAATAGCTTCTGTTTGTGTTGTGTGTAAACCAGTTGTCCACATAAGGGATAAGTATGTGACTCTATTATGCTACAACCCAGTGAGAAATTCCATGAAATTGACACTAGCTTTTCAAACTGATTGTTGAGAAGTCCTTTAAGCATACACACCTTTGCATGGAGACAGGAATATTGCTATTACCTGTGTGGCTCTCTTGCTTATAGTCTGTTTTAAGAGCATTAATGATTGTATTGCTATTCTTGTCTCAAATTCAGTCCTCCTAAAGTCCTATCACGTATCATTTACCTTGAAAGGAAGTCTTATTTGAAACGAAAAGTGAACTCAAGACAGAACTGAATATTTCAAATAATAAGCTTTTTAAACTGCTGTTAAGTGCTAGAAGAGTCTAGAAACTATGTTTTCACTGATGTACCATGCATCCTTTTCCCTGCATTATATCTCACACTTTTGTTTAAACTGGTGCTCCTTTTGAGTCAGAGGTTGTCTTCATATCTTTCCACAAGAAACTGAGAGCTTGCAGCAATTTTAAGGAGAAAAATAACAATATTAGGTGAATAGAAAGATTATTATCAAATTTAAATTATCCAAATTCTATTATGCTTATAAATTTATATGCAGTTGACAAACAATGCAGGGTTGAGCTCTATCCCAAAATTTGAAGAGTAACAATACTTGATCAGATCATAAGATGATTTTGTTTGTTGGAGTGAGACTCCTACATTCAAATAGGATTTACAACCAACATCAAATGAACTAACTTTTTCTCTTTCTTTTTTTTTTCTTTTTTTCTTTTTTTCTTTTTTTTTTTTTTTTTCATGTAACACAGCACAGATTTCAGTATCATGTGAGATTCTACAGTGTTGTGGTACAGAAATACTTACCCAAGACTTAGGAACAGTGAATGAGTTACAGTTGTATAATGTCATGTTTCACAGGTCCTTCCTGTTTTTCCTTGCAATTCTTTACCTGAATATCTTTTTTTTCTTTTCCTCTCTGTTTTTCTATCCAGTAAGTATATGCAGAATGTATTATAAGGTAAATGAAAAAACAGTAACCAAGTATTACAAACTCACTTTGTAGACTAAAAATTGTTATAAAAATGATTCGATTTCAATATGGAGTAATAGGATCACAAACACTTTTATAACTACACAAAACACTATTTTTTCTCTTTTTATTACTATAAACTTTTTATAATTCCTTGTTAAAAATATATGATGTAACATAATTTTAGAAGATTTTCTAGTCTTGAGGGGTTTTCTTGTCATATACAATGACAGCTTAAAATATTTTAAGCTAACAGTTACAGGTAGACATACCTTCCTGGAAGAGTTCCTTGCTGTTGAGGAAAGTACACCAAGTGTACTTGACTTTATACTGTACTGAGTTTTATTGCAGTGATAGCCTCTTATGAACCAAGTTTCCACCCTCTGGATATATTAAAAGCATGCATATATTCCAAAGATGCCAATAGATGTATGCCTTTTACATAGACTCTTATGGAAAAGGACTAGAATTACTTTTAGGTGTTTTCAAATGCAGCTGCAAAGTGCTGGCACAGTTATAGGCATAGAAACTCTCACAGAGACAAATGGAGAGTAGGTAAAGACTATAAAATTATAGTTCTTTAGAGATGTTGCCTCTCATACTCAGTGTGTACAGAAGTATTCACTAGTCATATGCAGTTATCAAGGTATTTTTTCATATTATTCTCTTCTTTGCTACTTTGAATGCCGTAGGACCGTGCTTAAAGATAGGTTGCCCCTGCCAGACCATGTGGCTAGGACAGGTTAAGCACCATGTAATAGAGGTATCTATATGGTTCTTATCAAACATATTGCACAAATGAATTTCCTTTGAATTTGTTTTTCAAATGATTTCATAACATACTAAGATTTTGATATCAGAAACTTCCCCATAGATATGATTTATAAGCCTATTAAATTACTTATCTCCTCTAAATAATGTGTCTACTTCATGTTCCACCTGTTTTGTTGTCTTTTGATAAATAGTAATTCATCTGCTGATGTTCTGTCTCTTCTTGTTGATAAACTTCTATTCTCAGCAAAACTTAAAACTGAAACAACAAAAGAAAGCCCATCCTATCTCCTGCCAGTTCTTAAAACACAAAAGCCTGCTCTCCTTCAGAAACTCACTCAGGTTATCAAGATATGCACCCGATAATCACAGGGCACAATGTGACATCTTCTCTTCTGGGTACATACAGATGCATAGGCTGTGTAGAATATAGAATAGATTTTTGTTAAAATCTTTTCATTTCTAGGGACACATTCACAGAAATCAATATGTCTTGAAGAACTGTAGCAGAAGGTAAAAGTTATTCAATCACTTTGGAAAACTCATGTCATGAAATATGAAATACAAAGAAATGCAGAGGCTTGAGAGAGGGTATGTGAGCTTGTTCTCTGCTAAGAGAAATCCCATTTTTTACTTTATTCATTAATTTCCCAGTTGGTAAAACTATGGGAAGATTGATGATTCAGCCTTAATAATAACTGTACAAAATTGACATCTCCTTCAGAAAGCAAGTTGCTCAGAGCAAGTTGCTTCTATGAAACTGTTACAGTGTGTCTAGATTTTTTCCTTTAATAAATGCCTGTTTTTTCTGAAAACTTTGCACCAATGCCTGTGGGAGGTATTACAGTGCGTTGCAATGATTTTTATAATTTATCTTTGCTTTTCATCAAGGTGTCTGTGGCTAATTTCATGTTGATTAAACTAGACAAATACCAGAAACTTTATCATTGTCTTCAAATAAACCTCATTGATTCAGCTTATTTAGAAGTTGTTGTAACTCTTGGCCCTAGAAATACTGCATGGACTTTTCTTGCAAAGTTGAATCAGCATTTTTGCAGATCAACGGCTGTGTTATACTCAATGAAAGATTTAAAAATTTCTCCTTCCCCCCACCCTAACAATCAGAATGACTGCTAATATGCTCTAATGGCAGCTTCATGGTGCTATCAAACACTACATCTTTTTATTGTGATTGATGATCTTATGTTGCTCAGGAATTTGGACATAATTTTTTTCTTGAAATTTTCTCACCTTGTGGTGATCATGTACTCTTTTTTCTTGGGGTAAATGCAACAGTTCTCTGACAGTCAATCCATAGTGCTGAAAAACATGCCTCGGATCTTGGAGGTAATCTACACTTAAACATCTTAGCTCCTGTCAGCAACTTTCCTTTGAATTAGTTCAAATGGCGTTCACACATACAAAGCTTTCTTAACACATTTTCAGTTGAAGAGTCTGCTGTAAGCAAGACAAGCATTCAAATCACTACCACAGTATCCATTTAGAAGAAGTTAGAGAGATGTCAGGGCTTGTTGTGCTTGATATCTGTAGTGACAGGACAGTGAAATTTATCTGGAAGGACAGTCTTCCAGAGGATGAGAAACAAGGATAGCACAATTCAGGTGAGTTTCACTGTATTGACAGAAGTCCACTCCTGTGACAGCACTTTTTTTTCCTGCCCGAGCTCCTGGATGCTTTGTTGCCGTTTATGCTCTTTGCGGTGCCACTTTTATGCAGGGCATAAAGTACCAGGATATGAAAGACATGAGCATGTATTAATCCCTTTTCACTCTCTCTGTTTCCTGGCCTTCCTTCTGGTCCTTGCCACAGCTCTGACCAGTATTTTCCAAATGGGACATCTGCATCTTATATATCTCTGGGTGCATGTCATCATCTAGTATTCAGACTTCTTAATTCCACCTGGAAAATCCCCACTTGAATTTGCACATATAGGCAATGCAGTGTCAGGGCTGTTCCTGCTGCAGTTTCCTCTCTTTGTCACAGTTCATTGTCACAACACTGATAATTTTCATAATCTAAATGAATAGACAGTCAATAGGTGAGGGGGCAACAGAGATGGAAGTTACACAAACATTTTATTTATGGGGTTTCAACTTCTAGCCAATGACAGACAGAAGAAATTATTTAACAAGATGTGCACTAATGAAGAATATTATATAAAAGGGGGGGAAAAGTTCTGTTTAGACTTCAATAGTCAAGAAACCCAGCCCCTGGTAAGTTTATTCATTTAAGGATCCAACATTATAAATGCTTTCACGTGTCTTATTCAATTTTTAGAAGCTTCCATATTGTTTCACTTGCTCCCTAATGGTTTTCAGCATCTTTTGGTGCTGTTAGCTCCTTTTCTGTTAAAAATCTTCTGTGTTAACTTGCATATGCTTACATGTTGTGTGAATTTTCATCAAGTGTGAAACCTATCCTTCCTGCACACATTTGCTTATATTCTACCCAGATGAGATGCAGCTGTTTTTTTAAATCACATTTCATGTATCTTGAGGCTTCAGAGCTGTGCTCTGTGCTTTTTTGTGATTTTTTTGATCATCTGATCCTCTCCTTCTCCCACCTTTGTGCAAATCTGTGTTAGAAATTAAGTACAATACTGGTGAATTAGAACACAATAATTCCATGTTCTTAGATAAAATGTTATGTAAGCAACTTCTCTGCCCCTCAGAGGGGCAGTGACTGAAATTCTCAGATTAAGTTTGGACATCACAGGTCATGCACCTTCATGGAGTTTCCCTGCTGTAGACTGCTGTCTTCAAACAATTGTTCTCCAGTCTGCATGGGTTTTGCCTGAGCTTCTGCTAGGTAGAAGTGACATCCTACCTCTGCTGCATTGCTCCTGCAAAGAACTACTTCTTCAGGAAGACAAGCACAGAGTAGAATCACTTTAGATTGACATTGCCTTGAAAGAAATAAGGTTTAGAATAAACACATTTTTGTGTGTTTTTTACATTCTTACAAAAATCATCTGTCTAAAGTCATTATTGGATAGAAACATCCTAACACTAAGTAGAAGGCTGTATGTCTAGTTGGTATTGCACGTTATAGTTTGTACATGCACTTAGATTACATACAAAATTACATATGTGCAGCATGTAATTATCTATACATAAGATGTAACAATTTAAAACTGAAAACATCTAATTGGCTGGTGATGGCTGGGCCAAATTTGTGATCACATCAGGATTTTCTGATTAATTACTGCTTAATTTCATGTGATTTATTGCATAAAGAGTAAATGAAAGATTAAACATTTTAGCATGAGCAAAACTGAATTCTCTTGTGTCACATAATTCCACTGTGACTTCAGGCAACCTAATAAAACCCTCCATACCTCTATATAGTCTCTGAAATGTGCATAAGCAGGCTGTATATAAGATTTAGTTCCTTCATGTTTGTAAAGCACTTTGAGATTCTTGGAGGGAAAGTCCTCTGTAAATCCATATAGAATGAAAGAATTGCAGTTGTGCAGTTTCAAACCCCTCTGCATGTTTTTCTGGTTTAAAAGTGTCTTTTTGATTGGAGCAATATAGAGAATACTGTCTAAATTCACGAGTGACTTCAAGTTCAGAACGTCTAACATCATGTATCTTCCTTTGCTTGCAATTAAAGAAGAAAATACCCTTCACATATATATGACTCATTCAAGTATACGAAACATGCTCTGATTTCTGAAGTTGTATTCTAATTTCACACATTCAATTTCTTCCAGATTACTACAGACCTGAGGCAGCGTTGCACAGATAGCCATACTGGAACCTCAGCCTCTGCACCTATGGCTGCAGGCATCATTGCCCTGGCACTGGAAGCAAAGTAAGATCTGAGATATATTCTGAAACAAAAATTAAGCATGCAGGAAGATATTTCTTGTTCATCCAGCACCTTTTTGCAGACTTCACACAGTGCTTTGGAAACTTTCTTGTGACAATACACTGTGACCTCCTAAGGGGAGGAAAGATCTCCATGCTTACTTCACATGAAGGAAGGCTGGCACTGTGCAGATACTGACAGAGTACTCAGTGTTGAAGTAACATGAAACACTGTTGAGCACAGGTGGTTTCCATTAAATTATGTATAGCATCCTCTCAATATCTTACAGTTCAGTCAGAAAGCTGCCTAGGTCTACTGTACCCTGCAGGGTACTGTAGGTCACCTCCTCCATTCACCAGGCTCTTCTTAGCAATGTCTCTTCTTGAACACTGAAAGAGGTTTGGGAGGTGTAGGTTAACCTGAATATAAGTAAATGTAGTATGTAAAATAAAATTGTGATTTCTGCATGCTGACACAAGTCTGTTTTTTAACACAGATCAAGTTCGTCAGCTCTAAAAATCACTAATAGTGTAGCTCCATAGTCCTTGTACCTTTAGCTCAAAAAATTTCCAGTCTTAAAAGCATTTTTTTAGTTGCATGATTTGGCTCTTTATGCTTAATATGTATCCACGATGTGCTTCATGGAGCAGCAGAAATGTGGGTGATCTTGAGGTAAATCTGTATTTAAGAACCTTTTGCATTACTTTGTACTCTGTTGGATAAAACCTGCAGGTCTAAGATGGAATGCTTCACCCCAAATCCTATTCAATCTTTTTAAGTTCTAGGAGATTGATTCTATTAAATTCTGAAGAAAACTAGTTTCCTGTGGGGTCAGCCATTTTCTTTGAAGGAAGTAAGAAATTTGCACACAATAGTAGATTCAAATTGTGTGTAGTTTGTAACACTAGAATTATGTTTTCATCTTTCATGTTGCTTTCTTTGAAGACGGCTTGACCCAATATTTGGCACAGAATACTTTTTGCCATTGAGTTATAAGCATAAGAATTTTGTAAATAAAGACCTGACATAATCATAAGTAGTGTGGCACGTGTAGCATTATAATTGTGTGTTCTTAACGCAGTTATCAGAGACAAAGATATTTAGGGAAGTTAATATAGTGTTATTGTGGGAAGTTTTTAACTTTTAAATCTCCTCTTAACCCCGGTTTTAAAATCCTTAAGTTCATTTCAAACAATCTGCAAATGCAGATAAGACTCTGTCTGTGTACATTCCAACTTGCTGTAAGTTTTTCTCACTATTCTCGCTTAATGAACTGAAATTGGTAATTGATTAATTCTGTTTTGTTGTGGTTGAAAGATTCAGAAAAGTTATATCTTACAAGACCTGCAACAAAGCAGATTGTGACATCTTAAAACAGACTGAGAAGCTTACCCTTTTCTCTCAGTGACTCTACCAGGGGGAAATCCATATTAGTGTATATGGACTAGCATTTTTTTCCAAAACTAATAGTAGCTATAATAGACATAAAGACAAAACTGTGGTAAAGCTTTATGTGTGGTGATGGAAACAAAATGTGCCAGTGACTAAATATCCTAGAAACACTTTTGTATTTGTAGTACTCCATTGCATGGTACTAAAAAGGGTTTCAGAGTGAAAATGTGTTGACTTTGCCTCCTTTTAGAATCTGTTCCATTTCATTAAATGGAAGGTTCTGTTTCTAGATCTTAGCCTTTGTATTAGGAATTATATTAATAATACCAATATCATAGGAATTATATAATACCATATAATATGGGTAATATAATTATAATAATACCATAAATATGGGTTTTTATTCATTTCAGTTTCATTCATTAACTTTTCTCTCTTATGTGCTCTTAAAATCTGCCACTGCTGCTAACCACAGCCACTAAATAAAACAGAAAAAAAAAAAGTAGTTAAAAAGCAGAGAGAAACTAGGGAGAAAAATAGTTCTCATGCTATGGCTTCCTGTAGAATGGTTTTCTTCACCAGTTTGGAGACATCTTTGGTGTTGTGACATTATAGATCATGAAATACAGCCTTTAGTATTATAGGGAGATCATATTGTGATCTATTAAGTTTTAATGTCTTGGGTTCTTATGTATGGAATCTGTTTAATTTATTTCATGCAGTTTCTGGATTTCTTATTCATGTGATTTGAAATTTCAGGTTGTATTTTTCACCAGTGATGCCTCTCAGTTTAGGTGACCCTAGGTAAATATTAGGAAGTTTTGAAGACATTGAAGTATTTTCTACAGTACTTTTAAAATGTGATATAAAGGACACATGATATTGTGTCTCAGTTAACTGCCTATTGGAACTATTTTATTTCAAACAGAGTTTGCATTTTCATAAATTCTTCATTAGATTCTGTATTAGTGCCTCTGCTAATGGCAGTGTTTATGTGAGATTTTTTAAAAGACAAGTTGGAGAAGGGTTTTGCAAGGTAAACTATATTCTTTGTACAGCAAGCTGCTTAAAAATTAGAGCACTTAGTCCTAAACACTTCTTGACTATGTTTGTAATAAGGTATTGTTTCATTCCACTTTGTGCTGGAAAACACAGCACTTTATACCATGGGTGGGTTTTGAGTCTGTGGAAGTCATAGAACTTGCCCAGTGGGTGAGTTCTATTCCTGGGAGACCATCACGAGTTGAGCAGAGCACTAATATTGCCTGGGTGTGAGTTGGAACAGCCAAGAGGTTGCTTCAGCTCACACACAAAGGTATGTTCAACCAAACAAAGAAAAAGCAAGACGTATGTCTTGCTCACACTTTCTTTGACAAGCCCCTATGGTAGGATTGGCAAATAGCTGATGCAGGATCTCTTATCTGCCTACTGATTTGAACCCTCCACTTAGCCATTTCTTCCAACAGGGATTGCTTATGAAATCCTGGTAACAAGTTGTTTGAGGGTGTTGTTATGCATAACATGGTCACATTTTTATTATTTTCATCTAGTATTTGAGTATCAAAGTGGCACATTTTTCCTCAGGTATCAGAGAATTGTAACTGAGTTTCGGACTGCTTGTTTGGAATCCCTGAGGTTGCAGTGCATGGTTGCAAATACACAACAACTATCACACAGACATATCTTAATTTTCATGTTCTGCAGTTTTCTTTTATGATATTTAGGGAGTAAATTGCTTTTCACATGTACGCAGTAGATGTTTCCTAGTACCTTAATCAGATCCTGTGAATAAATGCTTGTGTGTTGCACTTAATCATTACATAATGTCAAAATCTTCTAATTGTAAATGAGAAAATAAGTAAAAACAATTTAGTGCACAGAGACAGCAATTTTCTTACTAAAAAGAATATATTTTCATTGCATAGTACCATCTGTTGTTGGTAGCAGAGATACCTTTCTCATTGATAAAAAGGTTGGATTTGGGATTTGAGGAAATCAGAGTCAGGAGAGACAATGGCCCTGTATTTGTTCCAGAGACCATTGTGCCATGTTCCTTGAAGAAGCCAAATTTAAATAAAAACGCTTATGTTGCTGACAGAAGAATACATTATACATCCCCAACTGAACTGTGTGTTCCTGTCTGTAAGCCAATGCATATTTTCCAGCATGTGGTGTACAATAAACTAGTTTCATTAGTAAGAAGCAGCAACTGAAATGGAAGTATTAGTCTCCTACCTTTCTACCATGTGGTATACTCAGTGGTAGAGCCTTGGAGAGAGTCTCAGTCTGTTTTAAGATGTCACAATCTGCTTTGTTGCAGGTCTTGTAAGATATAACTTTTCTGAATCTTTCAACCACAACAAAACAGAATTAATCAATTACCTCCATGATTCTCTTCACTTGAGTGATATGGAATCTTAGAATTATTTCATTTGGAAGGGACCTTAAGGATCATCTCATTCCAGCCCCCTGCCATCAGCTGAAACACTTTTCACTAGACCAGGTTGCTCAGAGCCCCATCCAGCCTGGCCCTGGAACAATTCCAAGGAGAGGGGTGCCCTCCACTTCTCTAGGCACCCTGTGCCAGCGCTTTACCACCTTGCCAGCCAAGATGTAATCTAAACCCACTATCTGAAAGAATGTATCTTCTCCTCAAAGGAGAGGTGCTTCATCCCTCTAATAATTTTCCTGGCCCTCTTCTGGACTTGCTCCAAAAGATCAATGTCATTCCTGCATTTGCTGTTTTTTGCATGAACCAAGGCTAGAACAAGGTAGTTCTGGGAAGAACAAAAAAATTTTAGTGAATTTGGATAATAGACAGAGAAGTGATAATGTACCACATTCTTCTAGAAGACAGTACCACCAAGTGTAATCACTGAGATAAAAGGAAAATGGAGTTCACATTGTAAGGGGTCAGCAGTGTCAGAGTTAGTTTGGATTTCTAGCAGCTGAACAGATATTTGCATACTTCCCAGACTGATTGATTTTCTTACAGAAAGGAGAAAAGCAGTGCACCAATCTAGCAAGGTACAACTTTGGATACAGAGAACATATTTCTGTGTTATCAAAGTTATGAGGGCTTTGTCATAAATATAGTCAGAGGTTAAAAGTGATGAGACAGCTGAGGTAAATTGAGGAAGTGCTGTCAAGTGTCCTCTATAGCTAGAATTCGAGTGCAGGAGGAGAGGTTATCATTTACTGCTTTAGCTAGGTCTTTGCTTCATTGATTGACTGACTGTTGTGGAAGGCCATGCTAGAATGTGTGAGTTAAAAATCTCCTTCTGAATTTTTGCATTTTTTGAGTAGTTTGCTCATAATATTGAAGTATTTGAAAAACATAACCATTAATAAATGCTCACTTTAGATCTTGAGGTTTAACTACCTATGCCAATTGCGGAATTTCAGTTACTATATTGACGTTGATTTGGGTGTACTTTAGCTCCTGTTCCTGTGTTCAGTTACATAAAAATTTGCCAAAGAATAGCCATTCAGGCTGAAAGTTTCCATTTAACTTGCATTTAAAAGGTTTTAAGAAAATTCAATTTAGACATTTCTTAAACTCCAACAAGGTTAAAAACAAGTAATGTCTGATTGTGATGATTTTTAACTCCTTCATTGAGTTTTTCTGTGTCTGTGCTTTGGAGCAACAGCTAGAAGTAAAAGTAGTGGATAGCTGTTGTTCTGGTGCCAGCACAATGCCTTTAATTTGTATAAGCTTTTCAGAAATCTCAGTTGGCATTTTCTCAGTTGAGACTTTTAAGCTCTATCCCCTGTAGTTTCTTGGCTCTCCAAGTGTTTTCCAGCATCAGCTTTTATAGGCTAGTCTCTCAAGTTACTCTTGAGATGCTTCTGGCTGTTCACCTTGAGAGCAGGGATCCCAGCTGTTCTTCCTGTCAGTTCCTTGTGGGAGTAAAATGACGAAGGTGGAAGAGGGGCAGTTTGACTGAATTGCAGTGTCTCTGTAGTGAGTCTTTTGGAAAGCGGAAGACAGGTCAAAAGGCCTGTGTACTATAGCTAATGCTAACCATAGCTTCCTTTATTAACCTAAGACAATGTTAGCCTTCTCCATCTTCACAGTCAAGCTGATTCTAAGAGTGGCTATTAACCTAAGGTTTTGTTGCTGCTCTTTCCATGTTGTTATTAAGCAGACAGTGAGCATTGTCTTTTGGACAGTCTTATTTTACTGTTCCTTTGGAGATGACACAACAAAATATGTCATTCAGATGCCTTTCTCTCAGGGGTTTTCTCCTCCCAATTTCATCATTATCAGCTTGCAAATAAGGTCATTGTGTGTTAGGTTTTTGGCACTTAAGATTTTTTATCTCTGTGTGCACTGCAGATTTGACACAGGTACACTAGAACACCGTTGCTGGTGGATGTATAGCTGCCTACCCCACTGTTCATCTAAAGGAATACATCATGCCCTATCACAGCTTGTCTGCATTTTATCCTAAAAACCAGTATAAAGATAATGCAAAAGATGGATTTTTTTTCCCCTTTACAATAAGAGTGGTAAAACATGGAAACACACTGCCACAGAGGTGGTAGGTGTCCCATGCCTGGCAACACTCAAAGTCAGTTCAGACAGGGTTCTGAGCAACTTGGTCTGGTTGAACATGTCCCTGCTGATTGCTGGGTACTTGGGCTTTTAAAGGTCCCTTCCAGCCCAAACCATTGTGTGATTCTGTGGCTGCAGATTCTATGGCAAAGCTTTTCAGTGCTGCCTCATGAGGAGATCAGGATGCATTGCGGAAATTGTGGACATGTGGCATGAATATAAACTGAATGTTGTGAAAGAGATCTACAAATTGATTAAAATGATGTTGTACAGGACATTGTAGAAGCACAAACCCTTAATGTGCCTTACTTCTGCCATGAATTTTTTTAATCTTTATGTCAGTAATTTTTACTGGCCCAACTGGATAAACAATTACTGTCATTCTACTCCAGAAGTCTAGTGTGAGAAACTGCATCATAAGTAAAAGAGCTACCTATAGGCATAGTACTGTTTTTTAAAAATGCTCAGGGAGAGAAGGCATCTGTTCTAATTAAATACAACAGAATATCTAAATATGTTAAGAATCTGGTTTAAGAACCAAAGTTTCCCTGGTTTTGAATGACTGCATAGTCCTGGGCAGTGTAGGCAGCCAATTCTGGGTCTTATAAATTTCATTCTGGTCTCTTTTCAGCTGAGGGGAATTATGGAAGGGTGTGCAATAGGGACAGATAATGATGCTCTGAGAATGCTACTTAGTGCCTGGTGTTCTGCACCACAATGCTTTTTTCCTCTTCATTGTTTACTGGCTCAGTTTATTATTCCCTCTACTACACTGCATTTTTAAAGAGAATACTATTCATCTTCTTGCAGGTAATAGAAAAACTGGAAAATTGGAAGGAGAAAGAAAAGATAGCTGAATGTTGGCACCTTTAGATCGCCTTCTAAGAAAATAAATTCTCCCTGTTGTAGATATAGAGGAAACAGGAAAACTGCAGTCCCTGAAGATTTGCCCTAGTCCTAGAAGATAAATGTGTATTAATGTCACAGTGAGGATAGAACCAGCATCTTTTTCACCTTGCAGGTGGAGAGGTTATTAGGAATCCCTTAAAGGAATACTTATTTGTGTAATGAGGCCCTTGCTTTGCAACTCACCAGCCATCCAACTGTTTGGAATTCTTGAAGAATACTCATAAACTCTCAGTGAATTCCAAGACTGGGATAGTAGACAAATTAATAGCAACAGAAACACATGGAATAGCTTCAATAGGAACTGAAAGTCTAGAGGAATTTCCAGTTTGAGCAGCAGTTAGTGAGATTTGGTAGAGATTTTCAGCAAGCCAAAAGTTTGATTTCTTCTCCTTTGCACTCATTAGGATACAGTAGTTGATGGTCGTAAAAATTGCCTCTGTGTGAAATGTACTCATTCATCTTCCCTTAAGTTTCATATAACAGAATATTATCATATATTGTTACAGTCTGCTTATGGCAAACCTCCCAGTTGTATGAATAATATCATACAGCTTTTCTGTAAAATTGGAACATGTATTTTGAGTGAAGCAAAGGAAAGTAGAGATGATAAATGAAAGTTGTTTTGCTTTGGATACTTTTCAGCTTACATGACCTTGTATCCTTACATCCTGGTAAAATGTCTGATGTGTGACTTTGTTTTATCCCTATTTCATAGTCCATTTCTGACCTGGAGAGACGTACAGCACATTATTGTCAGGACTTCACGTGCAGGACATCTGAATGCTAATGACTGGAAAACCAATGCAGCTGGTTATAAGGGTGAGAGCTTTCTTTCTTCTTTGCTATCACAAGCAAACTAATATTTGATAATTTTGTTTGACACTATGCTGTGCATAGTTTGGAGACCTTTCAGCCTTGATCTGAAGGGGCCTCTCTTCTCTCATACAAGGAAAACCTTTTAGAATGACTAATGCACAAAACTGTTGAGTGTGAAATGCATTGGCCCGATCTTCTTAGTTCCTTTCAGTTCCATATCATACACACTGCTGCCAGAAAACTAAGCAAATTTTTGGTGTTTTTCTTTTTATATCTAGTATTCTGATAAAGTAGTATAGAGTTGAAGATGTAGCAGTTCTGGATTCCAGCCATGTTCTCACTCAGAATTATTGTCAGTTTCAATTTCAAATGATGAAACAGTATTTTCAAATTTCATTTTTATATGATAAATCTTACATTATTTATATGTGAGAATTCTGTCAGATTTTGGATAAAATTGAATTTTGAGCTGTCATGACTATTCCTGAGACATGTAATCATTTTTCAATGACCTGTCGCGTAGATTTCTAAAATTTTGTACTGTCTCTAAAATTTGATAAAAGCTACATCCTAAAACATTTTTTCACTTTTGTAATGCAAGCAGAAGTAAATACTTGTGCCCTTAAATAGGATATATATTTTTAGAATGGGTTAAAATGGAACCTTGAATCTGTACATTTTATTTCAGCACAGTTTTTCTTCTGATTCCCATTCACTACGTTCTTTCTGCTTTCACTTTGTATTGCATCCTAAACAAAACCCTGGAATGGCTTATTTCTGGTTCTCTTTTCATAAGAATTCCACCCAATACTGACATACCTCTTATAAGATGAGAGTTGATCTGTTTGTGCTTGAATCTCCTGAGATAAAATGTAATATAAAAGAGTTATCAAATCTTTGCCCTGGTTTCACTTTAAAACTGAAGCCTGTATTTAATCTATTTTGGATCAAGGCACTGCTACTGTAGAGCATCTTTAATATATAATTCTGACCTATGCCATTGTTGCAATGGCATAGAAACCAAACCAAAAAAAAAAACCTTTTTATTTTTGGACCTAAATCAGTCTCTAACTACAGAGAATGTGTTTAGAAATAGATATTTGATCAGGACCTCCTAATCATATGAAGGTTCTGATGTTCAAGAGCCTGGTTTTATCACATTTACAATTGTATGCCACACAAAAAACATAAATAGATACTTCCTTAATTGCAATAACATTACAGTATTTGTTATTGCAAAACATCTCCCAGGATTTAAAAGTTTTATCAGGAGATGGTGACTCTATCATCAGTTTATTGGGGGTATATGAGGGTTAAATACTACTTTTCAAGTAACATAAAGCAGAGCTAATTTTTTTCATATCTTACTTCCAAAATTCTATATTTTTAATGTTTTTCCACTTGTTGCCCAAGAGAGGCAAACACCCTGTGAGTCATTTCACAGCAGCTGTCACTCATTATCAAAAGACAGGTCACACTAAGGTCACACCAGCAGCAGCACTGGCAGCAGGACTTGCACTGTTGAATCACTGTGCTACCACTGCTAGTTCTGAATCCTTGGAACCATTTTTCTATGCACTGTAACACATATATAGTAAGCAAAAGGGATGAAAAAAGGTTTTGTCTCCACTCATGGAAAGTCACAAACATAGATAAGCTCAGCTTGGTAACTTGGATTCAGGAAAAACAACTTGAACTGGCTGAACTCTGCTGTAGACTCTGTGGTGAAATTGAAAAAGAGGAAGATGGGCTAAATGCTTGACCTCTGCACAGCTCAGGAATCAACCTTAACCCAAATAAAAGCATTAGTTTTAGCTAAATTATTTTGGCAACTTAGGTTGAACACATGGTTCCAATAAAAATACATCTCTTTTTAAACTCCTGTTGGTTTTGGAAGAAGGAGAAGCAAAAGATTTAGTTTAAATCACAACATCCGAACTTGAATTCAAAAGGGGATTTGCACACCACTGCTGGCAAGACTGGAAGAGGTTTTTTTATTGCACGTGGCAATATTTAGTATAATATTACACTATTATCCTTCACTAACGCCAAGAGTAACAATTAAAGTATGGTTTTTCATAGATGAACTACTCTGATCAGACTGAGTTCCTTAAGGAATTGTATCATAATCTTGTTGATAACAAGATCCATGGTTCTTCCACAGCATGTTCTTAAGAGGGGGTGAAAGATTTTTTTAAATTATCTACAGCAGACAGTCACAAGAAACAATCTACCTATCTTCAGTGCATACTGCTGGAGAAAGAGGAAAACAAGAATAAAGAGAAAAACAGGTCTGCTGCTTTAAAAATAAGAACTGAAAGGGTGAAAACCAGCAAAAACCTGAAAAAAACCTTTCACTCAACAAAGAGTCAGCAAGAGCTGGTAGTTGAAAGTGGGTCAGCATGCCCACTTTCAGAGGGCTGTTTTGCTGGTCTGCATGGCAACCCTCTCCCTTGCCATAGTCCCTGGCAGTGTTTTGCCATTGCAGAACACACAGAAAGAGCTCACAGATGTCATTACTGGTTTCAAGATCTCCTTTTTTTACTCCTTACATTTATACAAAGAAGGATTAATTCATGAAAAACACTTAGGACAGCTAGGGATTTGCTAAAGCAGTGCTTGTTATTTGTTTAATTTTCTGGCAAGTAAACAGTGCTCATTAAATTCATGTCAATAGAATTAACTCAGGAATGAGCAAGAATTTTTACTTGGTAGGAGTTTTTTTGTTGTTTTCTTGTCAGACAGCATGCATCTTTTCTCAGGAACTTGTTATTTTGTAGTCTAAAAAGAAAGACTTGAATACTCAGGCTATTCTCTGTTTAGTCAATTGTACATATAATTTGTCAATAGAGGGATTTTTAATAATTAAAGCAGTTAATTAGCTGATTTTATGAAAAAACACATGAGAGCATCTGTTTTTGTGAAGATATCAAAACTGTTGATCTGTTTCTGCTATGGCAGATTGGATGCAAATCCTTGTTCTGTCATCTGTTTAGTCAACAACAGAGCATGCAAGTGCATTCATAACAAGGAAACTGCATTAATGCTGACTTGTCTCTGAGTGGAAAGATAGAGAATGAAACACTGCAGTTTTAAGAGCAAGGATCAAATCATATAAACAGTTCTTTGTCTGCAAGTGAAGGTCCACATACTGTGAAATTCTGTCTGGAGAAATAGACCATTCATAGCGAGTGCTACTGATTTGCAGGGAAATTTCTGGAGAATGTACTTCACTCTTCCTGGCTCTGAAGCACAGAAAATAACACTTCAGTATGCTGAAATAAAATTCTACTGAAAAATGACATAAAATGAAATTAAATTCTACCTAGTTTTTTCATTTTTGGGGCACTCCTGAGCCCTAGAGGAGACACTTTTTCCTAGAGAAACCAAATTGCCTCAATTTCCAGGGAGTAAAAACAGAGTTATGTCACATCCCTTTAGTTTAGCTAAAGTATCTGCTGCTTTCATTGAAGAGTGACCACTGAAAAGGATTAGGCACTTAATGTTTTTGAGCCTTTTAATATAATTGCTTAATATTTCATAAAACTGGTGACTATATTAGTTGTGAGCAGAGCATTCGCAGAGCATTAATCTGGGAGTGAGAATGAGGTGAGTATATATGGGCTTCTATTCAGGGGACCTAGACTGGACAGATTTATCAGTAGCCAGGCAGGAATTCAGAAATGAGGAAGATATCTTTACAACATGTGCATTTCTGAGAAGACAAATAAACTATTCATAAACACTGTACTGCATGTTTTCAATAACTTTAAAATGTAAATAAATTTTAAATTATATTTTTAATACATTGTCAGAAGCTGGCATAAGACTTTTGGAAAACAGGGAGCTCATAACTCATTGTGGGATCTCAGCACCTCAGGACGGAGGTGCAGAGAGGCCGAGACCGCCCTTGGGGGGCTCAGGAGCCCTGGAATGTTGCCAGAAGTGTCTGGTGGCTGGACTTTGATCCTACACGGGAGACGACACCTGTATGAGGATGGGAGGATTTCACTGGGTGCACGGTGAAGGGATAAGTTAATTAGAGTGTAAGACACAGGGTTTAGGATTTCTGTACAGGAAGGTCTAAAGAAGTAAGATGGAGGAATTGGGGCATGTCCTGTTCTTCTTCTTCTTCTTCTTGGCCTCCATCTTCTGTGGTGATGTTGACACTTTGGGATTGGTTATTACTAAAAGTGCACTGGTTAATAAGGGTAGAAGGTATTGGGGAAAAATAATAAATATTGTGTACGTAACTTGGAGTATAAAGATAGGTGACCACCCCGGGGGTTCTCAGAGTGTGCTCATGGCTGACTTGCTGTGCAGACCTCTGTCGGGCCGAAAGAAAATCTTTTAGATAAACAATTAATAAACACCAAGACCGAGAAAAGATCTGAAGTCTCTTCTCGTCCTTTGAAGCGCGAGCTCTTCAAGGCCATCCCTGGGCCTTTCCAGGTCACCTAAACAGCCGAGAAACCGACAACTCATAAATGGTTATGTCAAACAATCAAAGCTGTTCATCTATAAAAAGATTTCTACTCTTACAGATACTTCCTGGTATTTTCACATGGTACCGTCAGCCAATATCAACTCATACACTCGTAACGCTCATACACACAGTGGGTGGAGCAAGTGAAACTGAAGTTTTGAGTTTAGCTATTGTAATATGCCAGCTTTCTTTAGTTGTCAATAAGACACCAAACACATGAAGTTGCATTGGTCTGTGTAGGAGAGAGGAATACCTGCTACCTGTGCTAGCGAGACTAGTGGATTTTTGTCCTTGAAATATTAAAGGATGACCAGCCTGGCTGAACAGGTAGCTTTGGCTGGAACTCAGGAGAAAATAAAGGAGTTTATCATCTTAGGGAGACTACTCAGGCAGAATATTCAAGAGAAGCACAAGGATGTCATGAGTTTATGCATTGAGAAAACTGGAAGGGCCAAAGCCCAACTAGACTACAATTTGGCTCCTGCAGTAAAAGGCAATTAGAAAATGTTTCTAAAAATACATTGTATTGTACAAATACATTGTATTTCTATGAATACAATGAATAAATGCATTGTTCCTACAAACAAAGGGAGGGTTAAGGGCAGTCTCTATCCTTTATTGGTTGCAGGGGGAAAGACAATAACAAAAGATGAGGAAACGAATGAAGTAGTTAATACCTTTTTACCTTTTAATACCTCTCCTATAATAAGACTCATTGTTCTCTGGGTACCTAAACTGGAAGGTGGGAATGGGAAAAAGAATTAAACCCCCATAATCCAAGGGGAAATGGTCACACCACTTAGATACATACAATCATAGGTGGTCAGTTCTGTATGGGATCCACACAAAGGCACTGAGGGAGCTGGTGCAAGAGCTCACCACTCAGTCATTTACCAACTGTCCTGGTTAACCAGAGAGGTCCCAGTTGAAGGGTCTAGAAAAAGGATCTGTCAGTCTGACCTCTGTGCCAGGGAAGGTCATGGGCTAGGTCATCTTGAGTGCCATCATGTGACACGTACTGAGCAACCTTTGACACTGTTTCCCACAGTATTCTTCTGGAGAAACTGGCTGCTCATGGTTCAGATGGATGCACAGTTCACTGGATGAAAAAATGACTGAGAGCCCAGAGAGTAGTGGGGATTGAGTTAAATTCAGCTGCAACTACTGGTATTCCCCAGGACTGAGTACTGGGGCCAGTTCTGTTTAATGTCTTTATCAATAACCTGGACAAGGAAATCAAGTGCACCCTCATTCAGTTTGCAGATGGTACCAAGTTGGATGGAAATGCTGATCTGCTGGAGAGGAAGGAAGGATCTGCAGAGGAATCTGGTCAGGCTGGATTAATGGGCCAATTTGTGAAATGCAGCAAGGTGGCATTCTGGGTTCTGCACTTGGGTCACAACAACCCTTGTGCAGCACTTCATGCCAGGAGAACAGTGGCTGGGAAGCTGCCTGACATAAAAGAACCTGGGGTGCTGATCAACATTAGCAGAGTTGGAACATGAGCCAGTAGTTGCCCAGGTGGCCAGGAAGGCCAGTGACATCCCGGTTTGGATCAGGAATAGTGTGGCCAGCAGGACCGGAGCAGCCACTATTCTCCTTTACTTGGCAGTGGTGAGGCTGCACGGCAAGTCCTGTGTTAAGCTTTGGAGCCCTCACAACAAGACATTGAGGGCAGAAGCATGTCCAGAAAAAGGCAACAGAGCTATTGAGTCTGATGAGAAGCTGTTGAGGGAGCTCTTGTTTTTTCTCACATGTAAGAGGCCAAGAACCAGAAGAATTGTGACAGGGAGGTTTAGATTGGATATTAGGGAAAATTTCTTCTATGAAATGGTTGTCAAGCATTGGAACAGACTTCCCAGGCAAGTGGTGGAATCGCCATCCCAGGAAGTGTTTAAAAGATGTATAGATCTGGCATCTGGGGACATGGTTTAGCAGTTGACTTGGCAGTGTCAGGTTAGTGGTTGGACTCAATCATAGGATTTTTTCCAGCCCAAATGATTCTGTGATTCTAAGTCGGCTGACAGCAAACATATTCTTGGAAAAGGCAATCTAACTCTGTATACATGATTGTCTTTAACAGATTGGTGGATTTAAAGTCTGAGAGAGATATTGTCCTCACATAGGTAGGCATTAGCCTTCTGTTAGCTGAACTGATTAGATTAATCTGAACTTTTTGCATCATAGCTCCTGACTGAAAGTTGTTTGAAGTCAGCGCAGTATTTAGTTTAGCACCAGGAAAGGATAGAAGTAAACAAGCTACAATTATAGCTTGTCTAACAGTGGCTGAAAGTGTCTCCCCCAGCGCTGATAGGACATGTATGATTGGAAGGATCTGTGTCCTCAAGAATCTCATCCACATTTAACTACCAGATGAGTCACAGATCAACATCATAACCTTTATAAGTGCTTCGTACAGAAATCCTTGCTGCAGCTAGAGAAAATATGTGTGGTTGGATTTGGAAATTAAGATAGCTGAGGAAAGGTGGAATAAAAACATGCGTGTTTTAGCAGCAACTCTAAAATTACTAAAATTATAGTCTTTTCACTGGATGGTCACTGTGATCTTTCCAGGTGATTCTTGTTTACTTATTGCATACAGCAGTTCAATTTCTGTCTATAAATAAAATTTTCTTTAACTTAGTATTAAAATTGCATTAGGGTTTTTTCAGGTATGTTAAACCCAAGCAAATTGCCAGGTAACTGAGTTCTGCTTGCCTTGAGTAAGAACTGAAATACCTCTTTAGGATTTGGGAAAGGGAGCTGGAAAATATCTTGAATTATGCAGCCTAAATTGTAATTTTTTTTTCTTCCTGACAAAACTGAAGTTACAGACAATATTGTTTCCAGTTGAAAGACATATAAGGCCAGAAATTTGTCAGTATAGTTCCAGAAATGAGGATGTACAAAGTAGGAGAAGGAATCTTTCAGAGAAGCCAGGCAGGCATTATTACTTTTCCCAGCCTCAAATTCTTCATCATCAGTGCTTCTCATTTACTTTTTGGATCTGCAACACTGATTTCTGTTCCCTCTGAAAAGTAAGGAATGAAGCTGTAAAAATGTAAAAACAGAGTTCAAGCAGAAGCTTCAAGCCTGAGTTGGGATACATAAAGGAAAATGGATGGACATCCATCATGATTTTGTCTTAGAGTTGATTGCTTTCCTGGGGTCATATATTGTAAGTCAAAATTACACATGTTCTGAAGTGTACATTAAATGGCTCTAAACTGGGAGTAACAGCAGGCAAAAGGCAAAATTAGGCTTTAATGTTCTTCTATAATTGCACTCAGAATTGTCACCAAAGCATGATCAGCATAGGAGACAAAGAATTTAAATTAGTGCCTCAGCTCAACAACTGAGATAACTTCCTGTCTGTTTGTCTTAGATATAAAGGTATACACAATTTCTCTGCAGCTCTCTAGTATTCCAAACATTGCCAAGTGGGCTGACAGCTCTAACAGGATGCACACCATGAGAGTGATAACCTTTGACATTGTTTCCTTTTAACAAGCCCAACTCAGACATTTATGAAAACCCTGTAAAGAACTGGGGCACAGGGAGGAAGCAGAGGTTTGAAAGTCTTCCCCTGTGGACTTATAACCATAAGAGTCTTGCACTTACTGTGAAATGTAAATTTCTATTTTGCAGTATTAAGAAAGAAAAACTGGGATCGATAAATTTCAAAAATTACTGATAAACTGATAAAATTCTCCAAAGCAGAAGGTTTTAATTGCAGACATTGAACACTGATTTTTAAAAAAATGTCCTTGGAAGTTACATGACCTCTTTATGTACTAATTATCAATGTGGTACGCTTGTAAGAATGTTGTAAGCAAATATCTGTCCTGCTTGTATCCATCCGTAGCAATAGTGAACATCTTTTGAGTGTGGTAGGTCTGTCTTTTTAAAAAAATGACAAACAATTGCCTTTATGAACACCAAAGCTCTTCTTCACTGCTGTTGCATTGCTATAATGCCTTTCAGTAGTTACAAAACTGGCAGTTGTTTTATTATCAGAGTGTGTCCACTTTAATGGAACTAGGATTCAGGCCAGTTGGGAAACAGATCACACTATCTTCAACGAAGTATTTTAATGTACCCCGTCAGGATGTAGAATTTCATGTAATAATAGGGAAAGATAAGGGTCTACATAGGACAACTCAGCTCAGTTAGATGCCTGAAGTTATTTATAACAGTATCCTTTTTGCCCTCCAGAAAAATCAGCTTTTGAGGATTTGCTTTTAAGTCAGGGGATGAAGAACCTCACCCACCACTCTGACATTACTGGCCAACTATTTCTGTAAACAGTAGCTGGCTTACTCTTTAACTTCCTTTTGCTTCAGGTTACTGATCAGCATCTACTACATAGCTCCACAGGGATACTGTGAAGTTGGCTTAGTTAATTAATAATTTATCTAGTTATTCTATTCAGCATCATTATCATTAAACAATTTGCAATGCACTTTTTCTGTGATTTACTGCATGTTTGTATATCCTTTTTCTGACAAAATCTGAGGGAGCAGAATGCTCAGTCAGGAATTAGTGTAAATATCCTGCTGGAGTTCCAATACTTCAGGACACACAGAGCCTCAGAGTGGAATGGAACAAGAGGGATGCCATGTGTCTGATACATCTGACAGGACAGAAATGCTATCTATGTGCCTTCTGCTAACAATCTGTCAGGATTTCCAGTTACAGTGCCTTTGACTCACCTGTCATTATCTGTTCTGAGATGAAGACTAGAACAGACACTCTCACCAAAAGAGGTTTTTATTGTTTGATAGAAGGACATTGTATTTGTCCACTTCTGAGATATCAAGGAATCCTAAATATATCTCCTAGGGTGAATTTCCTCCTAATAGAGGAGATGGGTGCATTATTTTGCAAGGTGTTGCACAATGTAGTCACAAAATACATTTTTTCTTTAAAAAAAGTTGCAAACCACCATGTTTTCCAGTGCTAAAAATCCTCATGCTAAAAATAAAAATTGAAAAAAAACCCAATTCAGTTTAAAAAGAATACCACTAGTTAAAAAACTATAGCTTCTATTACTGCAGATGCTCCTTAGCCAACTTTATTTCAGCAAACATTTTTTTCACCCTTCTAAACCCATATAACCTTCAGATTTATTCCATTCACATAAGCTGTCTTATTTCAAGTGAATTAATGTCTTCAGTAAAGGCTTTATGATTTACAGCCAAATGCTGCTGCAGAGAAGTCTTAGAATCCTGCTGCAGAATTTTCATAGCAATCCCCAGTCAGCAGTAGTCAGGTTTTCTGTTTCCATCACAACTCTGCTGCTTCAAAGGCAGAGAAGTAAGCCAGTATCCCTGGTCACTCTGCCGAGGTTTTCAGCAAAGCTCACTGGTGTTTTCTCTGACTCTGGGTAAGATATCCCCATATGCAGGGCACAGTCTATGTGTGAACACCATCTGTTCCGAAGACTTCATTAACTTGCTTTACTCGCTCCTAAACAAGCTTTGAGAAGTAAATCAGGAACTGTTGGCATGGCTGTGCTTGGTACTCATGGATGCTCACTGCTGACCTCAGACCCGCTGAATCCCAAGACTGAGGCCCTCTGCCTGGGAGCTGCTTATGCTCATGAGAGGTGGGAACTATTTGGGTGGCATGTGCTGTCACTACCAGCAGAGCCTGACTCTGGGAGACCAAAAGGGTGCTTTGCTCCTCGTGCCTTATGTCAACCAGTGTCTCTTTAATAACCACTTGAGTTTTAAATTCCTGAAATAGATAAAATAAGTAAGGATCTGAAGGAAAATAGAATCTTGTTATTTAATTTCTCAGTGTTTTAAGATGGTATGTTCTAAGGCTATTTTTTTAATGACTGCAAAGCCTCATAGCAGTGTCAGAGTTACACACAAGCTACTCAAAAAGGTAGACTGGTTAGTGGAGTTTTAGTTTCTAATAGCTATCCTGCTAGCTTTTCTTGGCGGTCTGTATTTTATTTTATCAATTAATAGGAGCTTTTTGGCAAAAAGAAAAATGTAAAATCCAGAAGTCTCTTCTTTTTTGTCAAATCTATTATCAGGTAAAGCCACGGTTAGTATATTACTGGAGAAATTATTTGTACTATTGCAAAAATCAGAAACAGACATAGACATAACTGGAATCTCAATAAAAGCACTTTTGAAGTATTCTGTTAGCACCTTTCTGACTATGAAAATAATCAAAGCCTTGGAGCACCTCTCCTATGAAAAAGACAAGGAAGGGTGGGGTTGTTCAGCCTGAAGAGAAGGCTCCAGTGAGACCTTGTGTTGGCCTTTCAATATATAAAAGGTTTCTAGAAGAAAGACAGAAAGAAATTTTTTAGGAAGGTCTTTTGTAAAAAGACATGGGGCAATAGTTTTAATTTGAAAAAGAGTATATTTAGACTGGACATAATGCAGGACATTTTTATACATGGTGCTTGGTAACAGTCAACATGGCTTTACACGGGGGAAATCATGCCTGACAAATTTGCTGACCTTCTGTGATAGGCCTACAGGATTGATGGATAGGGGCAGAGCAGAGCAACTGACATCGTCTACCTGGACTTGTGCAAAGTATTTGACATTGTACCACTGAATATCCTTTTCTTCAAAGTGAAGAGACATGGATTTGATGGATACGCCACTTGGGTGAAAAACTAGCTAAAAATGGCCGCACACTCAGAATTGTGTCCAGTGTCCACATGGAAACCAGTGACAAGCAGTGTCCCTCCACAGTCAGCACTGTGGCAGATACTGTTCAACATCTTTGTTTTTGTTGGTGACAGGGACAGTGCAATCAAGTGCACCCTCATCATATTTGCTGACAACATGAAGCAGTGTGGTACAGTCAACACACTGGAGAGAAGGGATGCCATCATAGGTCCCCTGAAGGGCTTGAGAGGTGGGTTTGTGTGAACCTCATGGAGTTCAACAAAGCAGAGTGCAAGGTCTTTACACCTGAATTGTGGCAATGCCAGACACACTCAGAGGTTGGGCAGAGAAGTGATTGAGCCCTGTGGAGAGGGATTTGAGAGTAACTGTTGATGAAAAACTCAACACGGGCCAGCAGTGTGGAGTTACAGCCCAGAAAGCCGATCCAATCCTTGGCTGCATTTTTAAAGGAGTGTGGCCAGCAGGTCAGAGGAGGTCATTCTGCCCTCTATTCTGCTCTGGTGAGATCCTACCTGGAGTGCTGTATACAGGCCACAATATAAGAAGGACATGGAACTTGTTGGAGCAAGTCCAGAGGAGGGCTGATAAATTCATACAAGGACTGGAGCATCTTCTCTGTGAAGATAGGGTGAGAAAGTTGAGGCTGTTCAGCCTGGAGAAAGGAAGGTTGTGTGGAATCTTAGAGCAACCTTACAGCATCTGAAGGGGGCCTACAGGGAAGCTGAAGAGGGACTCTTCATCAGGATCTGTAGTGATAGGACAAGGTATAATGGGAGAATATTGAAAGAAAGGAAATTTAGATTAGATACTAGGAAAAAATTCTTTACTGTGAGCGTGGTGAGACACAGGTTGCCCAGGGAGGCTGTGGATGCCCAACCCTGTCAGTGTTCAAAACCAGGTTGGATAAGGCCTTGAGCAACGTGAGGGGTAAATTTCCTTGCCCATAGCAGAGAGTATTGGGACCAGTTGATCTTTAAGGTCCTTTCCAACCCCTTAATATTCTGTGATTCTATGATTTGAATGGTGAGGTTTCCCAGAGTCGCTGTGAATGCCTTATCCCTGGAAGTGCCTCAGGGCCAGATTGGACAGGGCGTTCAGCAGCCTGGTGTCCCTGCTCATGGTGGAGAGGTCAGACTAGATGAGCTTTAAATGTCCCTTGCAACCCACATCATACTGTGCTTCTATGATCCTATGCTGTAGAGGCCCTTCAGATTCTCATTGTGCGTCTTTGTAGCTGCCACTTTTTAAACAAATCTGTTGGGCAACTGTATGCTTTTCACAACCTTCTCTAGTGTGGTGATAGGTGTAAGAGCACAATCTTCCCACTTCCATACTGAGTCTATAAAAATGCCTGGATTTCAGGGACTTTGAGGAGCAAATACTTTGTTTGCTGTTTCATTTGGTTTTAGGTACAGAAATTGAGGAATTGTTCTCTGTAGAATACAGAAACACAAATAATGTGCTTAATTTGAAAACCATGAGTGAGTTGGTTTTAAAAGCAATAATGAAAAAGCATCTTTTTGCACACTTGTGTTACTGGCCTGTAAAGCAGTTATGTGTTTATGAAATCACACTCAGTTGTCACAGGTTACTGGTGCCAAGTTGGCATGAAATAGGAATACGGCTGAAACAAGATGAATTATTAAAGATCAGTGTTGTCTTAGAGAGGACATGACAAAACAAAACAGTTTAAGCTGTGTTATCATGACATTTCTCCACTTTTTGTCTAATTCTTGTTATGCAGTTGTTTATCCTTGTTGAAATATTTCAGTATTCCAAGCAAATGACAGAAAAGCAATATGAAATTGTTAAAGCATTATAGAATTAGTTCATTCTATTTGCAATTAAAATGTCAAATGTAAAAGATTGGTGTAGATCAGTCAAAAGTATTTATGGGCTGAGAGTAACTCAAGAGGCTTACATATTCTAGACCTGCTAAGCAATATTTAAGAAACCATAGTATTAATGGACATTTTAGTCTCCTATTCTGTCAATCTCATTTTGAATCAAGTTCCTATTGTGGCATAAATACACAGATCATTACAGTTGACATACCAAACAGATTAATCTAGTTGAGGAAGCTGCATATTCCTCATTTGTCACACTGAAATTATTACTATTTCTCTCCTGATTTGGCATTTGATATGTGTATACAAAATGTTTATATTTCAAATGCTGCTTTCACAGTACATAGGTCATGGTGTATAAAATGCCAAAAATATAGTAGGGAGAAAATTTTATGCAGGCCTTTTGTCACATGAGTAAAATAGCAGGGAAGGCTTAGTGTTTAAGTTACTGATGAGACATCTTGATGACAGGCAATGAAACTGCAGCCTAACAAATCAAGTTTAGCTACACTGGAAATGTTGTGTTTAGTGTCTGGGCCAAATTTTTCTGAAGTCTGCATGATTCTATGTTATGATTTATGAACACCAGCTCTTCATATTTCTCATAGTCAAGTCAAATGGGATATGCATCCTAACTTTAGATTTGAGGGTAGCTTTGTATGTAAATGAGAAAGTTTCTGAATTTTCAACAGCAATTTCAGACAAAAGCAAGGAGATTATGAAAAAGCTGGGGAAGTCTCTCCAGCAGCTCAGAAGGCCTTGTTTTCGCAGTGTACTGATGAAGGAACTGCACTAGGGGTAAATAAATGGACTTAAGCCATGACAAATGTTGTTTCATCTTTAAGATGAAAACATCTTTAAGAAAGATTAAAGAGATCAGATAAAACTTAGTATTTACTTCATGTTGTGGGAGGGAAGTTTTTCTCTGAAACATGCCCTGCACCTGTAAGACTCTGTGTAGGCCTGTGATTTTGCAGAAATAAAATTGATCAATTAGTACAGCTGCCTGACAGGAGAGAGAATTCAAGATAGCTCTACTGATGCACACTTTGGTCACACAAGGAGATCACATTTTCAACCCTTCAGCTTAATAAAAGCAACAGTCTAGTCCTCAGCCACCAGCTTACATTGTATCATATTATTATATTATATTCATATTATATTCATATTTCGTTTGTGAAGGAAAAGTACCTTTGTACAAAACAGCCCAATACCCACTCTGACATATGTAATGATTCCTAGCAAGAGCTGAGCCCAGTAGCAATTCACAGCAGTGGTAATGCAGAGCACATAAGTAGGTAGATGCAAGGTCTGGTGGCATTTTACACTTTGCTCTCTGCAGTCATCATGACCTTTCAGACAGTGCTTTTGATTAATCTGGGTTAACAATGTCAATTCAGTATGTTTTGCATACAAATCAGAGGCAGTTCCAGGGCGTTTCTTAGAAGACATTTATAGCTCCATGTAGACCACCAGGCTATTGTTAACCTTTGGGACAGGCATCTTGGCATATAGCTCATGGGAATACAAGGATGTACACAGATGAAGAAGCACAATCTGAAGATAGCAGAGAGAAAAATCTCTTTTCTTCTCTAAGACACAACTACTTTGTTTAACTATGTGATTATCTCCTAAATTGCTGTAATTTGGTCTTTGAAAATTATGGGCCTCTGCTTGTACCTTCAGCTGCAAACCAGCCCATTGGATCAAGGGCTTTGAATGGAAATGTTTTGGACAGCCAAATGTCAGTCTACATGGGAGGATTTAAAAGTAACCCTCTCTGTCAGGAAGTTTTTTATTTCAATGGGAAGGCCTTTCAAGGAAAAAAAGTATTTCTTTTTCAACTGAAAAAACCACATCAGCTGCAGAACTTATCACTACACTGCTGCTCTCATGCAAGACATTTTAAACATTGAGTCATGGACAAATACCACAACCACAAAACCTTGAGTGGTAAGTTTTTCTCCTGGATGACAATTCTTCCTAAATTCTGTCTTCCAAGTATTTGTTAGGGTAGGGAGGATAGAAAGTTCACTCCATAGATTTTATTTGCATTTTTAATGTGCATACTAGGGAAAAAATTATATGGGTAAATAGCTTAAAAGTTACATAAGTTTCCATTTGAAGGTCACTGACTGGTGGTGGCAATGTTACATGTTTTTCTGCCCTTATTTCTTATCAAGAAAAGATGAGGTGCATTGAAGAATCCTTTTCAGCTGGCAGTTTTGGACAGTGCTAGATATTTGGAAGATGTAATCCTTAAGCTTTGGACTGTATTTGTTTGAGAAGGCGGGTTTTTTTTTTTTAGGTAGAGTCCTTTGAATTTTGGTTTGGCAATATAGAGAATGCTTTCACAAACCCTCTACAACATGCATTTGGAAGGATTTATACCATGCTTTGTTGCATTGCTGGTTAAATTTGCACTTACAATTTTCTGTGAGTTTCTGTGGTAGCAAGAAAAACTGATTTACTAATATTTGCAATCTAAACTCCTCCTGTGGAAGCTTTTTTGTTTCACCTTCTGCTGTTGGAATTTTATCAAGAGCACCAGTTTGTCACAATGGCACATCATGGCTAAAAGCTCTTCTAATTCACCAAAACCCTTTTGCAAGTCTCTATTTCAATTGGAATAGCAATCAAAAACACACAGCTGATTCAGTAAGTGCTTTTCACCCTCATCAAGCAGACAGGTTTAGGGAGAGGGTGGGTCTACCTAGTTGGTTGGGCAATGACAAACATACCATATACAGGAAGAGAAGAACATTCACTAGTGCTGCTTACACTCAGGGAAGTTCAGAGGATACGACAGCTACAAAGTGGTCTGTTCATTCTCAAATTTGTCTCAGTTAGCTTCCCAGAATACACATGCATGTGTTTGGCATTTGAGTAATGGAAGTAACCTTCCTCTCATTCATTATGCTCATATATCCCTTTGTCATACAAAAGGGCTAATTGAGGCACATGGACTCAGGGCAGCCAGAGGCAATTTTAGTCACTGGCATTCTGTAGTTTTCATAGTAGGCAGTGTAGGTAGTGCCTCATGCCACTTCTGTAATAAAGCAGTGAACAGATTTGTTGAACAAATTAGATATTGTCATTACTGTTCTTGGCAATGAGATTTTGGAGCTTTGAGTGAAAGTAAGAAAGAAGAGAAAAGAAGTAACTCCTGTTAGGATATGACACTCTGGAGTTAGTCTATGATGAAACCCAAGGGTTTATGCTATAACTGTATCCATTCTGTTTGTACCTTGCAGTGAGCCACCTTTATGGATTTGGACTGATGGATGCTGAAGCAATGGTGACAGAAGCAGAAAAGTGGACAACGGTGCCTCCACAGCATGTGTGTGTGGAGAACACAGATCGGCAAATCAAGTAATACCCGCTACCAAAACTTTTGCTGGCTTAAATTTATGGAAAAAAAATTGGCTATAATTTACCCCTCCCTTGCATTGCGTATAATGTATCATTTTTAAAGCCATCCAAGAGAGTCTGTCACATTTACACATGTAGTGCATGGGAAAAGGCCCTAGTTTAAAGAACATTGCAGAAGGTGAAGGTGTAAAACAGTCCAGACTGGGTAATGATGGATTTTTATGTAGATGATACACCAAAGAATATTTGGTTGAATGCATTTCAATCACCTTTGCAAGAAGAGATAGATTTAACAGTCCAGGATGTAAAAAGCAAATATGCTTTTGAAACAATGTGATAATGTGTCTCTCCAATGGTCTTAGGAGGGTCTCTAGTTCAGAGGCCAAAACTGAACTGCTTTGCACTTGCTAAGTTAGGGTCTCTGTAGAACCAGGCTTAAGAGCAAAACTCTGTTATGTGTACTCCATGGACCTAGAGGCAGCATCAAGCATGAGGTGGACTTCCTCATGCACTAAGAATATTGTTTGCTAATTATATTTGAAAGGCTTGATCTGTAACTGGTGTAGTCTGCAAGGATGTCATACCAATTTAAACCAGCTGAGTCAGATGCCTTTTGGTACAGTTAACATGTAATACTTGCTGTTACGTAAGCTAGGATTAGCTATGCCAGGCATTTCCTGGGGTTTAGCAACCAGCTGTGATCCCATGACAATCTCAGCATTTCTCAGCTGGCCACTAATCTACAATAATGCTCTGTCCCAAAGGCTTATTCCTATTTTACCTTGTGTATGTGCTTAACAGAAACCCAAGCAGTTGCCATTAGTCATTATCTGCAGTGAAATAATTACCCTATAGTGGTATTTTCAGCTAGGAAGCACATGTCAAAACTAATGATTATAGGCTATTGACTTTACAGTTATCAAACCCTGTCATTCTCTACTGAGCAAAAAAGATGGGGTTGTATATTTTACACAAAAAGCAAGAAATGCTAATGTTGTTTGCTATGCTTCTGTTATAGAACAATACGACCTGACAGCATTGTCCGTTCAATTTACAAAGCCACTGGCTGTTCAGATAATCCTAACCACCATGTGATCTACTTGGAGCACGTTGTTGTACGTATCACTATTACTCACCCTCGACGTGGAGACTTGGCAATTTACCTAACCTCTCCTTCTGGAACTAGGTCACAGCTCTTGGCCAACAGGTATAGTATGACAACCCAATTTCACAGTACAGTCAGCATGTAGAGCCTGCATAGACATGTCCATGTCAGCAAAGAGCAGTCAAGTCATTACAGCAGTGATACTAGAAGTCATAGGCTAATTACTTTTTCGTAGAGAGATGGGCAGAATGAAGTACAAATGAACTCAGAGATGAATAGAATACAGTCTCAGTATTTAAAAGAGTATGTTAAAACTGTTGAGCTCCAAGACAAAGATTAGTCAATTTCAATAGTTCTTGTGTGGCTCACCATTTATTAGATTGCTGGAAAATGTGAAGAAAACAGATTCAGTTCAGCTTCATAAGGAAGCTGAATCAAAGTGTTTATACATATTGCCACTTATTTTTCGTTTTTCTCTTTTCTTATCGTTTTTTAAATAGCAATGAAAGTCAGATAGAATAGTGTATATTTACCACTATTTTTTAAATCCCTGATATTACCTGTTTCCAAATCCTTTTTTTCTAAGTAAACATACTCAATCCATGAAAGGCTTATATGACAGTGCTGAAAAGTAGCACTAGCACTTGAAATTAAAGGCTTCATTTGTAAATTGCAGATTAAAGCTTTTAAAAGTTAGCCATCGCCTTCAAAAATTTTTAAAAGTTAGACATCAGTTCAGTGATGGATACTTGCTTTCAAATGTCCAGCCATTTTTACAACAGCTACTAAGAATGATCAGTCTTCTTCCCCATCACCTCTACGTTATGCTCTTGGAGAAACTGTCATAGTGTGTCATATTGTCTTTTTTATTCTGATTATTGAACTCAAAGTATCTCTTTGTCCAATATATCATTGGACAAATAATAAGTGGAGGGAATCATTACCAAACTGGAAGATTTCTCAGTCATGATTCTTTTTCTCTGATCTACTAGCAGAGATTTTCTTCAAAGAAAACATCGGCAGTCTTTCCCATGTAAATCTCACTAAATCCATGGTCATCCACCTCCTACCAGACGTGGTTAAGGCATTAAGAAACATCAGAAAACTTTCCAAATTTTACGCCAGTTACAAATATGCAAATAAGTTACATTTACAGTAAGAAATGCTTGTATACTTCTCCAACTAGCTAGAAATCTTCTTCCTCATGGGACCATAGGTAATTCTTGTTCCTTGATGACTTGATGTAGATGACTGCCATTCTGCTTGACACAGAGCATGGCTCCCACAGAAAAGTTTATGTTTACTGATGTTATGTATCAGAAACTGCAAAAAAGGCCATCTATCAAACCTGTGTTGTGAGAACTCTTCTGCCATCATGCTTAAATCTTCACAAAATTAATATCCCTCGTCCTATTCTTCAGAGCTTTTAATGGATTGAGAGTGGCCTGCTTTCCAGACTGCTTTTCATCCATGCTTCCTCAGTCAGAAATGCTCATTATCTAGATCTGGAGACTTGCATGTCCTCCTCTATCTTAATGATATCTCAATGAACCATGAATGCACATTTTCATTAGAGATTATGTTAAATTAAAAGAAAAGGTAAATTGAAAATGTTCTTCAAGCTGTAGACACTAATTCACCAAATGGAGAGGAAGTTGTCCTGGAAGTTTGGGCTCCTCTAGAATATCTCCTGTGTTCTATTGTGAGTTCTGTCATAGGTTGCTAATAAAGCACTTAGGCACACATATCCATGTCTTCCTGCTGCACTACTGCACTGAACAAAGAATTTGTCTTCTGCTAATGAGTGTGAGACAGGTTTCTCCTATTAGTTATGAAACAGGGTTTTGTTTTTCTGTTTGAAGAAATCCTTCTTTAGTTTTCTCTTCCATTTGCATGCAGTAGTTCTTCCTCAGTTCAAAATGAAAAAACATGAAAGCCATCCAACTAGGTATCCAAACAAAACAATCTTGTGTAAACCCAGTGGTCTTAACGCAGCTAACTTTTGGCTCTAGGCTGTCATGTGCTGCAGCTGACTCACAGCAAGTGGGAAATACATTCCAGGATTCACAGTTCACCTCTGGTGATGATTGGTGTGTGGGATAGGTACAAAATTTAATTCAATCAGTGTCTTTGTAACCCCTGCACCTTAAAAAGAATTATTTTCTGTATGGGCAGAAGAGAAACGGTATGCAAGTATATGTAATAAAATAAGAGGATGTTCAGCTCTTTCTTATATGTTAGTATCAGAAGACTAAACAGAAAACAAAGAAACCTTAAAGGTCTTTTCACATTTTGTTACTTCCCAGGAAACAAATTATTCATGAGAGAGCTTATAGAGTCTCACCAGAAATTCCCTTCCCATGGAAACTTCAGAAATATTCGGACTTGCCATCACATTGGGCTGATGGGTTACTAAACAACTCTGGGCTTCTAATATTAGGGATAAACGTATCTTGCAAATGCTAGGTCTGAAAAACCTAGAGCCTTCATGAGGCCTTTCTTAGGGTAAAGTGAGGGATATGAACAAAATACTTTCTGAAATGATGTTTCAAGGCTTACTTCATTTATCCTTGCTGTAAGAAGTCATACAGCTTAGAGATAGTAATTTCTTGACACTAGGAGTATGCTGTGTGTTGTCAACGTATATGTTTTAGAATCATGTTATGAACTAAAACTTGAAATGGGATGGATTTTCCAGTATGAAAAATTAGTTATGAGGCATTTGATTTTTAATGTATCAGTAATACTGAATATCAGTGAATAAATGCATTCAGTTTATAAGCATGCATACAGAGATACATTGGCAGCAAATGGTCTGGTTTTTCTGCTATAGGCAAAGGCTCCAGAGGCTGTTGTACATTGCTACTACCTGACTGGGATGTTTTTCTCAGATATACAAGACTTTTTAATGTACATGTACAGGATTAATAGCAGCAATACCAGCTGTTTTTACTGAAACCCGGGAAAGTCCCATTGTTTTACAGTTACTCATTTGGGTTTAATTTGAAACAGTTCGCTTGGTAAAATGTTTTTAAATCCAAAAGGTATATTTTACATGTGCACTTCTCCACCAATTCTGGAAGAAAAGTAATTGTGTGTAATTTCTGGTGCATTGACAAGTAGTTCCCTCAAGGCAATATTTGGCCTTTTTTCTGCATATTTTATCCTTAATGTTGGCACCCCCTAAAATGACTTCAGTAAGAAAACTTGTTAGTCTGAGATGATGTGGATTCCTTTGCAGGCATTTGGTGGATAACACTGTCACTGGTTTAAGCCTTATGTGCATTCTTCAAAATCTGCATTACAGGGAACATCTGCTTTGTTGTTTGGAAAGTACTAAACATGATTACATTGGATGCACTGCACTAGAGGAAAATACAGGCTGGAAGTGTATTGGCTGGTGTGAGGATGAGGCTAGAGTTAAGTCGAAGGGGGAACAGTATCCTCTTTCCAAAAACAATTGGCCAGTGGATTTGGCAGTGTGGGTTTCTGAGTGTTTTTTGAGACATACCAAGGTCAGTTCTAACAAACATTCACTACAGGCAGGCTATGGAGGAGAAGCTAGATACAAAAGGAGTAGGAGAAACAAACTTAGGGCTCATTTGTCTCCCACTGAAGTCATGGCTTATTTAATTCTTGCCCTTTAAATTTAAAGCAGCTGTTGCCATTTGAACTGCGTAACTGAAATATTTCAGCCACATGGTGGCAACTTTCCAGGCCACTAGCTACATAAGCTTATATAGCCGTGGTATTAATAATACTTCTCTTCAGTAACAAAAGAATGTATCCTCATGACCATCTTTTTCCTATCATGAAACCTTAGACAATCAGTAAATTTTAATAATATCCTCCTCTGCAGAACTCTTAGACCAAATCCAGGTTATTCTTATCTAATCTTACTCAATTGTTTGCTTCATAAAATGCCTCGGTGATCTGAAATAGGGCAAAATTTTCTTTATAAGTATGCATCTTTTTTCCAGCTTGCATGTTATACTCTTATATTAAAGAAAACTAACATTTTAATTCTAATAGGATGAAACATAAGGGCCAACTTCATGCTGAGTGTCACTGAAAAGGTCTCTGATGTGGTAGTAATCTAAGTCCACAACGAGCTAATAACCCTGTGCTTGTACTGTGTCTACAGGGTGAAACAGTTCTTGGAAAACCATTTCTCCCAACTCATACTTGCTGTGTTTTGTTTCATTCATGTTAGCTGTATTTTTTTTTTCCCTTTGTGGGGTTGATGAATAGATATCCCACTACCAAGCATCTGGCTGACCAGTGGAGTGTGTGGAGCTCCTCAGCCTGACATGTTTGCAAGTAATGATGGATCGTTTAATGTGGATATGCTGGGGACAAGCACTCTGCCTTTAAAGATGGTGATTGCCATGCTAGCCACTGTTTCAGGTTGGCAGGATTGTACACTATTGTTCATGTTACTCCAAACAACTTTATCATGATAGTTCAGAGATAGCCATTGTTTCATAAAACTAACTGTGATAACCAGATGTAACATGGAAATGAAAAAAAAAGTTTGTATGCGAATACTTTAAATATGTTTTCTTTAGCTCCAAATCCATAAATTTTAAGTGATCTCCCGTATGTAGGTAAGAAAGCTTCTGAAATGCCTAGTGTGTTCTCTGACCATTTATTTTTTCCCAATACTTCAGTGCAGATGTGCAGTAGGGTCTGGCCGAAGCTTTGGTTAAGTCAGTTTGAGCTGTCTGCAATTTCTCAGGGGCTACATCTCACAGGGAGCTGATGATTCAACCCTGTGGAGAAGAGATGCTTTAAATAGAATAGTTGACCAAAGCCCTTTCAGGTGCGCAGCTTGGGAAGGCACTATGTAGTCTCTTCAAACTGTAAGTGCATTTGAAGTCTGGTGGCTGTGCAGACTTCTGGGCAAGGACCACTTGCCCATGAGGCTGCCAGTTTGTGTGCTGGAGCACATCATAACAAAGACAGCTGCTGTAGGAGAAGAAAATTCTTACCTCTTTCCAGCTACTCTACTGCAGCTGCAGCCACTAGCTAGTGCAGGGTTTCCATGCTCTTAATGCATTGAGTTCAGTGTACAACCATTGCTCTCAGTCAGGTGCAGCTGCACCTTCTCAGCTGAAACAAACAATCTTGATAACTGAAAAAAGCTCCTTTTATGTGTTTACTTCTTAGTGTTCATAATGGGTGATGCTGGTGTTGCTAAACAAATCCACAACCTTCACTGCCTTTCCTCACATGAAATTAAAAATTGAAACAAATTCTTCCAAGCATTTAGGAATTTAAGGATTCTTTGCTGAAAAGCTGAGACATTTGTTTGTTGGGTTTTTTAATGCTATTAGAAAGTGGCTAATTGCCTTCCACTGGGTCTAAAGTTTGATCACAGAATAATATTTCTGCTTAAATTATGTTATTGAAGAGAAAGGTTATGCAATTTTTAGGCTGAAGTGGTGGCAGTGGAAGAGATCAACACTCTTGAATTTGTTTTAAGAAAAATAGTCATTTTATTCTACACTAGTAGTATAACATATATTCTTATCTAGACACACATATGGTATGTTATGAGTATGGCATAAAACTCCTTCGAAAGAGAAGAGCAAGATTTTTTTTTAAATTTAATGCTGTCATTCATTGTAGACAGCAGCTTATAATTATACAGTCAATCATTCAGTAACATCCACTCCATGTTGAGTGTTCTGTTTCTAAGAAAGGTCCCCTGAGTAATTGAGTAACAGAATTGGCATTCTGTTGTGGTTATGTTAGCAAATAAGTTTTGAAAATTCAAATGTTTTCAATCACTTTGGTCTTTAAAAGCATGTTACATTCACAAGTGCAGCTATATGATCATGATCATAAAAAACCATCAGCTTATTCTAGTTAACTTGTTTAAGTATTTTAGTCTATAATAATCTGTAATAATCAATTAGCAGTTCATCAGACCATGTATTAAATTTTATTAATCCAGGATAATCTGTGTCATAAGTGTTTTTGATAGGAATTTTGACAAATTGCAAAATTAAATTCTGGACTGGCTGCATGTTCCTTAAAAGATCCTATGCATTTCTTTCTGAATGAGGAATGTACATCTGAACATTTGATCATTTCATTAATTTATTTCACTGAAAGTGAAATCCCTGCATTGTCTCATAGGTTCGTTGATTTGAGAGTTTAGTGCATAAACAAAGCAAAGCAAAAGTACTTGGACAATTTTGTATGTCCAAAATACATACACAGACTCAGAGTCAGTATGTTTCTACTTTGTTTTTTACTATTCTTTTGACCTGTCTCTAGCTTTTTGACTTATTTGTAGAATCTTTTGTGGAACCACAGTTCATACATTCAAAGATTCCAATTTAGACCTTATTTTATAAAATTCAAATCTTTCTCAAAGAGATATTCTTTAAAAAAACAGTAAATTCTCTCAGAAGTAATATTACCCAATTTTCCCCATTTCCATGGATGAAAGCTTACAGTTCCAGTCACAGTATATTATAGGTAACTGTGTTTTTAAAAACAAGACACATGGACTTTTTTCTCTTCTACCCAAAATTACTTAAAAGAATTATTAAAATGGATATCCAACAACACTTTAAAATTTCAAAACAAGACACACCTAGTTATCCAAAAAGTAATGTGGAAAATATCAGACTAAGTACAGTAAAAATAAAGAGAAACTTATGTTTCTAATGTATATGAACAAGACCTCAGTGAATACAAATTTGTAATTGCACAGTACTTGCATAATACTATATAATTTAGTTGCTATAATGGCAAAGATAAATACTGGTGTCCTGTTGGATTGATGAGGTGTTTAGAAAGTAATACATAATCTATCAGAAAACAACAGTATGGCAATTCAAATAACAGTTGGAAATAGTCTACATAACTTAAATTGAACAACCTACTTGCATGCAAATTCTGGATAATGACTGTGTAATGATTTCTACCATTTCAGGAAATGGTATGTGCCATACCTTTGTGAGATTTCCTGTATTCACACAACTGATTTAACAGTGACATGAAATAGGCCCATTCTGCAACCCAAATATGTCCACATACACTCTTACAGGCACATACACAGAAGCACAGAACTGTATCAGAAGAAAATCTCACACAATTATCAGTGAAAATGAATCCCAACATGTATTTTAATTTTGTTTTATAAGTGCTAAGGTATTCATTTAAAATGGGAAAAGGTAGCCCAAACTGAATGACAAGTTGAACATGAGCCAGCAGTGCCCTGGCAGCCAGGAGGGCCAAGCGTGTCCTGGGGGGCATCAGGCCCAGCATTGCCAGCCAGGCAAGGGAGGGGATTGTCCTGCTCTGCTCTGGGGCAGCCTCACCTCAAGCACTGGGGGCAGTTCTGGGCATCAGAGTGTAAGAAGGTTATAAAGCTGTTAGAGAGTGTCCAAAGGAGGCTGAAAAGATTGTGAAGGGTCAGAAGGGAAATCCATACATGGAGTGGCTGAGGTCACTTTTCATGCTCAGCCTGGAGGACACTAAGGGGAGACTTCATCACAGTCTGCATCTTCCTTCTGAGGGGAGCCAAGGGGCAGACACCAATCTCCTCTGTGGTGACCAGTGACAGGATCTGAGGGGATGGCCTGACATTGTGTCAGGGGAGTTAGGCTGTGTATTAGGAAAAGATTCTTCATCCAGGGGTAGTTGTGCATTGGAGCAGACTCTCAGAGATATGGTGTAATCCTTGGGGCTGTCCTGTGTAGTGCCAGGAGTTGGATTTTGATCATCCTTCCCAACTCAGGATACTCTCTGATCCTGTGATTTTATGTTTGAAATAAAACCATGAAAATCAGGTTTTGGATGAGCCCTATGAAGTATGGACCAATCCTGTAGGTCCATACAAGAAGTGTTGGACGCAGTACCTGACCCCATGCCTCTGACTGACCAAAGCTTCCCGCAAGAACTATGGCATTTTATTTCTATCCAGTGTGGCAATATCCACCAGGAATGTACCTGCACAAGCATCCTGTTTTCCTGTTTGCTGAATTTCACAACCTTTTGAGAATAAAGCTTGAAACTAGCTTGGAAAAGAACAGATTGACCTGAATTAAAATATAATATTTATGCTGTCTAATGCTAGCCTTTTCTCTGTTTTATGGAAAAGCATTCTCAATCCATTGGATTTTCTACTGTAGAGATTCTTGTCTTCTAAAAATATTTAATTGCAGCTATTAACAGTGGAGCTTTCATACATAAAGATCAAATTTAAATAGTGATAGATATTACACACACATATGTATGTATATACCTGCATATATAAATTGACATGTATACATATCTCTGTGTGTATATGTAATCAAAAATATATATAAATAAAATGCAGAAACACAAATATATATACACAAAAATATATATAAAAATACATATATGTGAATGTATATTTATATTTTTTTTTTTAAGTTGAACCACATGATTTTGTTGGAGGCAGCAGTCCTACTGAGAGTGCTCTTCTCATCAATAGTTTTAGGGTACCATGCAACACACTGTGAACACTAAATTAAAGTGCAAATTCTCTTGTGTCTAATCTCCTGCCCGGAAGGGTCCTCCTTCCCTGTCTCACAGAGGATCACAATCACATTGCAGTATCTGAAATAGGCCTGGATTATGATAATTTCTAGTACAGGGAGACCAAAGTTCTAATGTCTTCAGCCACAACCTAAGTAATTAAGTTATGGTAATGGTATTGGTTTGATTAAACTATCAGATTTCATTAGTCTCTCAGTTTTACCCAAACTGAATTCTGTGAAATGTTTGAAGAAAATGATACCTTGATTGTTAAAGGATTGAGGCCAATGTCTCAGTTGCATATTATTTCTTCACAAGAAGCAATGTATTGAATCACTATTGTCTTAAACTTATAGATTTATTGGGTTTAAACCCCTTTTAACTATTCCAATCCAAAGCCAAAAATAAACGTTACTGAGATTTTCCAGCTTACAAGTTATTTATAATTACATCATGCTGTTAAAGCAATGGAATTCTGTATTATATGCAGGTTTTCCAAGACCCAGAAATCATATTAAAGAGCATTAGCAATTATGGTGTTATTGCAATGAATTTTCTTGCCATTCTCTTTTTCATTATAAAAACATGATGGCATGTAAAGACTCTCTTCCATCAAGCAACAAAGAGCTGTTGAATGTGCTTGTAATCCGTGTGAGAGAACCATCATGAATAATGTTATATGAAGGTACAGATGAACAAACTGGCTGATTATTTAAGAGTTATTATTCAAGAGTTTGCACACTTGGAGGCATAGCTCCTCAGGAAAAAAAGAATGTTTGCTTGAAATAATGTCACCATTTGTTTTAGGCTATTTGATCATTCCATGGAAGGATTCAAAAACTGGGAGTTTATGACTACTCACTGCTGGAGTGAAAAAGCAGCAGGTGATTGGATCTTGGAAATCTGTGACACTCCATCTCAGCTGAGAAATTTCAAGACTCCAGGTAGGACTCTAACATTTATGTGGGCTGTGTGAATTCTGAAAAGTGCTTGCTGTTTTCCACCTTTTATTTACAGCTGGAACATCTCACTGGTTTTAGTGTGAAGCCATAGCTGGAAAAAGCACTATCTAAATTTGTTATCAGCACACTCTTCATTTTTATGTTACTGTTATTTACCTTTTAAGATACATGGTCCACTTTTGTTCTGAACTTATTTCTGTGCTTTTTTTAGATGATCTGTTTAAAAAAAATTAATATACAGATCAGTCTTACTCCATCACTGTTGATAAAATTGAATGAGAATTTTGATTCTTTATTTCTACTCTACTTTAGCTGTGTTATGTTCCAATAGCCAGTCTCAACTTTTAAAAAAAGGTTCTTTGTCCAGCCATCAAATCTATTGTCCTATTGCCTGACTCGCTGGTCTACATAACCTGAGTTTAGTTTTTTAGGATAGTAAACCAGCAATCATAAGCCAAATTTGAAAAGCTTTTACACAATATGTGGTCGATATGGTCTAATGAAAACCAAGATAAATGATGATTTTCAAAATTTCTGAGCAGAAAACATCTTCTAGACTCTGGTAACTTTTTACACCATGGCCAGTGTTATTTAAATGTTAGCTGTATAATCATGTGGTTAACTTTAGGCGCAGCATTTTGAAAATCTTGATTATCTTCCCCTAGAGCTCTGAAAAGAAACACCAATATTGCCAGTGTTTTAAATTTCACTTTATCACCACTGGTGGCTTCTCACCATAGCTTTCCAGCTATGATTTGATCTTAACCAAACGATGTTAAATGCACCACTAAATGAAAAGCAAGGTTTCCAGTACACTAAAAAAGGGGTACTCACTAAATGTCTTTGGAAAAGCAGCCACAGAGAATAAGCAAAACTAGTCAGAGATTCAGGAGGAGGTTTTGTGTTTGTGGGTTTTTTTTAGTTTTCAATGCTTTAGAATTTGATAGACAGGGATGTATTAAGCAGCAAATAAGTAATTTAATTTTAATCAAATTACTGAAAAGAGACAAAAATCAAGTATTTTCAACTCCATTTTACACTTGTCATTCCTGACACATCCAGGAACATCTCTGGTGTGAAGGACAAGTTAGAGTAGCTCTTCACCTTTGTGTGTACTGGAACCCATTGGTTCCTCCAATAAGGCATCAAGGACAACGACAGAGCAACACATTTCAGCTATTTCCCTCTTCCCTGACACACGCCTTGCACTAAAAAAGAGGCAGCATGGAGCCATTTTGCAAACTTTTATTCTGGACAATCCTCCAGCTATATTGTACAGGCCTTTTACACTACCAGGATGATCTCAAAGTGGCCTGCTACATTTCCAGCTTTACATTTCAAGGTCTGTTCCTGCACAGTCCTACACACTACAACTACATATATAGTTATATAGGTTTATTGATTTCAATACATTATGTATAGTCTCTCAGTGCTACAGTAGCTAATCTAATGGAACTGATTTCCTTTCCTCCATCAGAACTAAAGCCTAAAGATGCAACTCTGGAAAAGGCACAGTAAGGCTAGGGGATTGGGAGAAAGGGGTCTGTAAAACCTAGGGGTGTGGAGGAAGCTGATTTACTGACAAAATCCTGCTGGAGAGCTTATCCTCTACTTTTTTTTTTAACCACAATGTGAAACACTGCTTGAGACTAGTTTGGTTTTTGTGTGCATTTGGTTTTCACAAGATGCAGTGTGGTTGTGAATTTGGATCCTGGTTCATTGTATACTGTCTAGTAATGTATCCCCCATCTTTCTAGAGCAGTGGTTGCCCTCTGATGAAAGCTGTCCAGTAACTCTTCTGTTCAAAAAGATTTGGAAGTGCCTGCCATATGTTAGTGGTGGATAAATTCAGCTGTTTGGGCATATCGGGATTAGTCTCTGCACTGAAGAGAACATGAAGTAAACAAAAGGTGCTTAAACGTAATTTATGCCTGGTGCCTCTCCAGTTCATGGTGCCTCTCCAGTTTATCACCATAGCCTGCAGTTTATCACACTGATATCATCATCATGCCTGTTTCTTGTTTGTGTTCTGTGCATGTGTTTACTCAGCTCTTGAAAGGTCTTATAATTTAGAGTCACCATTTTTCTGTAATCAAATTAAAAAGGACCCAATGTGTAATCATATCCCTGCATTAGCAAGGTAATGCCATATGTATTACCTGAAAAGAAATTAAGAGTCCAGTTCATGATAGTAATGCATGTGATTTCTACATTTAATTCTGAAGAGTTTATGTTTGCTCTGAAACATTGCAATATACCCTTTCTTCTATAGATACAACATGGGACTTTTGTTACACATTCTAAATACAAGCAGGGAAAGGATTATTCTAGCCAGATTACCTGATGGAATCAGCCAAAAAATGGGGAAAGAAAGATTTTGGCTTAAATGGGCATACTTTGTTTATTCATTATAAAAGTGTGTGTGTGTGTATATATACTTAGTTATCGAAAATATTTTCATTGTGCAAATTAAACCCACCTTGAGGCAGTCCTAATTTATTTGCTGGCAAGTCACATGAATTTTTCCCCTCCTTATTTACTGAACCATTCTTAAAAGGCAACTAATCTCCTGGGAGACCCTACATTATTCCCCTTGCTGTCCTTTTGCATTATATATGCATTCAGAGTAATCATCCTTCCTGCAGTGATGTTAGTACAAGATCTTCTGTATGTGTAAAATCCAAATGCAATGTGCTGTTCCTTAGGAGCATCTTTACCTGTGGTTATTTGTAGTAGGTTCTTGCAAATACTTTTACCAGTGTTCTGGGAGAAATAGAAAAAATTATATTTTTCTATCTGAGTGAGTTTTGGCTCATAGTAAATGGGGATAAAAAGATCTGAATAACTTAGCAAAACAAACAATTTTTTAAAATTGCATCCAATATATTATGATTTGTACGCTCAGGAAGTGGTTTAGAACACAAAAAAAGGCAGGGACTGGATATGAAGAAGATGTATCTTTGAAAGGGCTATAGAGATGACTGCATAGTTGGTTAAAAATTATCTCCCTGTGTGACTTCATTTTAAAAAGAAAAGTGCCATTAAGGACATAGTTGGATCAGTCTAAGGAACATCAAGACGTAACTTGATTCCCACATGTCTTTAAAGGAAGAAAATGCATAATTTGGATCTTTTTAATCCAATGGGTCTTTAGGAGTTACATGTCTGTGGGTAGGAAAAGAAATTGAAAACAAAGTGTATCCAGTTTTACCACGAAGGTAATTAGCCAACAGTTTAACAGCAGGTGTGGTAGATTCATCAGCTGTTAATTTTTTAAATCAAGATCAAATGTTTCTTTAAAGAAAGTAATAATTCAGATGTAAAAAGTTGAAAGCTACTATGTGACACAACTGCCACATGATATAGTTTCTGGTTTGCAGTTTCTACTCAAAAACTGAATATACAGCAGAGAAGGTTTCATATGAAGTGTAGAAATTTTTGTCTCAAAAAGATTAAATTGGATTGGCAAGAGACATAGAGATAACAGAGATTTCCATCTTCAGCCCTAGTATAAGTTATTTAAAATAATTAGCTTATGATCTGTCAGGTAGTGTATTTGGGTATTGTTGCTTAATGCTAGAAGTATGCATGTACGAGCACAGAGATACTTGTCTTTGTCATGTCAGTGGAAGCTACCAGATGACACTGGGAAAAATCTACAGAAAATCTTGTAAGGGTCAAATTAATTTGATTTTATAGATTGAGAAGTCCAAATGAATAATATTTCAAGTTACTGAATATCATTAAAATGAAAGAAGAGGAAGATTGCTTGAATTTAATTTTACATGAAGTATACTACATTATTTTCTTGAAAAGTGTCATACCTGGATTACATTTCTTATTAAATAATAAGTTCTCCTTGCAAAGAGTTTTAACCACAAAACAGCCTCCAAATCAGGATCATTGAAATTCTCCCTGCTTCTCTGATTTCTCATTGTTCTAATGAAAATTTGACACTTACAACTAGCTCTTCCAGGACAGAGTAACATAACCAAGATGATGGGCTGATACCAAACTTTGTTTGCACCTTTTCAAGTAGGGATGTGGTTTTTATGCATCTTTTCTTTAGGCATTATTTCAGGCCTGAATGCTTTTGCTCTTTCTCCAAATTTTTACACCTAGTAGTATAGAAAGAAAGCTGGGGACTGAAAGTTCACCCTTTATGTTCTGATAGCATGAACTGATGACTTGATACACCTTTATATTCTTATTCTTCCCCAAAAAAACTTACCAGAAAGTCAGATAATGCTTCAGGTGGTCCGATGTTTTTTTTTGTCTTCATTCAAATATTACAAGGATAAAATATCAGTGACGATTGCAGACAGTGGAGTAATATATTTGCCAAATAATTGGCACAAATAAATTAGAAATTATGCTGATTTGAGGGGGACAGTGATGTTCTTCCATGGAAATTTTATGAGGAGATGTTTCTTGTTCATCAAGTTGTGTCCTAAAAGTCAATGAAATCCCTTCCTTAAGTCAAAATTCTGAATACAGCTACTTATCTAAAAGATCTCAAATAATAATTACTTGGACAATAGTGTTCTGAGGGGATAGTGAAATCCAGAGCAAAACCACATGTACATATTCCAAATAACTGTATGCCCAGATAATTTGTTTGTTGTTTATATTGAGTTCAGCCCATGGGGCAAACCTTTTCTAGATTACAAGATATTGGAGTGCAATGAAAATACAGTGTGAAGATATGATTGAAGAAAATATGCTTTCTCAGCTTATATTAAAACAATTATTGCACTTACTTGAAAAGCAATGTCTTCCATACCTACTCATAATAACATGCTTAAAAGTTGCATACTTTTGTAAGACACAGAGAAGAGTAGTTCTGAAAACAGTTTTATAATACTTAACTTCCAGGCAAATTGAAAGAGTGGTCCTTAGTACTGTATGGAACATCCATCCAGCCTTACTCACCAAGAAATGATTTTTCCAAAGTGGAAAGAGTGCGCTCCAGTCCAGTTGAAGACCCTACAGAAGATTATGCAACAGATGACTATTCAGGTGCGTACATTCATTTTCTCTGTTTGTGCATTTAGTGAACCCTTAACAGCTTTAAGGATGACCTGAGAATTGGCACATATAAAATGTTCAGTGAATTGGATTCTTCACTGAAGATGAGAAGTACTTGTTTCATAATTGAAAGTTGGGTCTTTGAGTTTGCATGCATTGAGTTATGTATTTTCAAGCTACTCTTAACATGCTATGAAGAATGTACTGTTTTGCATATAAGGATATAAAGCTAGGTGTATACTTATGCATATATATATGAGAAGAACATTATCTTCTACATGTGTGTTGTTTCTCACTGATCCCTACAGAAGTTTTTCAACCTTGTCATTAGACTTTAGTAGAGTTAGATTTTTAGCACTGCAAAATAAGTCAGTTTCTTACATGCAATCCAGCATTAGCAGTACCATGTGATGAATCTGAAGTATATCTCTGGCCAGCAAAAGGGAGGAGAAAGTTCAATTTAGTATTTTCTATTATTCCATTCTCCTTTCATAGCTTGTCAGTTGTGCAGTCTCTATTTTAGATGGACAGCTGCAGAACTCCTTGTTTTGGTAGGTAATGGAACACTACTATCTCTACTGTAAAGGTCACTAGCTTAAAACTTCTTAAGTTTTTATATGAAACAAACTCAACACATTTCATTCAGGAGAGATCAAAGATCCTGAAGGCTGTAACTTAGCCCACAGTCATTGTTCATCTGCATAAAGGGCAAGACTTGATGGTTCTCTCTTCCCATAGAAGGAAGTATCTATTTGAAAACTGTAAGAACTAAATAATCGAAAATACTAAGTTGGAACAGATCCAAAGCATAATCAAGCCTAATATGAGTGCAGGTAATACAGGGGACTGACTTGGGAATCAGCAAGTACTAGCTTAGGCTTTTGTAGTGTGTAGGAGCAGAGGGCATCAAGGCCCTGGTGTCTGGTTCATTGGCTCATGGTAGCCACTTGGACCAGCTGATACTCACTCGGGAACCAGGGTAGCCACTGATCATGATATTCATCATTGTCCTTCTTTTTAGAAGTTATTTTGCTAATCATTCTTAATTATGAATTACAGAGGTCTTTATACATTTCCACATGAAGTGAGGATGTCATACTTGTTTGAAAAGCTTGGCTTTTTTTCTGAATTTTTGAAGTCAAATCTTGTGGGTATTCAGGAAACCTCCTTGTCCAACCATCCAGGAGCCACTCTGGATGTCATACTCTCAACACCTGAGCTAGGACCAAGGTCCCTTCATGGACATACACCCACACTCACATAATCAGGCCAGGCTTCCTCACTAGCTCAACCCCAGTTTTCCCTTAGCAGAGTCTCAGACTTCCCAGTCCTTAGAATAACTTAATCTTGGTGCAATAACTAAATAACACAATAACAGCTTGAGCTGAGTGCCTCTAAGGAGAGACACTGAGCAAGGGAAACCGTGGGCTTTTGTACCCTTAGAAACATGAAAGTCTCACGGTTTCTGGCTCCTGCTGTGTCTCTACATGTCTGGTCACCTGAATGGTATGTCGTTTTTTATGCATAGGGTCTGTGCAGCCTCTTGCTTGGAGCTTCTGCCATCCAGAGCTCAATCTTGAGCTCGCAGTGCAAGTAGCAAACCAAGCTACCTGTGCTAGGTGTAGTCCTCAACAGAGGGAAACAGAGTAATTGCATTCTGCAATGAAATCATGTGTTTTAAGATGTCCCTTAAATGAGAAGTTTTAACCCCTTTGTCGCTCTGTACTCTGTTTTTATTACAGGTCCCTGTAATGCAGAATGCAGTAAAGTAGGGTGTGATGGGCCAGGACCAGATCATTGTACTGACTGTCTGCACTATTACTACAAATCTAAAAACAACACAAGGTAAGAGCAAGAGAAAAAAACTTCATTGATTTCTTATTTATGTCTCTTAAGTTTCTTTCCTCTTCTCTTCTTTACAGTCATGGATAATTAATTTTCCCCTGATTTTGAAAAATTTTCTTTGGAGTTTAAAAAAACCCAAATCCTAGCTAACCAGTATTTAAAAAACAGCTTTGGAAAACCCTTCTCTGATTAAATCCCCACCTCTTTTTTTTTTCTCCCTAAGAAGCTTTCTCTATATATATATGTGTTCATAGATTCTCATAGCTACTACAGCTGATGTAGTGATTTCGTGAATAAGATAGGAAGAAATGTAGATGGTTGAAATTATACTGTAGACTGTCTGACATATGCTGGTGAGATAGCATGTGTAGGGACATAAATGCAAGAGATCAGCTTGATACAGTGCTTTGAAGGCTTATATCTTAGTAAGTACATGATCATTAGAAAAGCAACAATGCTGAGAAATACTTCTGCTTTGCAGTCATGGTCCAGGAATGTGGTGGCAGGCTATTTCATTAACAATTCTGCCTTCTCTTCCCTGCTGTCTGCAGGATCTGTGTTTCGACCTGCCCACCTGGTCACTACAATGCAGACAAGAAACGATGTAAAAAATGCTCACCCAATTGTGAAACCTGTGTTGGAGGCCATAGTGACCAGTGCATGACCTGTAAATCTGGCTACTACCTGAATGAAGTAACCAATAGCTGTATTACCAACTGCCCTGACGGGTTTTACCTGGACAAGAGTTAGTATTTCTTGTTGGTTTTGTATTGTGGGCTACAGAATTTCATCTGGGGAGGTTGCTGGAATGCTTATGAGCAGGAAAAGTGTATGTTGATCTCTTATCCTTTTCCTTTTATTAAATTGTTGCCAAGCATGATCAAGAATATCCTGAATAATCTTCCTTTATTTTAAAAACCATGCTTATTGCAGGATGTCTTTTCAGCTGGGGGTACCTGGGAGTAACAGTAGCAGAACCAGGGCAGTTCAAGAGCAAGTCAGCTGAAGGACAGCAAACGTTGTCATACTTGGGGAAGGGACAGACAGCACCCATTCTGACGTGATTCCCCATTCAGCCAGATTGTATGGCCCCAGAAGTGAGAGCTGAGACACTGGCCAAGGCCAGTGAACCAGAGCTCTGCCAAACCAGGCTGTTCAGATGTAACATGGTTGCAAATAATGTTTCAGACAGACCTAAGCACCTCCAGTGATGTCACTGCCCAAGAGCAGCAATCCTCAGCCGTGACAGGTATCTGCCTTCAGCTTCCTCCTGTGATTGGCAAGTACACGGTCCGTGTTTAATTTCCAGCTTTGGCCAACAAAAATACATGTATTCAAATGGGCTTAAAACTACAGTGACATCTGTTATCTTTAGACTCCCCTTAGGAGATAAATATGTTCTCAGGAGCTTTGTTCATCTAGGTACCTAACATTCTGCTTTCTCCAGCATGAAGCTGTGTGCATTTTTTTGAGAATTAGAAAAACAGGTCCTACCCTAATTCCAGCATTTTCACTGTGTGAAAACTACAGTAAAGAGAACTCTTTCCCGTCCAAATTAAGACGGATAGATGAAAATTTAGGATTAAATGGGGAAATTGAGATTTTCTTCTTAAAATGGTCTGTGTCACTCACTGCATGTCAAAAGACAGCAGGGCTGAAGAGAGAGAAGGGGTTTTTTAAAGAAGGGATCTCCAGAGATAAAAAACCAGTTGTTAAGTAATTTATATATTTACTTTGTTAAGATCAGATCTGTTTATGCAGGTGTGTCTTTAGCACCAAATCAGGAAGACAGGACAGACTGCTGGCATGGAAGGTGTAAGATTGCAGGACAGTCTCCAGAACATATGGCAATTATTAGTACATATTCTACTATATGGGAAGGGGACTTAAGTCCATGTTATAAATAGTGAATGTAAATTTTAAGTGTTTATGAAAAATTTTTAATGGCCTCAAAACATATTTTTTTCCTGGGGTGCAACTATAACTTCAGATTTATGGAAATATTGTAAATCATTTGATATTTGATGGAAAAAGGTAATGATAGGCAGCATTTTGCTGGTTTAGTCTAGTTTGATGTTGATGTCAAACTAGAAAGTAGTAAGTCATGTAATAATATATTCATACAATTTTATCAAACAAAACTGACCAAGGTTTTCTGGGTTGTTTTCTTTTTTTCTCTTGTAGATAAGATTGTTTGTCGTAAATGTAGTGAAAACTGCAAGACCTGTGTTGAATTCCAAATCTGCACAGAGTGCAAGCATGGACTAAGGTAAGGAAATTATGTATGCCTCTAAACATAGTATTTGACGAGGTAGACAACTCTGGAGATGCACAATGAAGAACATCAGATAGCTGTTTAACCTTGCATGGCCCTCATTTCGTCTGTTCCAATGCTGCTTAGTCTGTAATTGTGATCCTGTGTGCCTATTTGGCTGACAACAGATTTTTAGAAGGCTTTTCATATCAGGTAACATAAAAGCCACAGTCATGTGGAAAGCTGGCTTCTTCAATTTTTGACCTACATTATGTCAGTGAAGGATTATTTCAGAAGTAGAGCTAATGAATTGTATTAATCTTTCTGATTTATTAATTTGGTAGTTAGAAATTATTTTCTTATCTTTATTGTATTTCTTCACATAGCCAGCCATTCACTTAACTCAAGCACTGAGGCTCAATTCTATTACAGTACAGTGATCATGTATTTTAAACAGCAGGTGAGATTTTTTTCCTTCAGAGGAGAACTTAATTATTCTTTAAAATTATAGATAAACATACAAAGCAGCAGCACACATTTCAAGCTTCTTTGTAAAGAATGACATTCTGGTCCAAGTAGCAAAGGCCAAAAATCATATAATATTTATGACAGATTGTATGCTGGCTTAGTGCCACAAAAATATGAAGTCAGTATTCAGTATCTGTAGGTATTCTTTTGAATACAAGTATTGTGTTAATGTTTCAACACTGAGGATTCCTATTGCATTAAAGTGGTTTTTCATCTTTTAGTAAAAGCTTTTGCTTCTAGAACATCAATAGCTGAATTCCTTTATTGAAATGGAATTGCTAAAAAATTTAAAACCTAACCTTCATTGTTTCATTTGTTCAACCTAACCTTGTTTTTTGGGCAATTTTAGCAAATAGTCATTTTTGGTAACAGTTTTTAAAAAATGTGTGTTTATTTCAGATTAATGGAGCCTTTCAGGACATATATTTCACATTCCATAGTTGTTCCATACTTTCTGCATTTTCTTGGCAGAAGCATCAATGAGCAGGGCCTTCCTTGAGTGGGTCTTGAGAGACCTGAATTCCAGATCTACTCCGTTACTGGCCCATTAAATAAACCTGGGCAAATTATTTTCTCATCTGTAAAAACATGATAATGCTATGTTTATTGTAAAGGTCTTTGAGGTTTTTCACTGAGGAAAGACAAGAGAAAAGCAGAGGTTATGAAGTTTTGTTCTATTCCTAGTTTATTTTCTAAACTGGGACTGAATACACTCTTGAAAATTGTCACTGGTGCTGAACTTACCTGGCTCTTGCTGGATCCAATCTGTAAAAACATGGTTAGCACTCAGAGTGGGAAACCCCAGAGCTGATGAACATTTTTGGAGAAAGTGTTAAATTGGATGAATCCTGAGATTCTGCAGAAGATGGTAAACATGGCAGAGATATCCTAGTTTAAAAAAATTAATTTCAAACAAACAAAAAACCCCCAAACCCCAGCAAACTGCTATAGGCACCATATAACATGAAAGCAATAAACAACTACTTCAAGAAATACATAAAAATGTGACTTATTACTCATATTTTGTTCTCTCTCAAAAGTGCCTGCAGGCAGAATACCTCCATCTGTAATCTCAACAAATCTCACAAGCCACACAGCATTTAGTTAACAAGTCCCTTAGCATTTTTTTAATGCTGACCCTGTGCCAAATTCCTCGATAATTGCATTTTACATGCCTAAATTTTTAGTGCTGCTTGTCATTGTTAATTTTTCTTCTGTCCCATATTACTTGGTAGTATTTATAAAGAGTTTGTAAACAGCTTCTTTACTCCACCATGGGGAAAACTGCTTTGCATTCACTCTTTAAGTGATTGGTGTCTCTAAATTTATGAAATATGACCATTGAAGGAAGCTGATGAAACGTAATATATGGGTTATTCTTTAATTAAAAGAAAATTATTGGCTTGTGCACGATCTTCTTGTCCTCTGTTGCCATTATCTGCTCTGTCCTTTTTTTCCTTTTTTATGATAGTTTGCATGGCACCAGATGTGCTATCCGCTGTGAAGAAGGAAAATACCATAATGGCAGAGAATGTGAGCCATGCCACCGTTCCTGTGCAACATGTGCAGGTACCCCACTGACATTTGTCTGCATAATTTTCATTCCTTATGATTTTACCTCTGATTTTATTCCACTATATACCACACTTACAGTATAGCATCATTGTTTACATGTGAATCCTTCATTCTGTTAGTAGCTTTTAATTACATTTCAAATATGGCAAACTTCTTTCAGCTAGCATAGAAATCTAGGTTTTTAATTGAAAGAGTTCATAAATTCCTCTTTCTTTTTTCTTTTTTTTTTTTCTTTTTCTTTTTTTTTCTTTTTTAAATTTTAGTAGAACTTACTATGATTTCCAGTAATGCCTTCCATTTTCTTCCAGGAATGGAATAATGACTGGTAGATTTTGTGGGAGCTTTAGAACTGCAGCCATGTATTTCAGAAAAAGATACACTGAAATGATGTAATTATTTATTTTAACAATGTACCTGCCTTCTAAACATTTCTCTTCTGACTAAGGTGCTGGAGTAGATGCCTGTATAAACTGCACACAGGGTTACTTTATGGAAGATGGAAGATGTGTGCTGTCCTGTAGCAGTGGTTATTACCTTGATCACTCTGCTGAAAGTGGATACAAAAGCTGCAAAAGGTATGATCAGTGGGTGATATATCTGATATTTGGCAGTATATTAGCTATTACTGTGTTGGAAATGACCACACTTATTAAAGATAAAACACTGTTGACATCAAAACTTAAAAAAAATACTTAATGCTAAGTAAATAAGAAAAATATTTTGGTTTTGTTGTTATTATTATTACCATTATTGTTATTTTATGATTTTTATTCATACAGGTCCTATAAAAGTATTTTTTCTGGTATATGTGTGTGACCTTCACTTTAAAGTGAGCCTTAGTGAGCCTGTAAGTAGATTTGCATAGAAGCATAAAATTTACAAATCTGACAGAGGATCTGCATTTTTTAATAGCAAACAAAAACAATCAAACTACAGGTTTTTTCATTGCAAGTTAGTTCCTATTTATAAAGACCATTTCAGTTCTTCTGCTGCATATTCACAAACATAGTGCAGGTGGATTCCAAACTACTGTCCAGAGTAGCTTACCTGACTCAAGTGCACAAATGACTAGATAAATTCTGGGCAAAGTTGTGCTGTGCAAGGAAGGAACATTTTCTCTATTCCATACTTTGTTAAACAAATATCATTTGTTGCCCTTTGGAATAATTTATTGTTGACTCAGATCTAAGCTCAGGGCAGAAAGGGAATCCCTGTGTGTTTCAGTGTGTTCTACAAAAAAAGGCAATCAATATATAATGAAAAGACAATGGAGCTAGATGGGTGGTGAAGGGACTGGGCACCATGTCAGTCATTTCTGTCCTGTGGCCTTAGTTCATGCCTTTAACATGCACATGTTTGCACCATCAGCTTGATACTTTTGCTGATTATTTATGCATTGTTGCAACACACTAGAACAATACAGCTGCCTAGTAAAAACTCTGGAATAGAAATTTGTTGATGGAAAGAAACAGGACTGAGTTGCAGGGGTAGTCCATTATTTATAATCAAAATTAGTAGTAGTAACATTATAGTACCTTGTACCTCTAGAAAGAGCAAACAAGTGCTTTGCAATACAGAAGAGGTGTCCTAGCAAGTGTTGTATTTGGTGAGGCCAGAAGGCCAACTCCTGCCATTGTCTTTCAGATGTGATGCCAGCTGTTTGGATTGCAGTGGCCAAGGAGACAGAAACTGTACAAGCTGTCCAAGTGGCTATAACCTAGACACTGGTGTCTGTGTCATTGGAACAGTATGCAAGGATGGTGAGTGCAAGTCTCTGAAAAGATCCATTTTATCACTGCCAGCTTCTTTTTTTACATGTACGGAGTTCGTTTGGCCTGCTTTTCTTCTTAAGTATGGTGTACATTACTTTTTAAAATTTTCAGGTGTGTGAAAAGGAGAAATTTACATTTGCATGTGCTAGCAAGATTAGTCACACCCATTTTACCTGAATTTTCCTAAAATAATATTTCCCCTTGCCAACAACCTACTTTTCCTTCCTTAGCATTTGTTCAAAAGCTTTTGCTTTCAACAGATTTTTATATGAGGAACCCTAGAGTACTATTAATAGAATTACATTTATCTATCTCGGCACTTTAAACTCTGAAAATGCTGGTAAGTAAAAACAATTTAAAGCACCCGCAGGATTGCTTGACTTGTATGAAAGGGTAGTGAGAAAAAAGGGATTCTGAAACAGGGAACATACAATTTAGGGTGGAGATTTGAACTTCCTTCAAATTCTCTGTAACAACCAAGATAGCCTCCTTACTGCATATGATTGTCTTAATTATTCACTAATAATAATTCCTTTTAAATGTCACAATTACAGAAACATTTAGATAACATTGTACTTCCCTAAACATGTTACCGTGTGAATTACTTGTAAATAGAGCCTAACAAGACCAATCCAACAGGAAAATCATATCAGAACAAAGTCTGGGAAGATACCTGACATCGGGTATAGTAAAACCTAACAGTGACTCTTGGGTCCAGCTTATTTCCACTGGATTTACTAAGAGTTAAAGAAGACTGTAAAAAGAAAAAAGAAAGAGCACAGGCATGAGTCTTATTCCTGTGGACCTTTGCACTTCCTGTTGGAATATAGGCTCCCAAACATTGAAAATTATCCTGTTCATTGTAAAGTTACATTGCAGATATTGGTGAACTAGTCATGAGCCCTTTTCATGTCTGGACATTGGAAGAGTTATTGTCTTAAGCAAGTCCAGAAGAGGACAGATATACATAGACAAATTCAGAAGTGTAATCGTAATATGGTATTGCAATTGATTTCTGCAATGCAAACATTTGAGATACCAGTTTTGTCTTTGTACAGCTGCATAAATCCATCTTCATTTGTACACATGCAGCCTCAATCACACCCCTGTAGTTCCCACAGGTGAGGACACCCCATCTCAGTACTGTCACCACCATTCTTCCAAATGCAGCTCTCATGGAAGGGCAGCACATGGATGTGCAGGCCTTCAGGCACTTGCAGTGCACCATGCAGGATCACACCACACAGCACATGTTCTCAGCAATCATGGGCAACAAGGAAAGTCCAGGAGGGTGTGGGGTTTTTTTTTCTGCTAATTTGCAAAAGCAGAGATTTCAATGCCTTACAATGAACTCACTCTATAGGATTTGCATTTCTGTTGAGAATTTTTTACTCTTTTTCTGTGGTTTTATTGTTTTATTCTTTTAATTCATAAAGATTGAGAACAAAATCCTTTGCTGTAAACATCACTGTATTCTAATTATTCTCTTTCTAATCTTTTTTTCCTTTTCATAAATGGATACCAATCATTCCCTGTTGGACCACACAATATCTCTTCCTGAAAAAAAAAAAAATGCTGTTGACTGAAATTCCTTTTGATGGACCAAATTTCCTACTTCCTGCTCCTGAATGGTCTCTTCAACCAAATCTGCATGTCTGACCAATTAAACCTTCCTCCATTGTACACGCCGTGCTCTCCAAACCTTCAACCTCCCCTCCTTCTCTTGCTGCTACCCTCTGGAAGCCACGGAAGAGTCCTGGGCCGAGGGAGGATTCTGTATGCTGGTGAAAAAGAACAATCTCTGCCAGAGGAAAGTGCTTCAGCAATTGTGCTGCAGAACATGTAAACAAAAGGGGTGAACTGACACCTCCCAGCATCCTCCTCCTCCTGTTGACTTACAGATTAATTCATATTACTGAAAAAGGAAAAAAAAAAGAAAGAAAAAGAAAGCAAGCCACCTTTCTCCCTCTCCCCCCTCTTTGTCTGGGGAGATGGCGAACTGTTTGTTGGAACTTAAATGGAAAAACTACAACACGCCTACCTTTCATAACTGGGTGTCTAGAGCTGAGCATCCAGGATCACAGAGTCAGTATTGTGTGACCAAAGCATTTGATGCCAAAATTAACATTTAACTCTTGATTTGATTTCCTGTCAACGTTAGGATTATTCCTGTTTTTTGAAGGCTCTTTTTCTTCCCATCTTTCCTGCTTCTTTCCACTTCAAGATGTTTAAATAGTGTTTCAAGAATACAACACAAGTTTACATGGATTAAAACTAAACAATACAAAAAAATTTGCATTAGTCTTTTTTTGTGCTGTATGTATTGACAGGGGGAACTTGAGTTCCTGAGGGGATCAGAAACATCATTAGTGCAGGACTAAGTTCTACCCCTTTTCTAACACTATTTTAAAAAATGGAAAGTGAACATTTCTGCACACCTTTCCTACTTCCTCTGCTGTATGCTTTTTTTTGTATCACATGCGGTATGTATATATGTTTGCCCAAAATGTGGTTTTGGTCATATAGATTTCATTTTTAGACAGGTGGCTTATTAACAGATATGCTAGGATTTTTATTTTATTTTTTTAAATTGTCAAAGCTATTTCAAATAAACATAAGAAACCCATTGTTCCTGTAGTGGACAAATTTAGAATATACTACTTCTCTTGATTTGCATAAGTGAGAGTAATGTATATGCTCAGCAGTCAGAAAACATTGCTAACATGTAAGAAGTATTCATAAATTATTGTTGTCTTGTATTGTTCATTTAAAAAGGGGATATTATCATACAGATATGTGGAACTGTTTCATAGTGCCCATATGTAAATGCCAGTGTGACTATATACAACAGGATGTGTTTACAGGACTGGATTTATAATTGTGCCAAATACACCTCCAGGAAAAAATTGCATATAGGGCAATAAATCAGTGGTTCTCTTGGTGCCATGATGGGACTGAATCTGCCTTTAACTGCTCACAGTAGAAATTTCAGCAGGAGTAGTCCTGCTAAGGCCAATGGAGTTACCTCGCTGTAAAATGGTCCTGAGTGATAAGAGAAGTGGCCCCAGCCTCACTCTTTTTCTACCCAGGCACATGGCTGCCAGTACAAATTTCTGTTTAATTTGTCTTCTTCAGCTTCACTCAGCATACTGTTCAAAAGACAGTCGTTTCACATAAAACAGCAAATTGAACTTCAAAGATACTGTTTACTGGGGATAATACTTAAAACATGCAAAGTGTCTTTCTCAGTTAGTTTTCCAGAACACACAAACAGAAAATGGATTTCAGCTGTTTAAGCATGTAAATCCTGGAAAATAAAGGGGATCAAAAATGACTGTGGATGTTTTACAAACTAATTCAAACCTTTAGAGGTAATGTCCTCTTAGCAGAGAGCAAATAAACTATTTCAGTATGGTTCAGTATGAGAGAGTGCAGTTAAGCTCCTTTGGTGCCCATTACAAATTTCCTGATAAACATTCAAATTTGTGCTAGTTTAACTACTAGTCTGTTACTGCCTCATTTCTCAGTATAGCGTGTTTAAATAGAACATAATGCTTTCAAAGTTTAAGTTAATATTATATATGTTATATATAAATATATATTCACTATTGAGATTTAATTATGTAATGGATTGTAAAGAATCTGTTTGGATACTTACAAATGTCTCTAACACTATTATAGAGAAGAAATTAATAACTTTGTTTTCTTTTAAAAAAAACTGACATTGTTATAACGAAATCCATTTTTACTGAAAAAATACTGTACATGTGTAAAATGTTCAGTTGTTATTTGTAAAATAGGGTAGTTCTGTTGTAATTGATACTGGCCAAAATCAATGTTATTCCATATTTTATTTTTTCTATTAAATTAACCTAAATTCCTGTTCTTTTGGTCTGAAAAAACATGTTGCTCCATATATTAAACATCTTTGTTGAAGGATGTAGGTAGCTCTGTGGTATAGAGCACTTAGATATCTGGGGATTTAGTTACAGACTTCTTTTAGTTTAAGTGATCGAATTTGTGATTTCAGAAATACCTGGTTTAAGTGGAAATCACTTTTTGTGTAGTAACACTAGAGCCATATGTTTGTGATGGGTCTAATCTGTTGTGTGTTCAGGATTAAAATCAGAATTTGCAACTACCTAATGTCTCAGGCAGTTGAGAAGGAAGGTCTCATCTCTGCAGTCATGCAGAGAGGCCTCTTGCACAGCGCGGTGTCAATGTCTGTTCTCGTGCTCGCCTGCAGTGCCACTCAGGGCACAGCCAGAGTGTCCCTTCAACAGCACCTCCTGTGCCAGCCCTGCAGGGTGAGCTCCTTCACTGGCACCAGCTGATGCCCCTGTCCATTCACCACTTAGTCCCACAGCCTGAGTGCAGAGCAAAAGGGCAGTTTGTCCATATGTTCACATGGCATGTTAAGCACATTTGAGGCCATGTAAGGAATTTCCTGGAAAAAAACCCCACCACTTTTTGGCCTTAGGCATCTCATTGTCACTGACCTGTTTTGACCTGGTTTCAAAACAAGGAGTTAGTCATCATTCCCACAGTTTCCCTGTGAGTCCCCAGAAGCATGCATATGTGGGATGGCGCATTCTTAGCAGTAGTTTAGTGAGACCACACCTGGAGAAAAGGTTGCCTACCTTAATAAAGTGTTGTATGAAGAACTGCTTGTTTCTGCTCCCACCTCACCTTCATCTTCCAAATGGGCAGACAAGTAAGGATAAATCTGTGATTTAGGCTGAAAACTGGAATTTTCTGGTGTCAGCTCAGACTTTTTGGCGATCCTTCTTTGTTTTGCCTTAATAGCTGTTGTCAGAGACATGCAAAATTTGTAAGCAGCCTCTATCTAGTACTTGCACTAGAGGATCACTGCAGCAGCAGGATTGCTATTGAAACTTAGCTTGTTCCCAGCTGCAGAGTTTTCTTAGGTGATTGCTCCTCCTTATCCGATTCAATGTTGAGTAGTTTGGTGTGATCGGTATATCACACTTGATGGTGTGCAGAAAGGATACAGACTATTTCAAAAAAACCAGAAGATACTGAGTATGAACAAAATAATAATTTTCCCTATGTCAGGGAAGACTGTGTATGGCATCATTTTAAATCTGCTCATCAATTTCATTTTATTTATATCACAAGTCAGAAAGAAATGACAAATTGAAGATGCCACTATAGTTAGAACATGGTATTTCCCAGTTCAGGGATATACTAGTCTAGGAGAAACCTTGATTTAAATGCAAATTGGACACACTTGTAGACCTTTTCTTCACTAAAAGTTCCAAAGTTTTTAAATAAAGACAACTATGGTCAAAAAGCAACAAAAAAAAGTAGTCATACATGCTTAAAAAGTTTACCATGCCCCAGACCTTCAGAACATCCTGCAGAAGCCTGTTATGTGAGAGTGTCATGTTATGTTTCCTTTTCTGCAATGGATTTCCAGCCTTACTCCCTTTTCAGCTGCAGCTCTTCACCTCAGCCACACACCAGTACTGTAGGATCAGATGCCAGAAGAGGTCAATGGCAATCTTGTGCTTCTGACCAGCAGCTCCTGGGATGTTTGGCTTAGCCCCTGCCTGCCCACCCGCACCTGTATCCATTGGCACTCCCTGCCTCGTCCTGGGGAGGCTTTGCAAACTTTCTCTCTGTGAAGCACGCTGTTTTCTAGTAAAGATTTCCCTGTTAGACCTTACAGGCTACCTCAGTCTCTGCTGTGACTGCAGCTTTCCAATGCCATGCCCAATTCCTTGCCACTGAACCTTTTATGTAATAGGCTGCTGCTTGTGGCACACTGCTGATCCCAAGAGGTTTGACAGAGGTGTGAGCCAACCTATGTGCAGAAGCACTAGAGATACCTACAGCAATTTCACCCCTCACTAAATGCAAGTTACAGCTGTTGATGACCAAGTTAATTCTCTTCATAGCCATCTGTTACTTTTTAATGAATATATTCAATGAACTGAATGGTTGTAAGAAGGCCTATTATAAATTCAAGATTCCTGTAAAGACATGTAAGAGATTGCTTGTATGAGTCAAAGCTTTTAATTTGCAGTGCAACTTGCTGAACAATAACTTGTCTATGATTCATTACCATGCCTTATATAAGATATGCCATTGTACTGTCAATGGTACAGAATGAACCAAGAAAATTTTGCCATTAGATTTTTGTGCAAGATATTTTAAGCAAGCATTAAAAAAGTTTTACAGCATACAAATAAAAACCCTAGTCAAGTTTTCATCAAAAGGAAACTGATGCACAACAACTTGCATGACCTTTTCCAGAATAGGGAATTCAATAAGTAAAAAAAAAAGGGGTTGAAAATATATTTTTGCTGAGCATTTTCTTTACTAGAGAAAAAAAAACTATTTCTGTTTAATGTAATTTTAATTACATGCCTTACTTAAACTAATTTGTGAGATTTCAGGGTTTTATTGAAATATATTATTATCTTATTATTTACTACCACCTGTCATGATGATCTGTTGAGGCTTAAATCCTCCCCTTTAGCAAGAATTATGGAGTTGTGAGTGTAGTGTCCCTAAGAACAAACTGCAAATTGAAATTATACTGAATAACTTCCTTTCTGGATTGAAAAGAAGTGTTTGTGCATAAGAACAGAGACAATTGTTACTTCTGCAATAGGAGTTGTAGTCAAAGGAAAACATATTATGGGAAGGAAGCTCTGACTATTTTTTAAAAATAATTGGAGTAAGCAACAAGTGCAGGCTCTTTGTGCTGCACCAAAGGCTGGACTTTGTTGGGTTTTGGCAGCAAATTCATGAGCAGGTCATATATTTGCTGCCAAAGATGACCAGGGAAGCTTAGAAGAATGACCCTCATACAATCATCTATTGGTTTTTCTGAGTGTTAATGGGATGGATTTGTTGAAGGTCTTCTGGGAAACCAGCAAAACTTTTCAAAGCCAAAAAACACTCAACCATCAGAAAATGCAGTAGAGAGCAATGAGGTGATTAAGGACCCATTTTCCAATCAATCTGGCAGTGAGAAGCCAGAACACTGATGAGCAGTGAGTACTTATTTACCCAAGGAGAATTGATGGCTCTATCATGCAAATTCAACAGTAACACTGATAATGTGATTTAAATATAATTCAGATAATACAGCATAACTTTGGCATTTACAATTGTCCTTGGCCTGCCCACTGCCCTCCTTCTGATGCCTACAGATATTCTTTGAGATGTGGGTTGGAAGGAAAGTCTAGCTCTGTCCCCATGGATCAGGTTGCTGTCAGTGGTTGTGCTTATGACTTTGCTAATGGACCATTCTGTGCAATGCCACTGGATAAAAATACAAAAATAACTCAAATATTCATTCCCAAATAAAAACTAGCCCCTTTTCATACTACAAGAGCAAGGCCATACGAAAATGAAGTTGTGTAAATGTTGGTCTTGCTGTGTCTGCCTTTTAACAGAGCCTCTCTGAACACTTTCAAGGCTGAAAGGAGGATTTGAAATTAGTTCCTGCTGCTGAACAGTGCCACAAACTCTCTTTGCAGGTGTATCTGAATTAGAAGAGCTGTGTCATCAACATGGAATATGTGATTGTTAAAGGGAATGTAATCTGTAATAACTAAAAAATATCCAGAGGTGCTTATAGCAGAGACCAGGAACCAGGGAAGATTTCAAGCAGGGGAAGATCACCAGTGTAAGTGTATTGAGGAGGCCGAACACCTACAGAAGAGAATAGTTTACACTTTTATATCCTAATTAAAAGATTTAATTTGATCTGCTCCTTACTTCCAAGGACGTACTTGAATCTTTATGGAAGGTTTCTTTCAGGCTTTAATATTAGTCTTCATCTCTGCAAATTAAACAGAAATTGCATTTGATTAATAGTATGCATCTATTGTACTAGTTGTTACATCTTGGGACAATAGTTGTCCTGCTCAAATCTGCCCAATTATCAACAGATCTCTGCTCATTTCCTCATTAAGTTAGGATGTCCAGTAATAACAGCCTGTGCAGGAGTTTCTTAGCTTAAGATGGATGACACCACTGAAATACTGCACCAAAACATCCAGCTCTTCTCACTTCAGGTTTGTGTCTATTCAAATCAGACTACAGAAATCCTGCAGTGGTCAGAGAAGGCTCCCTGTACACAAAGTATATACTCCTTGCTTTATAACAGAGGAGAGAGACACACTGTTGTTACTTTGGTTGCCTCTGATTTGTGTTTTCCTCCAGCACTGAGAGACTCTATCTTTAATGTACTCCATGTGCAAATAATGTCAGCTTTACTCAAAGCATACTACATTTGGGTTTTGTATTTCACGTGCAACTACCTAGCTTTCCAAAGCAGTACGATCAGCACTGTGCAGTAGTTTTCAGTTAGGTTCAGGTGTTTCTGTTCCACTCCTCTTTAGAAGATAGTCAGCTACTGATTATTATGAAGAATGGGAAGATTGAAAACATAAAACAGGAAAATTTCTAGCTGGGAAGCTCAAGAAATGGACAGGCTGAGCATATTTTTCCCATTGTGAATCTAAACTTTTGAGAGTGCTTTAGTATTTCTCCCTCCTTCAACAAGTGATAACGGTACAAACCAAAGCTTTATTGATATAGATCCACAGAGATTGTTTCATTTCCCTTCCCCCTTTCTTTTGGGACTGTCAGGTTTCAGGCTATAGGTGAGCAGCAGAACCCATTGCCAGGCTCTGACATAGGTGTTTACACAGGCACGAGGAGAAACCATGAACCTAGCCAGCTTATGCTTCCAGGCAGCCACATAATTAGAACAAATGCGGTTTTAAAACAAATTCTTAAAATACCTAAAAATTTAGTCGAAATGGAGATTCAAAGGTTAAAGGTGATTTCTTTAAAAAAAAAAGCCTTTCTGGGGTCTTTTTTATGCCCACTGAGTACTGCTGAGGGCTCTGGCTCTTCAATGGGTTTCTAACAACAATTGTATTAATACCACATAGAAATGGGGGTGAGAAGTACACATTGCAAAGGGAAGGGAAAATCCCTTTGTGTCAGAAATAAATAAGGCAGCTTTGGCTAATGTGAATGGTTTTATTCTGCAGGGAATAGCATAGAGGGCTGTGTAAGACAGCAGATCTGATAAAGGCAATTTCTTCACTCCTGACCATCATGATTACAGCTAACCTGAGTCTCTCTGTGTGATCTCACCTAATCCTGCAACAAAGGAGCCTTTCATCCTAAAATCATTATATCACACTCAGCACACAGCCATTCAGGGAAGAGATGTTCAATCCTTTTCAAGGTTCTGCTTTACCCCTTGGCACAAGAGGGAGATTTAGTGACTTAGGAATCAATATCCTATTTTCAGCCTTCTCATTTGTCACTGCCTAGAGCACTTCTGAAAAGAAGACTTCCAATGCTGAATCCTTCTCATCACCTCAAATCATAATACCCAAAAGTTTTGTCCCTTCTGCACATCTGAATAGAGAGACAGAAATTTGGACATTGTGTAATTAGCAGGAGACTGAAAACTGAAGCTAGACAAATAATTGGAAACCAGATGCAAATTTTGTACAACTGCCAAATCTGAGGGCAAAGGAAATGTCTTCATTTTGAAAATGTTACATCATGGACATTATGGCAAGATTTCTTTCTGGGAGCTATAATCTCTTAAACACTGAGAGCTTGGGCTAAGCAAAGGAGTAACTTTAAAAAGACTCTTTAGAGTGAATTTACATGTATTTTTATATGCAAGTTAGTTTTAGTTATCTACTTACGCTTTATGAGTAAATGTTTCTTCAAAAAATTCAAGGAGCAAGCCAGACAAAATAAAATGTATCACAGCCAAACATGAGAAAAAGCAGAGAGCTCTGTAAGACCAACTTATTTCAGTTCTCACAGCTGATGGATGAAAAGCAATTCTGAGCAGTTTTTATCTGCTTCGTCAAACCTTTATAACCCATAAGATAACATACAAAGAACCCCAGTATGAAATCTATATCCAGATTTTCATGAAAGTAAACAAGTAAAATGGAGGAAATAAGGTCATTTTTTCCATTGATTTTAAGGAAAAGCCCTTGCAGCAATGCTATAGACAATAAAGAACATTTTAAAACTAGATAAAGTTTTGATCAAACAAAGTGGAGAAGTAACAAACGACTTGCAGTGACTAAGTCTCACAGAGGGACTACAAGAGAAAAGGACTTATGGCAGCCAGCACATGAAACCTCCCTGCATAAGTGACAAGGACATTCACACCCTGATCTGATTGATCTCCTGAAACACCATGTGCTGCCACAGGTGTTGGAAAGCAAGAGAGAAAAAGTGACAAGCTAAAGGTACACGTGATGCTGTTTATGGAAAAACATAGAACGCCTTGGCAACTATGACCAGTGCTCCAGACTGGGACCCAGGAAAGACAGGCTCTAGTTTGCTATTGCAAAATAATTTGATTATATTATTGCAACTCAGGTTTCTACCTCCTTAATGGGAGAAATAGTTCTTACCTCACTTTAAAATGCATCATATGAACTGATAGGAACCGAGCATTAAGTGTAGGGATTTTGTATGCAGTTAAAGGCACAACCTGAAACCTGATGTAGCCCAAATACGGAGTTAAACATTTCTAACTATGGACACAAAAATTATACATTAAAATCTTCCTATTATGAGAAATCAAGTCTGTTAACATATCATTATTTCCACAATATCTCAAATTCCTTTTTATTCCAAACACCGTGATAGATGTTTTTAAACAAGGTAACAAGGTAGCAGAATTAACACAATAATGAATGATAAATATCAGATGATCCAAAGTAACTGATGATCATTGCCTGATTGAAAGCTACATGAAGACACATTGTTGAGAGTATTTATCAAGTATGTTAGATACATATTTTAATACAGAAAATAATAAAAGGACTGAGGCTTTGGCAGCCTGTATTTATCTAGGTGAATTGCTCACAAGGAATTCTGGCAGATGGTTGAACTGCCCTGTGGAATAGTTTAAAAGTCTTTCTTGAATTCCAGTGTTAACTCTTTGAATATCCACCAAAACTTATTTTGTTAGAGTGTTAGATCTACAGTTCTAGATGTGATTTGCAATTCAGATGGCCAAATATGTAAGTATTTTATGGTGCACATTCTTGTAATAGTATTCATTAAAATCCTTCAGTTCAGAGCCACAGAACTGGTCTTCCTGGCACTATTCCAAGCACAGCTGAAATGAATTACACCACTTCCAATGAAAGGAATAACATAGAAAGAACTAAACCCTTTAAAAACTAAAGTACTTCTGCTATATGTGAATGCATAGCTGAGGTGTATGAATTATTAGCTTAGGTACAGTGGATAGGCACATAGGATAAGCATTCAGGTTGTGAGTGAAAATAAAGTAAAGCAGAAATAGAAAAGTTTTCTAATACATATCACAAAACATCATCAGAGAAACAATAATGTGATAAAGCCACTCTGACAGATTTCCCAGTGATGTAAATCCAATAGAAAAAGCCTTCAAACATTAAACCTGCAAAGGAAAATCTTTTCAGATACTGCATTTTTTTTCTTGGTTGTATTATTGTCCAAATATATATGTCTGTGTGTCAATAGATAGATAGATAGATAGATAGATAGATAGACAGACAGACAGACAGATAGATAGATAGATAGATAGATAGATAGATAGATAGATAGATAGGAATAATATATATTATATATATATTATATATATAAAATTTGTCTTAGTTTCAGGCAGGACAAAGTTAATTTTCCATACTATCTGGGAAGGGGGCATGGCCAGACCCTTATATTATTGGATACCACCTCACATCACTTTTGAGGGGCAAGCAAAGGGACTTGTTATCGCCTTCCACAGGCAAGAGAAAGGGTGGAGGGCAAAGCAGTCCAGTATTGTTTTATTTTCCATGTAATAATTTCAACCTTTAGTTATTAACATCGTAGCTGTTACTGTTTTATTATCTCATTGCTGCTTCCAGTAAATTGTTCATATCTCAGCCTGGGATTTTCACATTTTTGTGCCTCTAATTTTCAACTCCATCCCTGGAGGGGAAAGGGGGAGGGGAAAGAGCAGGGGAAGGAAGGAAAGCAAGTGGTTTAGGTATCTGGCTTAGGTAAATCTCAGTGAGGTCAGAGAATTGGGGAGTACTATTCCTAGACCAGGACACAATTATATGTTAAAACTCCATAAAACATTTGAGAATGTGGGATTCCATGTTACATCCTCTGGCTACATATCAAAAAGGCTCGAGAGGTTTACATTAACCATATCTGTCTATGGCCTGAAAGCCACATCATTTTTTTCTAGAAGGTGAGAATTATAAATATTTGGTATTATGATAGATATGCATTAATACAACAATGTTATCTGGGCAACATCTAGAAAAATTTAGAATCCTACTGAATTGTTTGTCTGACAGCTTTTCTAATGTTTTTAGGTTTAGTCCACTATAAAATAATTACTCATAAAAGAGGCAGTGTTGCAGTTCAGAAATGCTGCACCAGTTCCATGGAACTAGTCAGTTTACACAATTCAAGTTTTGGCCTTTATGGGCATGCAAGGGATTACAGAAATGCATGGAAATAGAAACATGGATATATAGAGAGATATAGAGATAGATGTATACAAATAGCTCTTTGGATAAGGAGAACTATAAAAATGTCTGAACGTGTTTGCATTCAAAGACTTTTGTTTCCCTGATCTCATCAGACCAGCTAGCACTGATCCCAGACCAGCCTCTGAGAAGCATTATCTTCATGGTTTATGTGGTTATATCTCTGGCTTTTGGTTTGTCTTTTACTTTTTTCCTCTCTTTAGAAGACACACAAACCATTACAAAACAATTACATCTCTGCCTACATTTTGGGTACCCCAGGTTTCACCCAGGGCAGTCAGTTTGCCTTTACAACTTTGCTGTTCCCATCCCCTTAGGTATGTAAGTACTATCCTAGCTCACATCTCATACCAGAGGTTTCAACTATTATAATTTTTTTATTGCTGTTTAATATGTAAAAACACAACTGTTCAAAACACAACAGACAAAAAACATAATTTGCAGTATTTCAGAAAATATTTCCTCCCTACATTGTTTTGAGTTGGTATAAGTGTTTGCTTGTATGGTGCCTTTGCTCTTCAAATGTAAGGAACTGACTGCAAGTGAGAGCCAAACCCCAGTCATTCCATATTTGTGTTTTGATTCCTAAAGTTCACTGTATTTGCCAGATCTGGATTTTCCAGCAGCAATGCAAGTGGAAAGAGTTGCTTGATATTGAAGTATCCATAGAAACTGCAGGTTTTATGTATTATATAGGACTTTTTGTCCAGCCTCTTCCATTACTCAAGAATGAAGGAACAGCCAATTCCTTAAATATATACACTCGGTTATAATAAATTTTCCCAAAACAAAGTGACATAAAAGATCCAATGTTGAGCTTTATAAAACTGCATGATAAATCAATTTACTGTCCCCACATGATGCTGCACAGAGATAAAGTATTCATACTACTTACCAAATCTCTGCCCTAAGAGTTAGTAGGCATGCAGCTTACCAATTTGTACCAGTGTTTTAATTAATATTCAGTAAGTAAAGAGCCAAACTTTGCACTTCAGCAGCATGGTAGTAATCGTGTACTCATGATCTGGAAATGTTTACATCTTTATCTCAATTGTGAGGTAGAAATTCGTATAATATAAAATCTTTTTCAAGTCAAAATTGTGCACTTTTGCACCAAGTTTCAATCCAGCCAAAATTAAAGCCTATGTCCTTTAGGAAGGGAGTCTGCCATCAGCAGCCCAGGGCTGAGACAAGCTATGCTACAGCTGGAGCTTTGGGAAGCACCAACAGGTGATGGAAGCTTGCTGAAGTCCATCTCCTCACGTAACATACCCACACCCATGACAGCAAACTCTCTAACCTTGAAAGCGAGCTCAAAAGACATGACATAATGAATACCCCTCAGCAGCACTAATTTTGATGTAACTAGTGAATCTTAAGAGTCTCATTACTTCAACTGATGCAAAATAAATTAACAAAAACAACAAAACCCACTCTTTCTCAAATTCATGTGGAAAAGAATAAACAAACAAACAAACAGGTGTGATTATCCTGGTTCCCCAAGGGAGCCAGTACTTGTTTTCCTGATGTCACAGGGAAATGTGCTCATTTCAGTTATTTAAAATAGATCCAATTCCTCTTCATCACTATGTTTTCCAGCCTGGAAAGATTGGTTCTTTCTTCTCTTCCTTTTGTTTTTTGTTTTTTCTAATTGTGAGAAGGTTGATCTGAAATAAACCATTTTTCCTACCAGGGGAATATCTTGATGATTCCCAAGAATGCCAGTTGTGTGACACATCCTGTCAGAAATGCATTGGACCTGAGCCAGACAACTGCATCAGCTGCCCACTCACAAGGTAATTGTCTCCCATCACCAGTGCAGTACAAAGATCTCACATTATCATCTGGAGAAGGGGCTGTGTTCTTTTTAGCAGAGAATAAGGAAGCAAGAAGTGTCTAGGGCAAAAAAATCCACAGGACTTGAGAAAAAAATTTTTATGTGAACAAAATAGCTGGCTGCACAAGCAATTAATGTTTAGCAGCATCATTCCCACAGATAAAGAAAAAATTCTTTTCTATATGTAAAATAGACTTTCTTTCATCTTCATCCTTTTTAAACCATAATTCTTGGAATCACAACTGGTAATTTTAATGACAAAACTTAGGGTATCTGTAGCTCTACACAGCTATGAGGACTGGCTCAAGGCATGAGCAGGGATGCTGAGGCTAATTCTGGGAGACATTCATAGCACCTAAAAATCATTCCCTAGCTGAGGTGTTGTGGGCTAGGCCAATACTTCTAACCTGACATGAGGATTGAAGACAACAAGAAGGAAGTTTTCCACAGGGCTTCACAAATCAGAGCTTTATGTTTAGGTCACGTCACTCCTATTCCAGAAGACCACTGGTTTTATACACGTCCTGTGCACAGCTCTGTTCTCACACAAATAACTCTGGTTCTGTTGCATTGGATTGTTTTGTAGCCAGCTGGTGTTTCCACTGGTATGAAAACAGGATCAGATCATCTAAGGCAAGGAAAGAAAATCCCTAAGCAATTCTGCAGTTTGCCCTGAAAATATCTATTATATGACTATGCCAATGAAAGACAAACCAGGAGCAATGGAGTCCAAACAAATTTGTAAGTGAGGAAGCATTATCAAATTCTGTGACATCAAAAATGAGACCAGAGGAAATCTGGACAGAAATTTGGACTGTGTAGTGGATTTCTCCTATTCACAATGGCATTTAAATTAGATTGCCTGTTGCAACTTATTTTGTGAGCCTCACATGCAGGTATTTACAAAGCAAAGAGGTGTTTGCAGTAATGAGGTCTCAGAGACCTTTCGGAAGGATGTTGTTCTAACCACTATGATAAATTCTCTAAAAATTCTGAATTTTGGTATTTAAGGTTTCAAAAAATTTTATAAGACCCTTCTGTACATTATGAAAGCTGCTAGAAAAAGTCATATTAAATGGAACAGTCTATTGTGAAAGAAATAATATTACAGAGAAACCTTGCCAGAGGCAAGAGCTCCTTATGAAAATTCAGGATAGATGTCAATTTATTTTAATAAATAAAATTTCTGTCAGATTGTTTGATACATGAAAATGCTGCTACCTGGGTTTGTCTTGCTATTTTTGATTTTTTGAAAGAAAAAATAAGAAACTGTTGGTTTTTACCCAGACAAACTGATTATCACAAAATTTCTTGTCCATCTGTTTATAGTTTGAGCCAGGGTTAGTGACAAGATCTGACCAGGTGTTTCCCATTAGGGGAAACATAACAAAGAGGAAGAAAATGTAGTTTACCACTGTGAGAGCTGCTTTTGAGGATGGCTATCATTAGAGCTAGCACATGTAGTTGAACTAATATTTGCATGCCATATAAGCATAGTGCAGCTACCTCCAGCACCTCTGTCACATTTCTTCTTTTCTTTCAGAATAAATCTGAAAATGATCATAGCAAATGAAATTTATGGAGATGTATTGCAGATATTCTCTAATGCCATTGACTGACTCCAAGAAAACATGCCCTATCTTAATAGAATGGAAAGCCTTTTGCTGTCTAGGTGCAATCAAAGTCCTGTACTAATGGCCTAAATGGCACTCAACCTCTCTAGAAACTGAGTCCCAGGGCCTCAGACAGCAAAGTGGTGAAAGCAGTTACGTGTAGAGGATTACAGCATTTCCTTTCCTATTTTCTTAGGAGGAACAACACTTGAAACAGTTGAAATCTAGCCAACTTGTTTTCTGTTCTTTCAGTAGTCTTTGAATGATGCACGAATTGATGCATTTCTATTTTCTCCCAAGCAGATTAAAACATTAGACATTAAGAAAATGTGAAAAATGGACCATAAATTTTCATCATAAAGAAGGATTCTTTAGCAAATATTTAATTATTCAGCAAAAGGAAATAATTTAGCAGCCAGACTCCTACATACTTATGGATAGATGTATGTCCTGATTCCAGCCAGGATGGAGTTAATTTTTGCAGTAGACAGGAGCATGGCTAGGGCTGGAGGTTTTTCCATGCTACCTGACCTAATTTCCAGGGGAGGGAGAAGGGGTCCCTTTACAGCCCGGAGCTTTTGTCAGGGGCTCCACGACACAGAGGGAGTGCAGGCACGGGAATCATCCCACTGCAGTGCACCCCACTGTTGATATTCTTGCTGCCAGTCTTCATTTGCATTTTTCACTGCTGTTTCCAGTAAATTGTTCTTATCTCAGCCCATGTTCTTCACCTTTCATGCCTCCTGTTCTCCTCTCCATCCCACCTCGGGGGACAGGGATGGGAGAGTGAGGAAGAAGCATGTGGCTTGGAGTGTTTCGGTGGGAGCACTAAATCCCATTGCTAAATCAATTTCCCATTGGGAAATCTCATTGCTAAACCACAGCAGCCTTGTTTGGCATCCAGTGTGGGGCATGAAGGGTTGATGTAACAACAGACCTGAGCATTTGTCTAATCTGTGGAACCTGACCCTGTCTGTGCCTCCATATGTGCTCGAGATGCTCCTCGCTGTGTTCTGTTTTGGAGCAGGGAGGAGGATCAGGATTGCTCTCTTGCTGTTCTGTGTGATAGCAGCCTATGACATAACAACATCAGGGGAAGTGAGGGTTATCTGGGATGTGCATCCAAAGCTCCTCTTCTACCCTTATCTCAGGGAATCTTCTACCTTTATCTACTTTTGGGAACTCATGAATAGTCATACCCAGCCTGTGGGAGAAAAGGACAGGATTATTTTCCCCGTGTTTTCACCTCCTTTTTCTCCATCAGAATTTTTTATTTCCTTTGGATATTAAAGAATGCATGTTCATATTTCTGCATCTGGTATGTCTCCTTGGTGTGGTCTACACCATGTTTAGGGTCAAGAAAGCAATTTCTGGGAAGGTCATTCAAAGATTTGCCCTGCATGTGGGTAGATTTGAGTGGCATAGAATATGGGACAAAATGGCACTGTTTGGGGGAAAATTCTCTCTTACAATGGTTTGGAAGTTCATCCTCGAACAACTACAGGACCCTAATAAACTGAGAGAATATTTGCAAGAAAAATGCTGGAGCAACTCCATAGATGAGCAACTTATTGCAGTGTGCTAGACCCTGGCTACTCTTTACTGGACACAGGTCAACATCAGACAGTGCCCTCAGGGAAAGGAGGAGGAAATCAGACCAACCAGCACCACGGCCACTCAAATTCCAGCTGAAACAGGGGAACAACGCACACAGGTAGCAGCTGCCCCTATACTACACAAAAGTAGAAATCCAAGACCAATTCAGTTTGTTTTGTGATGAATGAAGAGGAATCAGGAAATCCTTGTGGAAAGATTGTCCAAGACTGGTTTGGAAGTCTCAAGAAAGTTAGAGAGTCCCATGCCCCACCAATACAGAGCAGAGCCTCTGCTACCCGGAGTAGGTGTCCCACTGTGTGGAAGAGACAGTACACACAACAAAAAACTCCTGTGTTTTTTCCTGTGTGACTACAGAGAAGACATGAGGAAGTGGGATGGAAAACCCCCTTCTGCCCTGGCCACATAGGTACCTGAGCTGAGAGGAAGAGCAACCATCACAGGAAATTCTTCAAGGATCAATGCCACGCCAGTTCCCACTGGACAAGCACTCAGACAAGAGCAAGAGAGATGATGTTACTTCCAATCCTCTTGAAGTTCTCCAGTGGATATTTACAAGAAGCAAGCAATGAGTACCATGACCAGGCCTGGAGGGCCCTGTCTCCAGCCAGGGGGAGGAAAAGGACAATCAGACCTATTGGACTGTGTGGATCCCATGACCTGGCATAGAGTGTAAGGTTGTAGCTGGCACTAGTGCACAGTGTACCCTGATGCCATCAAGATATTGAGGGGCAGAATCCGTCTCTATTTCTGGGGGGACAGGGGGATCCCAACACATGACCGTTCTGGAAACTGAAGTGAAACTGAAGTGACTGGGAACAAATGGCAAACACACCCCACTGTGACTGGCCCATGAACCCTAATTCCTGATGTAGCAACCAGCTGACAGCACACCAGCCCTCCTGTCCTGGAAGGTCTAGGATGGGCAGAACCCACAGTCTTGGGCTAGATGAATTTCACAGACATATTGGAGGGACAGCTGTTGACGATGGAAATTATGCCTGTGCTCCTGTGTGTATACATATATATAGTGTGTGTGTGTATATATATATATATATATATATATACGTACATATATCTGTTTGTGTGTGTGTGTGTATAACTGGAAGGTGTCAGATGGGCAAGACACAGATGATACAGAGATGAATCATGTCCTGGTTCCAGCCAGGATGGAGTTAATTTCTGCAGTAGTCAGAGGAGGCAGGGTCAGGACTTGGGAAGATTTTCTAAACTGCTGCACTGTTAGTTCCAGTGGTGGGGGAAGGGGTCCCTTTCCAGTGGAAATTTCTTGGAACCCCCTTTCCAGGGGTCCCTTTCCAGGGCAGGTATTGTCAGGGGTTCCCTGCAGTATAGTTGTGAGCACTGGCATGAGAATTTCTCACCTGTTGTGAGCTTTATAGTAATTTATACTGTTCCTGTTTCTGTTCATCATCTTATTTCTCTGCTGTTTCCAGTAAATTGGTCTTATCTCAGCCTCAGCCGGTGATCTTTACCTTTAGTCCATCCAATTCTCCTCTCCATCCCCAGCAGAGGAGGGGAACAGGCAGCTGAGCATGGTTTGGAGTGTTTCAGTGGGAAAACTAAATTGTTAAATACCATTCCTAAGTCACAACAACATGTAAGACTAAAAACACAGTTCCTGAAGGCCAATATTCAGACAGATATTTGACTTCATGTACAAGGTCATAGTACTCAAGCCATAGCACTTTTTAAAGGTTTAAAAATCTTAAAACAGACGGGTTATTCCTTCACAAAGACCAAGTATTTCTTCCCTTTTAGAAGACACATGGGACCACTGTCAGAGACTGTGACCATAAGGACATCTAGGTAAAGGACCAAAAAGTGGTCTTTGAAGTCTAAGATTCATGTTTAAAACATTTTCATATAGTAAATGCTATGAATAAAATCAGGAAGACAAAATCTTGAAGTTCAAGGATTTGTAAATAGAGTGAGAGAAGAATTTATTGAGTTTCTTTTTAGTTTCCTTTAGATTTAAAGAACAAACAGTGGCTAGATTGGTAATTATGCCTCTGTCTTCTTTAAAAGAGTCTTTGATGACGGGGGCTGTGTTGTGCAGTGCCCCAGGGGAAAGTTTGAATTCAAGCAGCACTGTCACCTGTGCCATCACACCTGCCTGGACTGCGCTGGCAGTGAGCCTAACAAATGCACCGCTTGTGGAACAGGTAAGTGAGATTTCATTTTGCCAGCTTTTCCCCTCCCTTGGCCTCTAAATTCTCTTTTCCCTCAGCACTCAAGGGCCAGTTGTTAGATCCAATAAAATGAGTAGTGCTTTTACTACCAATCTGTATCACAATCTTCTTGTGACTCGGAACGGGATTGGAGCTTAATTTTTTTTTTTTTTGAAGTGCAAGAAAACACAACTATGTATTGTCCTTTCAACTTAATGCATTTCCCTTGGTGTGTTTTCAATAGGAGCTCTGTTAACAGAAACTGAAACAAAAAAAAAAAAAAAAAAGGAATAAAAACCTACATAGCTTGCTTCTGGAAAAGAAAGCTTCATACATGCTTCCCCCACCCACTGCACAGGATGTGCTACACTGAAATGGAGCCAGTTTGCTCAAGCAGGCAGGGAGCCAGGCTGCTTTCCTAAGCATCCCTCTGGGAGAGGCTAAAAAATAAGTGTGGTGGGTTCCACTGGATGTTGCTGTGTCCCTAGAGCTGAACAAACAGGGTTTGCAAAGAGAAGCTTATCACCAATACACATTTTTATAGACCTTAGGTTGAGAGGAATGCTAATGTAGCTAATTTTGTGGAAATTCCAAAAAGCCACTCTTCTCCTTTTGAAATTCTGTTTTAAAAATTATTTCCTGTTGTCTCTCTAATGCCTGATCAGCAAAAACCTGAGGCCATTACCTCCAAGTAATGGAGGTAATGTGCAACTAGTAATGTGCAACTAGTCTGAACTGTCCTTGGAAATGAGTATTTAAGATGTAATTTATAATAGAGAGTAATTTTTTATGAGCTGTGTTCTGAGGGTTCACAATGGATTCACAGCCTTTTCATTTCAGTTACTACTTCATTTCAGTCCTAATCAACCATGGCATGGACTTCATTTAGTAATAAGTGTCTAAACTACAAGTAAACGCTCATATGGCTGCCTTAATTAGTCGTACTGATGATGAGACTGACTATCTTACTTTGGGAAATCTGGCTCAGTAGATGAAGTTTTCAAACGGAACTTCAGGTCTAATGTGAGACCAAGTTTTCATAATTGTTCCCCAAGTCTCTCCCTTATGGAGGACAGCAAGATATATTTCTGTTTTTCTGTAAATCAGGAAAGATGCTGATGAGACTCACACCCTAAGGAGGCAGGAAAATTAAAGATTTGTGTATGAAAAGGAAAACAAACAAACAAACAAACAAACAAATTTCAACTTGTGCTACGGTGCAGCATTGTTGCCTAGTATAGATGCTTTCTCTGCATTTTCAAAAATAAATTCTGGTCAGCAAATTCTTGCTCTGCACTTAAGGCAATGAAATACACTTTGCATGGCTGTATGTGTACTTTCTGCTGTGGGGTAACTGATTAGAAATCTCCCCATGCTGCAGCACATGGCACATGAAGTTATCTGAGTTTTCACAGGCTTGACTCAGCAGGATTTGGAGCAGGGCGCCTCCCAGTTCTCATGCATTAGAGAATGTTTGTGCTTTAATAGCTAGTAGCTGCACATCTGCTATTTAAATTCAAATCTAGGTTATTCCACTAAACTGATTACAGTTTAATCTTCTAGGGACACAGATTGACTCTTTCCAAAGGTGAAGTGAGCCATTTTGCTTTACAAAAAATAACTGTATATTTATTGTACATTTGCAATGTATTGCAAATACTTGCCTGTTCTCTGCAAGAGAACTCAGTGGTGGAAAAATCTTGAATTTTTTTTTATTAGATTGATGAATGTAAAGAGTAATTGGTCTCTCGCATGACATTTTATATGCCATAAATCCCCAGGAATGTGAGAAGTTTGAGGTCCTGAGACTTTTATACATCTCATTTGGTGTAAAACTGTAAAATGCAGCAGTCAGTATCTCTACTGCAGCACTACAACTTCATAAAGCTCCTTCTCATGCCACAAATGCCCTCTGTGGCTGACAGCTTTTCCCCATTTGTTTGCCACAGACAGCAGAGGGGTGGAACGTTTCCTGTACCATGGGGAGTGCAGAGACCATTGTCCTCCAGGCCACTTCCACTTGGAGCACACCTGCGTGCCTTGCCCTGGCCACTGCGAGGTGTGCCTGAACTCCAGCCACTGCAAAAGATGTTCCAGAGGCTACTACCTTGCTCAAAACGTGTGTGAGAAGCACAGCTGTAGACAAGGTAAGTGTCCTTCAGTAGGAGATAACAAGCACTCTATTGAAACTATTACAGAAATCTGCTTGAGCATATTAAAAAATGTTTTGAAACACACACCTGACTCTGAGGTCCTCAAGTACCAGCTCTGATCCTCTTCTAGTATCATGTTATTGTAAAGTAAGAATGTTTTCCTCAAATTGAGTGGGTTATGCAAAAACAAATGAGAAAACAAATTTCCATGGGTCTTTCTCCTTTTCTGATTTGAATCAAGTTTATTTCCAGGAACCTTGCTGAGTGGTTCCAAATGTTGCATTATCTAGAATTAAACTGATGATTTGCAAAACACAGGTGAAGTGGAAGATCCTGACTCTGAAGACTGCATACCATGTTCAGATGGATGCCAGAGCTGCAGACAGGGTAAATAATCCCTTCATCAACCTTATTGTTATTCTAAAGTAGTGACAATTTAGTTCCCCTCACTCTTGTCATCATCTTAAGCGCATGCTGCTGAGCAGCTACTTACTGGTGCAGGTGGTTTCTCAACAAATAATTATATTCCATACTATATTTATTTTTGAAATAAATTTCTAAAATTTATATTCAGCATAAAGAAGAATAATTTTCTAATAATTTAGCTATTAAAATTTGCAGAACTTTTATTTTTTTCCTGTTTGAATGCCATACTCAGACTGAAAGACTTACTGACTTTAGAAAGCTATTGAACTATTATCAGACTCAGAATTTTCTATGCCTCAAAACAGATTGCCACCCTATCCTTTTTCTTCAGGAATATAGGCATAAGGACAATCTTTTAATTTCATTCAAGAGCAAGGTATTGCAATAACAATGCTGCTGCCCTAAAAAATTCCTTGTATACATTTCTAGGATGGTACAGGCTAATTCATCCATGTGCAGTTTATTTGGTGTTCCTGTTGAAACGGAAAAGAAAGGAAATGCACTGAGTTGAAAATGCAACCAGCAGTCTTAAATAAAAAGAGGGGTTTGGGATTCAGGTGGAATCTCAGCTTGCCATGTGGCTGTTGCAGCTGCCCTACAGTTTCAGGGGGTTCTCCTCCTACCCGAATATCCAGAGAAAGTGAGACTGTTTGCAAGGAGTCAGCAAGTGCAGAGGGTGCAATCACGGGTGAACGCTTATAGTCCCATGGAGGTCTGCTAAGAGGGTGTGGAACTCCCCTTCAGGCAAGCACAGATTCTGCTTTGTCATGTTCCAGAAGTGAAAACCTTGGATACAAAAAATATGCCCTTTCCGTAAAAACTGTATTGCTCACATTCAGAACTACCATCCATGCTTGGGACATTTTCTGGATTTGAGTTACCAGTTCTGAAAAACTTGGAACAGCACAGTATTGGCATGCCACTGTCTGCAACAAACTCTAAACCACAACTGTCTGTGCAGCTCTTCTTCTGGCTGCACTAACTGTCACATAATTCATCACATAATTCCTTCTTCCTGCCAGTTGTCCAATCTAGTGTGTGATACCATAAAACATTTCCTGTGATGCTGGTGACCAGCCATTCCCTGTGAATTCAGCCAAGCCCAAGGTTTTCCTCTGTGACTACAACTGCCCCGTCCAAATTGTTGAATGAAGAGATGGTTTTAACATGAATGCAACTACACTGTGTTCTGTTTTTGTATGGTGTGTTTTCCAGATCCATGGCAGCTGCCTGCTTGGCAGAGCGGAGGAGAAGTTAAGGGAGAGTTTATGTTTCAATACCTATCTTTATTGGTGCTATCAGATGTCACTTCCCCATGCTAACATTTTCTGTGATTTTTACAGTGATTGTGACTTCAAATTACTTGGTTTTTTTCTGAAACGGTGTAGTGGCAATCAGTGTTTTGAATTGGGTAGATATTTAATATGTATGAATAGATGAATAGCAACTTTTTAAAAAATATAATAATTTCAAGTTATTCAGAGGAAGATTTTCTTTATTATGAACTTAATAGGTGTTCATAAGGAGACTGAAAGGCTGTTCATGGTCAGCTGGCATACAGAAAAAGGGGCTGTACTCTTTTGCCTTTTTCCTGGGAGGGTCACCAGTCTCCTAAATATTAATCATCCATAACATTACATACTTTCAACTTCTTGCACTCAAAGTTCTGATTTAAAAGAGGGCTTTTAAGAGCTTCAACATTCAGTACAATGGCTGCAGGTAAAACAAAGACTGAATTAATTTTCACTGCTGTATAAAGTCAGAAGTATTAAGACGCCAGAGTTTATTTACAGGCATTCTATTAAGGAAAGATTTTGGTGCTCATGATGCATATATTACTGAGAGTCAGAGGTTGGTTTGCTGTTCTACTTGGAAAAGAAGAACAGTAGTGGCCTAAAAGCACAGTCACAAGCAGATTTTCCAAACTATAATGTGTTCTTGAATTAAATAAGGACCTGTCAGCTTTAACTTAAAATAAGTCAGGTAGCTATGGTAGATACCTATATCTACCTACATTGTATGGCAAATATTTGCTTGTATTTTCGCTTTTAACATTCAGTGAGTTTTCGGGCATATCAACAACTTCATTCTTAGTTAAGTACAGTAATGACTTTCTCATGTCTAATCAGAAAGCTGATGTATTTAGAAACTTTCATAAAAAACATGAAAAGCAAAATTTTTAATTCCTGTCTCCTACAAGAAGTTTATTATTTTGCAAACTCTAGAGAAATTACGCTGCCATAAAAATAACATAAAATACTACAATTTCAAGGTGAGAAAATAAGGAACGTGCTACATTTAGTTTCACAGTTTCATAGTCTTTCTACAGACTCCATTTTAAAGCTAAGTGGATGCTGCATGGCCTTGCAGTTTCTTTTTCCTATCTTCCCTTTAACACAACAGAATAATTTATTCTAGGAACTGTAGAGAAGGTGTGGGAAAAGTTCAATGCTATGAAAATTTCAGGTAAAACTGCAGTGGGGAAAAAAGGTAGTAATCATAGCAATTGGAATAAACATTTACATAGTTCACATACCGAAAAGTAGTTCTTCATACACACAGCTGCAAATATATTTTGTGCATATTTATGGATCCTCAGCTGACTGAAGACCATTCTCTCATAGAAAATCATTCAGCACCTGCTTCTTCTAAATGCTTTAAGATCCTTCAATATAAACTCTAAGAAGTAAAAATAAATAACTTCTTCAGTTTATGCTGAGCACAGGGTCACTTACAGAAGCTTTATTCCATTTAAATTCTAAACATTCTAAACCAGCAAAATGCAAAGCATTCTCTTACTGTCTACAAATTACAAAGATTATTATATTTTTCTTTTTCCTTGTAGACAGAACTCCAGTTTTTTGGAGGAATATATATTCATATTAAGGTAACTGAACTGCCTGTTTTCCTACTGGCTTGAAAGAGTTTTGCTCAAAAGATCATTTTCACAAGGCACAAATGATAGATCAAACCACCAGCTGCAGCCTCTGGCATTGTTGTCCTGCTTTGCGCAGACAGGAAAATTAATAATATTTGCTTTCTTCTGGCCTGATGCCATATGCCAGCAGAATAGAGCAAGTCTGCATGGGCAGTCGCTCTCTTTGATCAGTAGTGACACTACATCCAGATTAAGACAGAGGTATCATACTTTTGTAATGGTTGCATGCTTTGCATCCCATATCAGGCATTTCAGAGAAGAAAGTAAAACCCACGCAGTAAGTAACACTGCAGGTTTTTCTTCACCAGGAGGAATAGTAAAGTGTGAGGATACTAAAATAGATAATGTTTGTTTGTAAGACCTCCTGGAATCCTCAAGGAATGTAGTCAAATCTATTTGGTTTCCTCCAAGTTTGGAGTGGGTTTTGTTTTAAGGCACCAGTGTGGCAATATATCTTCATTGTATCAACACTGAAAGTCTAAGAGCAGACATAGGAACTGAGGGAGAAACTAAATCAATCACAGGTAAGTCTATGTAGTTAAAATACAAATTATGCCTTCTTTTAAATTCAGTTATTATCTTCTTTCTGTTTCACTTCATTAATTCAGAGGCCACTAATATTTTAGGATGTAAAGAATCTTTAGTGCTCACAGGTACCATTCTGCCTGCAGACACTAAGTCCTGCATGTGCTGATAGGAGCTTTGCCTTAGAAAGCACTAACCTCCAGAAAATCTACAGCTTTGTGTGCACAGTGTCCAAACAATGGCTGTGCACATCAGGGCTCACCTCCTCTCTTTGTCCTGCCCTCAGGCTCTGGGGTGCACTGGCTCTGTAGATGCCACAGGAGCACAATTGTCATCCTCGTGCACAACTCCCCACGAGACCTGAAAGGCACAAGACTCTAGCACAGGCACAAGCCAAGGCTTAAGGGTGACCTCAGTACCTATGTTTAAATTCTTAAGAACTTCAAATAGATCCCTATTTCGGTGGAAGCAAATATTGGACAGACCAAGTGTCCAAGAAAGTGTGCTCGATACATCACAAGTCCACACAGCCAAGATTATCTTTATGATACCTTATGTCTTTGGTACCTCAGCTCCTGTAACCCAGTTTTGGACACGCTGAGTTTACTTTTCAGAGCAGCAATGAATGGCTGCTCCCTCTGATGCAGAAAGCTGGGAACTGCAGCTTTTCATTACCTTTGGCCATCAGGTTTTGATTAAATTTTAATGTCTTTTTTCTGGTGGGTGCCAGTAAACATCATGAAGTCTACAAAATTAAGTCCAGTTTCCTCAACAAAAGCAGCTTTAGAAAGACAAAATTCTGCTGCAGAAAATATTAAGGAAGAGGATTTTCTCTATGCCATTGCAGCATTCACCTTCCACCTCTCAATGCAGGCTCACTTAGATATCATCTAGATAACTGCAGGATAGCATTCATATTTTCTCAAGACTTTTAAAACCATAATGAACTTCAGACACCTTCTTCAAAGCTAAACTTTCCTTTTTAGAAAGCCTGTGGCTGTAAGCCAACACTCAGAACAAGAGAAAAAAATAAGGTAAAACTGTAGATTCTGAGCCACTTATAGTAATTATTCAAAGAGAACTTCAGAGTTAATAAAACACAAAAACATAAAAGTCTTGGCTCCTAGTTCTTATGTTTAAAATACATGTGGACTAAAGTGTTTTCTCAAACAACTTTAGCTCTCTCTCTAATCATACAATTTGCATATGCCCTTTTGCACTTACACAATGAGCAGATACCAAATTTGGCTACCTTTGAAGGTGATAAGTGACAAAATTCTCTGATACGCCTTATCTACTGGCTTGCATATGTACATTTCACAAGCAGAAATTGCCACACCAGTGACTAATAATGCTGAATAAATAGACACACCTAGCTCACTGAGCAGGTGAACATTTGCAGCACAGGGACCTCTCACAGATAACTCATAGGAACCAGTGGAGGAAGGTCTTCCTCTCAGAATTGAGTCAGGCATCCTCTCAATTTCCACTGCCAGTCTTCCTGACAGTTTGCTCCCAAGGAGTCACACGTTCCTGAGCCAGTTCTTAATCACTTCTGGGCTCTCTTCCACTCACCTCACCCAACCTGTGGAAGTAAAACATCTTATGTTATGAATAGTTCTTATGGATTCCTACAGAGTATTTCATCTCCATGCAGCAAAATACAGTATATCCCAACTCCTGATCCATCCAAATTTCCACAGTGAACACCATGACATGGCTTTGCAACCTTTGCACTAGGACTGTTTTCAAAGGCTAACACTGACAGTAAAGTACTCCTCAATTGGGTGCAGAGTGAAAAGTGTTCAGCAAAGTTATAACACTTTTCTCTTTCAAAGATATCTTACAAAAGAAATTGAGAAAACCCAAGGAGCCATGTCCCCGAGAATAAAGGCCTGCCAAAGAGGCATTTAGGCCCAAGCGTGGCATTTAGCCTCTTTGATCTAGCAAGGTAAATTCTGAGACACTCTCAAAGGTCATCCAGAACCTAACTATTTAATTTGGTTGAGGTTACAAGGTCTATGTGAAAAACATAAAGTTATAAAGGCTGAAAGTGAGAATAAATAATACACAAATGATCAACAAGATCCATTATACAGCATGGAATAGAGGAATATGGAGTTTATAAAGCTGTGGGAGTGAGAAGAGAAGTATTTGGAGAAGATTTAAGGAAGTGTGAGGCAGCTGAAAGTGCAGCACTGTCCACGGACTCAGACTTACAGACACAGATTTATCATTACATGATAAAAGAGTGAAAACTCCTCTGGTTCCCATAGCAACCTAAGAAAGAGAAAGGAAGACTTCATTTCTTCAATCCGTCCCTGATGATGAATAGACTTTGGCTTTCAAGACAAAATTATCATAAGGATCTCAGAGTAAATCTTCCACAAAAAAGTTAGTCTTGCAGAAGGGGTTTAAGATTTTCAGATAGTAAGACTTTTTTTCTACAAGCTTCTGTGGTGGTAATATGCAATCTGTGCAGAAACAAATGCCCAACAAGTTTTGGAACTTTTCTCTGATTTTCAGTCCTGACATTTCAGGGTAAGCAGAACATTACATTGGAGCATGCTGTCTTCCCTTGAGTGTAGGTAAAAGAGAATTTCGTTCCACATTGAAGATATAAAGTGCATGTATTGAAAAAAACTTTCTTTCTTTGATTTTTTTTCATTTTCTGAGAAAGAAAAAACTATTTCCTGTGTAAAATCTGGGCTTGGGAAAAATCACTGGAAAAGCTCAAGATATGAGACCAAACCTTGAATTCTGCAAGTACAGAATATTCCAAATTTTACTTTAAAGTTCTCCATAGAAATAAGAGCATAGAAGAAAACTACTCAGATTAGACCAGAAATTCACCTAGCTCAGAAGCCACTGACCAAACATACTTCAAAAATTACATATACAAACAAAGCATGTATTTTTTACTCCTTCAACAATTTGCAGTTCAGAAACTTCATGAATCAAAACAGTCAAGAAATGTTAACTGCTGAATCTTTTTGCTGGAATTACTGAAGAAAATATACATTAAAACAAATATAATCTAAACCATCTGCAGACCAGATCTTCTTTTCAGGGAAGTTTGCTGCCTCCTTGGGGCCGAAATCAGGAACCTCACCAAAAAAATGAAGGGGTTAATAGAGCCTTCGAAATACTGCTTACTATTGCTCTCACAGGAGTGCCAGTGATATTTCAACAAGAAGCTCAAGGTTAATGAAAAGAGATTTCAGGGCACTGGAAACATCAAGTGCCAGACCCTGTGCTTTGGCCACAACAACCCCGTGCAGCTGAGAGAGCTGGAATTGTTTAGCCTGCAGAAAAGGATACTCAGGGGGAACTTCTGAACTCTCTACAACTGCGTGTAAGGGCGTTGTAGCCAGGTGTAGGTCAGCCTCTGCTCTCAGCCAGCTAGCAGCAGGATGAGAAGATGTAGCTCTTGTCTGCACATGGGGAGGTTTAGATTGGATACTAGGAAGAATTTCATCACAGAAACTGTGGTTACACCTAATGGACAGTGTTGAAAGCGAAGGGAGACAACCCATCCTTTGATTCAGCATCGAACTCCGGTTTATTGATCTCACTTACACACTTTTATAGTGGTGTCAATTAAGCTCATGCATATTGCAAAATCTGAGCTCCTCATAGGCTACAGCTAAAACATTAATCCCTCCTTTTGTTTCCAATACCTGTGGTTTGTTATTGAAACCAAGATTTTTGTTCTCACCCTGATATGAAGGGTTCTCAGCCTCCATGTCTGTTCCCAAGGACAGAATGTTTACCTGTTATGAGAAGACTGTCTGAGAATCCTGCTGTTTATAAAATGTGCCTGAGAACCTAGTTATTTACAGATACGGGCTTGAGAACTGCTGCTTTACAGCTGCCTTTTACTTTTCCATCAGCTGTATATTTTCATGGCCTCTTTCTTTAAGCCATGTCTGAGCAAAATTCTCCAACAGGACAGGGAGGTGGTAGAATCACTATGCCTAGAAGTGTTTGTGGAAAGACAACATGGCATCTAGTGTTGACAGGGTGCTTGGTCAAAAGTTGGACTTGCTGATCTCAGAGGTCTTTTCCAAACTAATTGATTCCATGATTCCTTGATTCAGAAGGGGAGGTGGCACTCTCTTCAATTATCCCAGAAATGAAGAGCATAGTCTCTAACAAAATTCTTCTGGACAAAACTTCCAGCACACAGCTGGATAAGCACATCATGGGGTGGGTGAGCAGTTGGCTCATGGGTCAGGCACAAAGGGCAAGACTGGTGGCCTGTCACCAGTGGGGCTCCACAGGGCTCCATTCTTGATCCTGTACTCTCCAACATTGCCATAAAGGAGCTGGATGCAGGACCAGAAGCGATCCTAAGCAAGTTTGTTGATGATACAAAACTGGGAGGAGCTGTTGAATTAATCAAAGGGAGGTCCTGCAGAGACACCTCAATGACTGGGCAATAACCAACCATGTGAAGTTCAGCAAGGGAAAGGTGCAGCCCCCCTTAAGGACTGTGAGCAGTTTGGGCCCCACAAAATTAAAAAGACATTAAGCTATTAGAGAGCATCCAAAGGAGGGCCATAGGCATGGTGATGAATCTGGAGGGGAGGCTTTATGAGGAGCAGCTGAAGCCAGTTGTTTTATTCAGGCCAAAGAAGAGGAGACTGAGGAGAGACATGGCTACAATCTACAGCTTCTTCATGAGGAGAAGAGGAGGGCCAGATATCGAACTCTTCTCTGTGGTGACCAGTAACCAGTGACAGCCCAAGATAATGGGCTGCGATGGTGTCAGGGAAGGTTTAGGTGTGATATCAGGAAAAGGTTCCTCAGCCGGAGGTGGCTGGGCACTGTAACAGGCTCCCCAGGGAAGAGATCCAAGCACCAAGCCTGACAGGGTTCAGGAAGCGCTTGCACAACACTCGGGCACATGGTGTGAGTCTTGGGGATGGTGCTTTGCAGGGCCAGCAGTTGGACTCAATGATCCTTCTGCCTCCCTTCCAACTCAGAATATTCTGGGATTCTGTAATTCTCTTTATAATACAGAATGCTTTCACCCAGGTTGTTCTATTTTCTCCCATTCTGCTGCTTCTGGGATATTTTGTTAAAGGGGAAAGAAATAGTGAGTAGAAGATGATAGAAGAAATTTTATAAAAAATGTTCCTAATTTTGGGAGTCACATCCATAATTTTATGAGTTTTAAAATTGTGTGACACTTTCCTGTTCGTTCAACACATTTTTTAAATATAAAAATTAGTTTTCTGGTGGGAAGGTTTACCCAAAAGGTTTGCACTACCACTATCTCTTCCACCATTGCCCCCTCTCCAAATATAAAAACAGTCTTGTCTAGCTCAGGATTTTAAAATTTAAACTGATTAGTATGCTTCCAGAGGCGTCAAAAGTTTTTAACTTACCTTTGCAACAAATAGAGAAATAGGATGAAATTATTGCTTCAGATAAGTTGCAGTCTCTTTTTAACAGTTTCATTTGACCCAACCTGAGCCCCTGTGAAGGTTTTGCTTTTCAGATCACCACTTCCTAGGGACTTTGCTCCCTCCAGATACCTGGTACCTAGATTGTGCTGAGGACTAAAAAGCCACAGGTTACTGTGAAAATACAGTCCAGGATCTGTGGAAGATTCCATCTCAAAATAAATGTGAACAGAGATTCAGAGACAACAATGTTCTTTTTATGACTGTAATTATTTAAGTGTTAGAAACATTAACATAAAATTGCTGTCAAAAAAGTTATTTTTGGCACTCTGGTTTTTACTCTGAAAATTATTTACATAATTTTATATCTTAAATTTCAGATGATCCAAGAATTTGTATAACATGCATTCAAAACTATTACATGTAAGTATAGCTGTATATGTATTGCTCTTCACGACTACACATTTTCTGAAGCAAAAATATGCACTTTACTACATAGATCTGTGCTGTGTACATTGTCTCATGCTTTAAATTGCTTGTGTGAGAAACAGTAAATGGGAAAAAGACTTGGGAAATGTCAGAAGACTAGCTAGTCAGTCAGTATTGAGACCTGTTAAAACTTATGGACTGGTGGGACCTTCAGATATCAGAATATGGAACAAAAAGTGTCAAAAAGTTAAACAGTGCATATGGACTTGGAACAAATTTGCTTTTAGTATGTTGTGTCTAGTTCTGGTATGTGAAGTTCATAAGAATAATAAATGTATGGAGTTTATGCAAATGAATAAAAAAATTAATTTAGCACTTACATGGAGAGAAAAGAACATTACTGCTTTTCAAAGACAGTATTCATAGATCTCTGAAAAATTGGAAAAGAAAATGTTGACTAAGTTGACTTTATAAACAAAGGCAGTGGATTATGTTTTTACACACAATCAGCTCTTTAAAATCATGATATAATATTTTTTAATGAAGCATGTATTCAGGTTTCTGCCTACTTTTGAAAAATAAAATAAAATTAATCATATTTAAGAATCCTGAGATTAGGAAACACGACTTTGCTAGATGAATAAACAACATAACCACAACTACACTTTAAATCCTCATTATAGGAATAATTTCTGTTCATTATGCTAATCATGCTTTATCATTACCATCCCTAGAAACACACAGAAAGCAAACTCAATGACCTTCAAAATAAACTTACTAACGGTGTTCAATTTATCTTACAGGTATGAGCAGCATTGCTATAAATACTGTCCAGAAAACACCTACAGAGATGAAAGTTCTTGGCAGTGCAGAGATTGTCCTAGCAACTGTGACAGCTGTGACAAGGACGGGTGTGACTGGTGCAAGGAAGGCTTCTATCTCTCAGGTAAGCAAAGTGCTAATAATGGCATAGTACACAAGAATATTTTAGACTAGTTCTTTTAAAAAATGCTCTCAGTCCAAACTCTCAAATTCATGAATCTGTTCTATGGGAGACAGTTGGAGGCTCTTTGCAAAATCAGGCATTTGCCTTAATGTAAGGTGGGTACGTTACCCAGTAGCATAATTTGGTTCAAAGGGTCTATATAGTTAAATTTCAGCTCTTTCAGGCACGTTTTAAAAATGCATTTGATTCAGACTTTGTGAAAGGAGGGGTTTTTAACTACAGAAAGACATTTAAATGTTTTCCTACTATTTGCAAGTCCAGTTTTACTTTGACTTTTAAACACTCTAAAAAAAGCTCAGTTAAAACCACCAAGTTCCACACCAGAATCACACAAGAGTAGGAATCTCCCAGCTTTTTATGGAAGCCATAAATCAGGCAGGTCTGGTTCAGACGTGGTGCCAAAAATGAACCACAGGAATTCCTGAGGTTACAGTATTTTCTTGCCCTGGCTGTTGAAAGTGCCCAGTCGTGGCACCTTGCTCTGTGAAAAACTCTGTGATCAAAACCAAGGGTCTATGATCTCTTTAAACTGAAATTAGACAAAACTCAAAAAGCCATAAGTGCTACAACTTCCAGAGGTTTTGATGAGGTGTGCAAAACCTTAATCTGGATCAGCTTTAAACCTGAACTTAACTTCATATTCAGCAGAAACTGGAATCCTATAAATTTGCATATGTCTAAAATTTGCAATATCTAAAAATCTTAAAGGCACCTAGTCTTTAATTTTTTATTGAGACAGTGTAATTGTTAAGAGTAAACCATAAAACTTTTACCCAGGCATGGACTTCCATTAGATTTGTATGCACTCATATTTAGTACATTGATTAAAGCCAAGTTAGAGGTATATATAAATGTAGATTGGTTTGAAGTTTGTGGAGTTTCTCATATGCAACTGAACTGAATTTAGATTTCATGGTAAAAAAAAAAGAGTTTTTATAGCTGCAAAATTTTTCATAAGTTCTTACATACTGCTTTCTCTTAAACCGTTTCTGCTGGAGACAGAGGGATGGACAGGAGTCATTGTGCTTCCAGGCTCTGTTTCTGTTGCAGATGGCACCTGTGTGAGTGAGTGTGGAGATGGCTTCTTTGCTGATGGCATCTCTAGAGAGTGTGAGCCCTGCCACAGGAGCTGTGTAACCTGTGCTGGGCACAGCTACAAGGACTGCACTGCGTGCAAAGACAGTTTCCAGCTGTCTCATGGGCAGTGCCTGAACCCAAGAAATTCTCTGCCAGGTGGGAAGTTATGGAGGGGTAAGTTTGAAACAGGTCTCATAATCTTCTCTGTTTCTCTGAAGGCTACTAATTTAAAATTTAGAAAGACTATAGCAAGATCTTGCAGATTGCTTGAAACTGGACTTTTGTAATTTTAAAAGTATACTGACCAAACCCATTGGTTCCACAAACTGAAATTCATTCTCCTGCAAATAGTAGAACATGTCCATACAATGTAGGTGTTTCTTAGCTATCTTATCTGAATAAAGATTAAAAATATAATTAAGAAAAAAAATTTAAAATATAAAAGATGTGTAAGAGATTCAGTTATGGGGAGTTAAAAAACTCTGGGTGCATTGAAGATCAGGTTTTAGACCAGCTTTGTGGCCATTTGTTCCCTCCAGAGAAGTCAATATAAGTTGGAAGAAATAGAAAATAATATTGTGTGTGACTATTTGTGTGTGTAATGTGAAAAAAAAAATCTATCCTCTCTTTTTTCCTTTCTCTGTGTACATCTGCAATGCTTTCTGAGAGACCAAATATGAGCTGTAGGGCTACATTCTGACTTTCTGGTCCCATGCTGGCCATTCCACATCTTTGACAAAGTAATTACTTTTTTCTTGGTGGTCTCATCCATAGCATGAGGGGAGCAATTCTCTGTTCCAAAAAAGCTCCCAAAAATCCAAAAGGTATTTGGAACAAAAATGCCTTTATTTAGGGATGTTCAGAGGACCACTGCAATAATTTAAAAAATTATTTTCCTTCCTATCTATCTATCTATCTTCAAATGCAACCTAGTACTGTCACAAATTTCTTATTTAAAAAGTTTTAAATGAAGAGGGCATATATAGACTATTTCCTATGTTTTCACTTGAATCAAACACATCCAAGAATGACAATCCTTAGATCAATATGATCTTGTATTAGAAACTAAAATACTGTAATTAATACTTTCAGAAAAAATTTTGACCATTTCAATTAATTGCCTATCTGTTGGAGAAATTGCGTATTATAGATTATAGGAATAACTTTTCTTCAGTTCAAAAAAATATCAGAGAGACATAAAAATAAGAATATCAATAGAAAGTTTGTCTCCTACTTGCATTTTCTTGCGTTTAATCCACAGAAGCAAGTTTGGGGTTTTTCTCAACTTAAGACTACATATACATCAGTGCCATGAAAAGACCATATCTGTAGTATGATCTATCTATTGATTATCTCTTTCTCACACTGTTGAACATGGTGACTTCTTGTCAACTTTTTTCATTTGAGCAGACATCTGATGCAGTTCTACATAAATGAACATTCCTGTCCTGTGAAACTTCTTTCTCTGTCTTGCACACCATTCACTTTCCCTTCCAGTAGCAAAAATACATCTGTCTCAGGGACATTTCAGACTGAAAGGCATGTCTCACTCAGAGCTGTTCTGGCTTGGACATTAATGACTGTTCCAAAGACACAGGATTCCTGCTGCAGCTGGTGATGGGACCCCAGGGAACACGGCTGGTGGCTGTACAGCTCCTCTTGGACAGCCCTGCAGGGATTCCTTCCGTGTGGCAACTGCTGTACCATGTAACTACCGGGAAAGTGATGTGAAGCTGGGGATGTCCTGAGCCTTTTCCCCCAGGCTTCCACATAGAAGTAATCTTTGAGTCAAAACATAATGAAGTTGTCACTGTGTTTATTGAAGTTACATCCTTTAGTAACTACATTTATTGACATTTTCTGAAGCTTCCCATTCAGAGACTGTAGTCTCATACAGTTCTCATCAAAATAATTGTCATTGTTTAAAAACAACGCAACTTGAATTGTTGATTTTTATTTTGAATATCACTCACTCATTTATTTTGATGATTTCATTCAAGGGGCAGATGTCAGCTGAGTCCAGATTTGCAACCGTACTGTGTATGCTGGAAATTCTTGTTGCATGCTAAAGGTCCTCAACAAAAAACATAGGATCCAGGAAGGCAGAGAGAAAACACATTTAGCTCTAGCAGTGCATCACACTGCTAAGGTTGCTCCTGGTTAGAGATGGCAGTGCATTTCATACCCTGATAACATTTTGATATACATGGATCATTTTAAAAGGGAAAAAAGAAAGCAAACTAAACAACCAAAACCATTCTGTGTTTCACAATTTGTCACAATCCTTTTCTTTCTAATCCATTTCTTCTTATCTAAATGTTCCTGAAAATCAATAAAATTTAAGGAATGCAGTCACTATCATTGTCCACACAATTCTGTAGGATTAATACAAGAATGGATAAAACCTATCTCTGCTCCTTGAAATTTATATGAGTGAGTATTCTGGCTCTCATACCTGTACAGAAAACATCCCTGGGTGAAGAACATATAATCCCTCTCCAGCTTATTTTAAGCATACCTGTAGGTCCTCCTCCTCTTCCATTGTATATTTCAAAGATATACCTAATATATACAGATATACGGAGAAAATAATTTTTCTTTCATAATTGAGGGCAAAACCAAAGCATCCTTCCAAGTCTTTCACCATCTACTGTGGACAAATGTATCTGGGAATCTTTTATCTCACTTTACCTTTTTTTTGATATGGTGGTTTTTTATGTACTCTTTGATTTTATTCACAGTTACTTTTTCTTACCAAAATACAAGGAGACCTCCACCTCATCTGTTTTCAAACTCATTTTCCAAGGGTAGCCTGTCATGCAGCATGGCAGGCATGACTCAGGTAGCTTGTCCAAGCTGTAGGGGTTATTAGAATAGTTCCATGATTTTCACCAGCCCTACATGAGCAAGGTTGTGGCTGAGGTTTGAGTTTTGACTTGCATCTTCTCTGGCTCTTCATCAGTATAAGCTTCTTACAGTGCATCTTCCTCAGCATGCTCAGCATATTTACCTTACTGCAGCACCGTGGTAGAGCTGCCTCTGATCTTCGGTGGCCTGAATTAAAGAATCTGATTTAAAAATACAGGCCAGATGATTTCTAGTCCTACCAATTTGGGGAATTGAGCTGGGTCTGAGGAGGTTGGGATTAAATAAACAACCTTGCCCTTGCCACGGGAGTGAAGGAAGGAGAGCACCAAATGCATCCCCAGTACATGGCCTGCTCCAGGCTTGCAGGAGGACAACTCAAGTAGGAAGACAAACAAAACTTCCTCATCTAATAGTTTACATCAGCTTTTACGATGTTACTCTTCCATTTACTCTTTTTCTTCAGAAATGTACTAATTAAGAGTTGAGGTATCAGACCTTGAATTGCATGACAAACAATGAAACAATTTCTCTTTGGCCCTCCCAACCACATTAATTCAGTGGGTTCCACTGTGGGTTTAGTGAGTATGTTGACATACCATGGGAACAATGTGACTTTTGGGAAACGTTTTGCTGGTTACAAGGCTAACATAGTTTAAAGGGCAGTACATCAGAACCCTCCATGGAGAAAACAAGTCAGGGTCTGACTGCCTTTGCAAGTTGAGAGACTAGTCCATTTAGGTTAGAACTAAAATCATTGTGAATGTGGAATATTTTCTATCATGTTCAAGGTTTCACTTCCATTTTTTTATGCAAGGATAAATTATAGACCATCTCACAATTTTTTTATGAGCAAACACTTCAGCATTCAAAACTATTAAAAAATCTATTTAAATTTCTATTTACTTTGCTGGTATACTCTGCTGAGCAAACTAGTATATTCTGCTGAATCCCTGAAAGGTCATATTCAGGTCTGAAATAATGCAACATCATTATATCTGTTACTCAGGCTTTTAAAAAGACAGGGCAAGCCAAGAAAAGGAGAAAGGGAAAAAACTCAACAACTGAACTCTAGGTTTCCAGCATGAAATATCTATATTTTCTCTCATGTACCAGATGATCAATGTGGAAGCCAGGAAACACACTAGTATAAACTTAATTTACCAAGGGAGCACATGGCCCCTTTTAACTGGATTAGATATTTTGCGAATTATGATGGGGTCTTTGTTTTGCCATGTCACTAAAGGGCTGCACCCTTAAAAACAGTCATTCCTTGGTTTAATATGCTACATTGTAATGAAAATTAAAAATGGGAAAAAAAGAGGTACGGAATGGGATCAATTTCTAATGATGGAATGTGTGTTTCTTTACATGTAGATAAATAGCAGCAGTTCACTGTTATGTGCCATCCCCAATAATAAGAGCAACCTCCCACAAGCACCATTAATCAGTTGTATTTTCCTTTACTAAATAAAAAGCAAAATAAAATCAGTAAAAATATACTGGTTGTGAGAAAACAATAATTAAGGCTGTAAAAGGACCTTAATGCAGTTCTGCATATATACATATAAAGGTTTCAGAATATGGGAAGGGAAAAAAAAGCAATGGGCTATGCAGAATACAGGAGAGAAATCAGAAGTAGGAGGGAACGGGTAACAGTCTTTAAACATGAGAATGTTTTGCCATTTAAAGTGCAGAATTGCACCACCATGGGAAGAGGTAGAAGCCCTTTTAATCACCATCCAAATGTGAAATTTCAAGTTGCTAGAAGCAAGCAAAAATGATCCATTATCAAATATGTTCTTATGCATGACAGTTTCATGTTCTGGTTATTTGTTTGTATGTTTTATTGATACCAATAAATTCTGGTATTTATTTGTAAAATAATGTAGTTGTTACAAGACAACTAAATTGATAACTAATGGTTATTGGGGAGTGTCATTTACTTCCCAGCACTCCTATAATTTCTTTAAATTTACAGTTCATGTAAGTCTTCACAATGGGAGAAGTTGAGCATTTTATTACATATGTTTATAGTTTTCAATATATTTTACTATATTTATATAATTGCTATTACCTCATGGGGACATGTAAACTGTTTCGGTTTTTTTTATTCATGGTTGTATTAGTTTTGCAAGAACAGTGCCATGCAAAGAATAAAATCTAACAAGCTAAGCCACGCTTCAACTGGATCACATTCAAACCATGTATTACTACACAGCATAAAAGCTAGACAGGTCACCTTCTAAAACGAATACCATACCAGTAAGAAACAGTACTCCATTCTCTTCTGCATCCCTCACTAGAGTAGTTGTACTACGGTCCAGTAACAAAATATATTGTAAATATACAAATCCTTTCAGAAAATAATATCTAGGAGTTACAAATATTACAAATGTACACAGAGACCTAGTTTGATAGCAACTAAAATACAAGGTTTTAAATCCCCTCTTTACTCATAGAAAAGCAAGAATACATAGGATTTAAATGGAAGGAAATAAAACATCTTTTGCTTCCTGATTGCACTACCTGGCCTAATGATCCATTTTCTAAAAGAGCAGGGAGAGAGAGAGAGGTGGACATCACAAAGGAAATGGGAAACTAAAAAGAACTCTTATAACACCATTGTGGTTCTGAATGAAATTAAGGAGGGATTATAAATGCTTTTGTATGTCAAGCCGTACTTCTTTATATATGGTCATATCTCTGCTCACATGCCTTGGACTTTGTAGAGGGTTTCAGCTTTTTTTTTTTTTTTTAATAAACTTTACATTTTCCAGAACAAGTGGTGAGCATGTGAAGAGGACCATACTTGTTTTCATATGAACCCATGGTTTTCACCCTAAATATTTTTGAGAACTTATTTAATTTTTCTCTGACAGCAGATTGAAAAAAATGTTGAGATCTCAAAGGAACATAACTGAAGGAAAAAAAAAAAGGAAATATGGGGACATTGTGTTAATTGGAAATAAAATTTCACTCCTTCTTTCCTTAATTAATTTTGGGGTCACATCTTACAGTGGCATTTCAAGAAAATCTACCATTGTCTCACTCATGATGCATGATCCCAAATGAGAAAAAAGAATAAGGAAAAAATATTTCACAGTCTTTCTGCACACTTCCAGTTTTATAATCCCTTGAATAGAATGAATGGACAAGAGCACTGTGGCAGCTTCAAAGTTGCAGTAAAATTTAGCTCAAGAAATAATGAGGATCAGTTTTTCAGATTCTATAAAAGAATAACAGAGACTTAGCTGGGCCAAAGATGTTACTCATTCTGTGAAAGACACAAGAATAAAGATGGTCTTGACTCAGATTCTGACCCGAGTTTAAATAAAGGCCTTTTGCTTTTGAAAATAAAAAAAATGGATGTTGATTTTTTTTAAAAAGTAATAGAAGTTTAAGGATAAAAGCAACTCAGTAGATCTCCAAAGATCATTCATTTTGTTGAACACTCAGGTCTTTTCTTTCCTCAGGTAAGGAAAATATAACCCAACAGCTTAAACCCAGTAATTTTCAACCTTTCCATTTGCAATCAGTCCAAAGACTGAGAAAGTACATGTTGCACGACCATTTCTTCAGCTGTATGAGGTTATTCTCTGGAAAGATCTTACATTTAAAGTGAAGGAAATTTACATTTAAGAAGTTCATATTATTCTAAATGTGTGCTTTATTTCAGGTTTTTTTGGTAAATGAAAACCAGTCACAAGAAAGACTCATTTTACCTATGCAGAATTTTTTTTTAAAATAATTTTTACAAATTTCTTCTGTCAATATTTAAATTGGGAAATTAAAATTCTTATATGTGACTGGAAGTTAAATGTTGTTTCTGTTGTCTGCAGAAGCCTAATTGCTTATGTACATTCCCCTCTGGTGGCAACTAGTAACTATTACAAAAAAGAGGACATAGTGCAAAAGGGAAAGAGAAATAAAAAGAAATAAAAACTAGTTCACAAAAAGAAATCTTTATTTTGCATTGTAAGGCTTCAAACATTTAGAAAGAATGAGCTCCTTTAAATATTCTTCAGCAGTAGTTAACAACTTAATTTCACCTGATCCTCTGCTTAATTTCACCTGATCCTCACTCAAAAACAACAAAAGAGAGAGGCTCTGTAAAAATAAAGTTAGGATAATAGAAAACCTTAAAACAGCCAACTTTTCTGGAGTATTTCTTGTGTTCTTGCAGTCAACATTAATGACACTTCTTAATATTTTGTTAAATACTGATAAGTAATGAAAAACATGAAGCTAAGGAGTGGTGTCTCCAAAAAAGTCTTTGACAGTGAATCTCAAAAAAGTAAGCAATTATCTATTTGAGGATTATTTGCATAAGAGAAATAAAAATGCTTTTAAAAAGGTATTCAGCAGGGGGAAAAGAGCTGTAGAAATTATGCTAGCAAGAGTCAGTGTTAGTGTGGGAATACTTACTGGACCCTTAGTGTTTGATTTGTCTGTCAGCGTCCCAGGAAAGGTGAGACCCTTGTGCACTCTGCCAGTGTCCCGGGGGGAACCTTCACTGGGCAGTCCTGCTGGGTGGGAAGGTGGTTCCACTGACTCAGTCAGGGAAACCAGCAGTGTAAGGGAGACCCCTCAGCAGATCTCCCTCCTTTGGACTGTGTTACCCACTGCCAGCCACTGCTAGTGCCCATGAAGGACACACACCGACAGTTTATGGAGTAACACTCTTTATTCGTGTAAAGTTGTGACAGCTTAAGGTTCAAAGGCTGTGGTGATAGTGCCTGACTGAAAAGAAATGTGTTCAAAGGAATCCACAGACAAGCTGCAGTTCCCAGTAAACCAGCAGAGAACAGGATTCTTGCCCAACAGGAGTCACTGTGGGGGAGAAGACCGGTTCAGCCCTTTGGCTGATCCCAGCAGTTATGATGGACTCTTCCCTACCTTTTCCCCCATTCTCAACTTAATTTTGTACTATTTCTCTGTGTTTAGGTGCATCTTGAGTGACTCTAGTCATGCATACCTTTGTTACTGATTGGTGTAATGTTCTCTCACTTTACTTTTAAAGATGCAGCTGTATCTGGAGAAATTTTATATTGCACTAGTTGCCAGGAAGAGTAACAACACAACAGGCTTTCATTATCCTGTAGAAGCAGTACTCACAAGTAGTCCTGGTAAAGAGTGACTAACCATGTCCTTGCTGAATGACCTACTGTTAAGCACCCAGACTGTGATTGGCTGCAATCATTACATTAAGACTCTTTTTTTACTTTAATGAGTTTTTGAGGCTTCTCACCCAATGGTAGTGTCAGATGTGGTTATTACATACTGTTGTAGAACAACCCCAGTCACGCTGAATGTGGACCTAACTTGTCTCATTCATATCTTTACTATTATTGTCTCTTCTTGCCCTGTGGTATTGATAGGGGAGCCCTGGGAAATGTTAAAAATAGTCTTTGAAGAAGTTAGGCTTTGTGTTTTCTCAGATCACTGCACCTGCATAAGCAGTATGATAAATGATATAATTGTTAGACGTGATGATTGTTTAGTAATTAAATATGATTATTATATAATTATAAGAAGAATAATGAGAAACTATGTTGGAAATCTAAAGGGGGGCTATGTTTAGCTGAAATTTATGTATACAATAGAACAATATAAGTTTAATAATTAACATGAACGTTATATAACGATAGAGTACAAAAACATGATCATCTCAGATGTGTAGTTGGAATCAGATTTGGGTGGAAAAACTACCCCGATTCCCAGAGCTCTTAATAAAAAGCACCACATATAATCACTTATGTGATTATGTGTTTTTGAATGCTAACAGTATGGTACACATATACACACTTTGTATATGTGTACCATATGTACACACACTATCGTACAATTTTCATCTGCTTAGTATAATGCCCATCATTTCACCTTATGGGAAAGGGCTTTATTTAAGTTTCCTGCTCTCTTGCCTTGTCTTTATACTTGAAGCATTTGCTTCCATGGTTTTCATTCAAAATTTCAGTATTCTAAACAATCTTACCATAACAGGCAGAACAAAAGAATTTTGTGATATGTTGCATTTGGTTAATCATGACTGTCATCAATTAACCTACAAAAATCATACATATTTAACTGACAGGATGAGCTGGGTATGTTAAATGAGGTGCACAGCTCAACCTGCAAGTAACTTTTGGCTTTGTCTCTATTTTCTCTTTTCAGCAAAATCATGAAGTTTCTGTGTGTTGTCTGTTTGTCCATAATTATTTTTTCATTAGACCTACATTTAGCCATTGTTGTAATTTGCTGGTATCAAAATACAGAGCTGTATGCGGGGTATATGGTCACATTGCACAGCAGAGTTTTTTCTGTTAGGTATGATGCTCCAATGTCCTTGTCATTTTTTAGCTGATGGTTCTGCAAAGAGTAATCAAAATTTGCTTTTCCACAGTCATAAGAACTCCACTTGACACTCATTGGGCCCCCTTTTGGAGGGAAACTGCAGGCAGAAGTAAGTTTGGGGAGAACTATTTAATAGGTGTTATTCTCAAACCTTGATAAGTTAGAGAGATAACCAATCACCAACTCTATGAATTTTGATTTGGGCAAGTGCTGGATTCAGCACCATGGGACAGTGCAACCCCAGCTTCTTATACAGACTACAGAACAAGAGGCTGAAGAGAAGTGCTGTGGGAAGGGACCAAGGTACTCAGACTGATGGCAAGCTGAATGTGAGTGAACAGGGAGCCCTGGCAGCCAGCAGGGCCAAGTGTGTGCTATAAGCACAGCAGTGACAAGTGGTCAAGAAGGGGATTGTCCTGCTCTTCTCCACACTGATGCAGACTCAGTTTGAGGACTGTGCGCAGATTTGGGCACCACAATATGAAAAAGACAATAAGCTGTTAGAGAACATCCAAAGGTGGGCCATGAGGATGGTGAAGGGTCTGGAAGGAAAGCTTTACAGGAAGAGACCGAGGTAATCTAGGTTTGCTCAGCTTAAAGTCGAGGAGACTTCATTGTGGTTTTCATATTCTCACAAGGAGAAGTGGAGCAGCAGGTATGGAACTCTTCAGTCTTGTGACCAGTGACAGGACACAAGAAAAAGGCATGAAGCTTAGTCAGGGTGGGTTTACACAAGGAAATATTTTTTACCCAGAGAGTGATTGAGTACTGGAACATGCTCTCCAGGGAAATGTACACAGCACCAAGTTTGACAAAGTTCAAGAAACATTTGAACAACACTCTCAGCTGATGACGTGTCCTGCACAGGGCCAGGAGTTAGATATTGATGATACTGATGGTCCCTTCCAAAGCAACATATTCTATGATTATATGATTTCTACCTCCTTCTGACTCAGAACTTTTAAGTTACAAGGTAATGGTGGTCTACAACAATTTCGTTCAGAATGTCCAAGAAGTATATCATTAAACCAAGTCCCCAAATGTACATACTTTCTAGATCTTTCTGTTTGCAATCTATTAGTATAACATATCCATATTTGGGTTTGGAGCACTACATTGAAACTAAGATTATTGGGTTAACTATTAACAACATTACTATTATTATTCTGATTTGTGATGAGCAGTCCAGAACAATGCCTTAGTGAACATGAGTAAAACATTCATATTTTCCTTTAATACAACCCATAACTTATCATTTAGAAGAGAGGAGTCAATCATTAAGTTCTTCAACTTTGTGAACTCCAAAAATTCGCAAAGATGCATTTTCAAAGTGTCCCTTCTAAAGGGAGGAGAAATTAAGAAAACCAGATGGTAAAAAAAGGAACTCTTTTCCCTTTCATCCCAGATGGAAATAGAAAATTGCTGTCCTGTGACTCTTCGTGTTTGACCTGTGAGAAATCTGCTGATGTGTGTACTTCATGTCTGAAAGGTAACATTTCAGCTTCCTTGGATAAGTTTGCAATGACTATAGTATTTCATATCCAACATGCTTCCAGAGAATGTTTTTATCAGTGGTCACTACAAAGTCCATTAACAGCTTAAGAGGCAATCAGCCAATGAACAATTGAATTCAGGCTACAGCAATATGGGTCAAAATATTGTTGGTATTTGTTTTCTTTCCTTTCAATTAAAATTTGTCAGATATCATGCAGGAATTACTGAATAGGGATTTCTTCAGCAAGACATCCTAGATAATCCTTATGATTCCTTCTGTCGATGTCAGTGAGGTCTGAGCAAAATATTCTGGGAAATATCTTAAGAAAGCATGTTTTATTCATGCTTGTAAGAATCAAAGTTGAATTTTGAGAAGTTGAAAGCTTTTTTTGTAGCCATCCAAGGCAGAAATCTTTTAAATGTATGTCTAATTGATGTCTTTACCCCCCTGGGTTGCTCTTCTGCCAGGAAAATTTCTTATCCATGACACCTGTGTTTCTCTGTGCCCTTCAAAATATTTTGGCAACATTGCAAGCGGAAAGTGTGAGGAGTGCGGGCAGGATTGTGAGGTGTGCTCTGACCAGTGGCACTGTCAGAAGTGTCAGGCTGAACAGAACCAGCTGCTCTTCCTCCACAAAGGCAGATGTTTACAGGAGTGCCCTGAGTAAGTAACCCCTCTTATATTATCCCTGATCTTTTCTCTGTGTTCTCTTTAAAGTTCAGATCCATTATTAAACTTTCAAGGAAGAACTTTATGTAACACATGCTACCAGAAATTAAGGTAAATGTCGTTTTTCAGACTGCCTGAATAAACAGTATTTTCTTTTGGTTAGAGAAAAAGTAAAAAATTCAAAAGTGAAGGTAAGACATTAAATCCTATGAAAGATGGAACAGCTCTCAAGGACTTTAATAGGAACATGGTACTTCATGGCAAATGATAATAAAAATTCTAGACATCGTCCAGTTTGTTCCTTCCTCCTCCAAGTATTACATAGCAGAGATATACACTCAGACAGTGAACATATTAGAGTCCTGATATGTAAATACAGTGCTTAATGATGTGTGTTTCTGTCTTTAGCTCATATTTATTTTTATACACTTTTACGTGTGAAATTTAAAAATATTCCCATTTGACTGCAATAGATATTAGATCAGGCACATGAGAAATTCAGGTATTCTTTTTTCTATGTTTTTTTTTTTAAATCAGCATTCATCTTATATATATACACATAAAACCAATGCTATGCAGAAAAAAAGTCTTGCTTGGTTAACCCTTTTTCTTCAGAAAATTGTGAAGCTTACACTTTTCCTGCAGTCTCTGCCACTGCCTTCCTGGTAATTTTGCTGAATATGTCAATGAGGGCCAGTGGAACAGGTTTTCTTCATGAAAAATCACAGTGAGTGCAAGATAATTGCAATGAAGCCAACTCTACTTCAGAAACAATTTTTAATATTAGAAACTGAGGCATACAATCATTAATTGTGTTTTGACATCAATGTCTCTTGTCAGTACTATTTTCCCAGTTATCCCACCTAGAGTCAGCATAACAAAATTAAAACTTTATATAGTAGTAATTTCAGATGTTATTATCCCGCTTTTTTTCCCCTAATTCAAGACTGTAAATAATAGCTTCCCAGCAATGAGCAAAATTCACAGGGTTTAAACTCCAGTTTCAGACTCTGAGGTAAAGTTCTTGAGACACAACTACTCTCCACTGGAACAAAAAATGAGACTATTTATTAAGGGGGTTGGCTTGGATTTGGGGACATGTTTTTAAGGGATAAAAAAGGGATAAAAAGATTTTACTTGCTGCACAATTAATTTCTGACAGAGGAATTTTGAAAGACTGGGCTAACCAGGTACTCAACATTGGAACAAGAAAAGAGGACAGGACTGTAAGAAGCAGTTACAGAACCTTGAAAAAAGTTGGAAGATAAAAAATACGAGAATAGGTGACAGGCATGGCTCCTCCTATCTTTTCTCTAACCTTGCTTCTAATGCATCTCCCCAGACTTTCTTTGGAAAAACCATGTCAAAGAACAGAAGGAGAAGCATTCTTCAATCAAAAGTAACAAATTTGTTAATATAAAGTACAGATTGTGGGAATACTTTCTGTCCCAACTTCTTATTTAGTTTTCATCCATGGCTCTGTGGATTAGCAACCATCTCAAAATGTCGACTTACCCATCCTTTAACCTTTCAACAATTTGATTCTGAGAGTGTAGACAGATTGAATTCAACATCTCCTCTATGCATCTTTACCTGAAGCAGAGGTGCAGATTTTTTTCTATATTTATGACTAGTATTCCCAGCAGCGGCTCTCCATATTTGCTCTCACACCACAGATACCAGCAAAATGTACTCCCTCTTTGCCATCTCTTGCCTGCTGTCGCTAAGGCAAGGTGTTATGTCAATATCCTGCTTTTCTTTATTTTCAATCCCTGCCCTCATTCTTCCTACCCTTCACATTTCCAGAGTTGTCTCTTCTCTTTCTCCTCTCTAGAGCCACCAAGGTTACTCTTCTCTCTCTTTCCTTGATATCAGTATTGCAGGTCAGTTGCACAGGACTAGAGACTGCATGTTTTCCTAAATGTTATATATCTTTCTATCTCATATAAGGGGGAAATTAAGACCAAATAGTTCAACATCACTTAGACAGCAGGTACAAGAAGAAAGGAAAGCCTTCACATAGCACTGACCATGTATACTTTCTGCTTTCAGACACAGGGGAAGTTAAGTGGAAGATGAGAAAAAATTGTGTGAGAAACCTGCTCAATCTAGCGAAGTGTATGTGCTGTGAGAGTCTCATTTAGAGTTGTAATTCTCATAGCCTGGAGTGACCAACAGTTTGTTTTGTGTTTTTTTTCATTCCATAGGGGATATTTTAATGATTCTGAGACTTGCAAGGAATGCAGTGGATCCTGTAAGACATGCATGGGAAGTGCCACCCAATGCCTTTCCTGTAAAAGTCCTTTGCTTCTGGAGCACTGGGAATGTAAATCTACTTGTTCAGAGAAGCATTTTGCCTCTGAAGGAATCTGCAAACATTGCCCTGAAATGTGCCAGGAATGTATTCACAATGAAATATGCACAGGTATTACAAAGAACTGCTGTTGTGTAGAATAAAATCCACCTGTCTGAAGGGAGACAGAAAACCAAATCCGAATTCAGTAATGCGCAAAGAAAAAAAAGTTATGTGCATATCATTGTTAATCTCTAAAATAGATCATGATGAGACTAAATGTACAGTAACAATCTGTAAAGATTTCACATTGCTTTGCCTGGTCCTGCGGTTCTTCAGAGACATCTGCTAGTTTGATTTTATTTTTGATCTAATGTATCCAACGTTGAAAACTTGGATATGTGCACCAATGTGAAATACAGAATGTTTCTTTCCTAGCATAGTTGAATTTCACATCTCTTTTCCATTTTTGCAAATGACCACTCCTGTTAGAGAAAGAAACCCCTGGAAAGAAAGGTATTAGGAAAGTCTTTGTTACTCAGGTGTGGCTAAATGCAACCCACCCTCCAAAATTACCCCTCACCCCACCCCCCCCAAAATATTAAGGATGGTTAATATTGAGCAAGCCATTCTAGAAACATAAACATGGATGAAATAAAAAACCAACAATCAACAAACCAAACTATAAACAACCATATTAAACCCAATACTCACAATAAAAAACCAACTTATTCACAGCTCTAGGCAAAGACAACCCTTTAGGTCAATACACTCTAGGTAAACTCATATTTCAATAATAAATGAAACAAAACTTCAGATACATTCCCGATTTTGCAGGAAGTTCATAATGCAGAAAAATGTCAGAAAAAGGCCATATTAGTGTCAAATGGTTTGGTTAATATCACCAAAGCTGAGCAAGTGACTTTTTTTTCAGAGTTCCTTGCTGTAACACAGAAGATACCATTTGAGGGTTGGGCCAATATAGGTCTTTTGGCGGAAAAATATTTGAAAAAGGAGGTCCTACCTTCTCAAGGTGTTCTGATGACTTCTGTGATGACATACAATCCAGAATGCAACGTTTCCTAGCACCCACCTTCTCTTGCACTTAGGTCAGAATTTGCTGCCCACTTGCTTACCGATGTTCTGCTGTCCCCTGCAGAGTGTATGGATGAGTTTTTCCTGCACGACGGGAAGTGTGTACAGGAATGCCCTTCACGCTTCTACCCTGAAGACAAGCACTGCTTTCCCTGCCATGCCGACTGCAAGGACTGCAATGGGCCAGAGTCTGATGACTGCACAGCATGCACTTACAGCGTATTTTTCCTCTACAATGGCATGTGTTTTAAAGAGTGCCCTGAGGGGAGTTACTATGAAGAAGCCACCAAAGACTGCCAAGGTTGGCAACTGTTGTTTTCCCCAGAAGAGTACTGAGATGCAAGTGGGTCTATTTAAGGGTCACCCCCTAAGGGCCTGCATGTGACAGCTAATGTTGTTACCAGTGTCTTGGAGTTGAAGAGGACAGCTAAGGCAGAAAAAGAATCTGTCTTATTGTAGATCAGCAAAAATTAAAGAAAGCAGAGAGGGAGGTAGCCAGGATACTTATGTTTATTATTCAAGGCAACCATTGTGGTAAAATGCAGAGAATAGCTACAGAACCACTGAGAATTGCTGGAGACACTATTCACTGTTGCAGTGAAAAGCAGTGTTGATGCAAAAGCAAACCTAAGGAGCTCCTTGCATAAGATTGAAGATTACTTCCCACAGGCTTTCATCCTGAGAAAAGAGCTGTTCCTTCAAAAATTAAAACTGTAATAACACTCGGAGATAAATTCAGTAAAGGTGAAATTCCTACTGTTTGTCCTTTTCAGCATGCAACAGGACATGCCAGACTTGTTCCTCTTCCACCACCTGCCTAACTTGCAGAAATGGGTGGATATTGAACCATGATGGGCACTGTATGTTATCTGGATACTGTCCTCCCACTGAGTACTACCTTGAGGAAATTCAGACCTGCAAATCTTGCCACAAGAAATGCTTCCACTGCTCAGGACCTACTGAACACCAGTGTCTTAGCTGTGCAAATAACCAGTATCTTCTCAGTAAGTATCTCTCTACTCTCTCTAGATTTCACTCTACACAGAAAGCATGGAATAGACAAGTTTTTGTCATATTTGCAAAGCATTTGTCTGCATCAACCAATCTAAATACTGTAAGGAGGACATGACAAGTTGTTAAATTGTGCAGAGATAATTTCTTCAGCAGGGCTATGTGGAAACTTTGTGAAGCAGGGCTTGCTGGGGCTCACAGGACTAATGCAGGATTTCTAAATAGCAGCAAACACCATGACTGAACAAAACGTGGATGTTTCACTTAGTTGCTATGTACTCTTCTATTGTTTCCTACGAAGACTTAAGAGAGCTATCCTTAGGTTTGTTGTTGTTGTTGCTGCTGTTAATGTATCTATAAAACATGCACATTTTCATGTTGCTTTCTTTAATCCCTGCAGCAATCTGATGAGCAAAGGAATACTTAACCAACTGTTAAAAGGGATCACTAAGACAGCATCTAATGGGTGGCTAAGATGCAAAATTACTTTCCTAACTTTGGAGGTCAGAGTAGGTTTAAGACTGTACAGTCTCAGAAACAAACAGGCAAAGAATTCTAAAATCCCCATAATAAAACATTTCTTCTCTACATATTCTTCTAAAAGCAAACAAAAATTTTAGAAAATCATTGGGAGAAAAATGTAACAGAAAAAATATTAAATAATTCTTCATGCAAGAAAGAGCTAAAAACCAGTGTAAATTAAAAGTGAATCTAAGCTTTTTTAGTCTAATTCTAAAGCAGATTTTACATCCCTGTATTTCTGAGACCTGGCATCAGACTTACCTTTTTTATCTACACACTCTGCTGTTTTGCACCATTACAAATGGTAAAGTTGATGGACAAATGCAGATATTGGAACTGAGAATAAAATGAAAAAACCCTGAACCTGAAAGTTCCTTTGCCCAATTGCAACCCAAACAGCAAAATTATCAAGACAAATATGTAGCAAGCACAAGCAGCTTGTAATCTACTACTTTATTAGCTTTATGCACTTGCAGCTAATTCCAGCACTACTAACTTCTCATTCAGGATTCCTACTACAACTGAAAAAAGTGGGACTTATCTGGCTTTGCAGCATTAAAGACACTTAATTCGGTAACATAATGTAGAAGCCACAGACAAGGGTAAAGTTCAGTAAACAGATGTCATTAAATCTCAAATTTACCATCAGATTCATCATCTACACAGAATGAAATTAGATTGATGCTTAGAGTGAAATATATGGAAAACAGCAATGCAGATAAAAACCTGCCTTACTACTTTTGATTATACAAAGGAAATCACATCTGCTGTTCATTATTACGCTACTTTATTTTTCACAAAGATAAAAATTTGCCTATCTTGAAGAGCTTGCCAATATGCATTAAACAAAGAAATGAGGACTAAAGAATTTACAAGAATCAAAAAGAAATTACTGTTCCCCAACACTGGGTTTTCTTGTTCTGATACATTATCTCTCAGCACCTCAGGCTGTTTGCTCTAACACAGCTGCACGAGATGTTTTATAGTAGCAAATACTGAATACGATGTGCTACTTTGCATTGTTGTCTCTGCAGACAGAACCTGTGTTGAAACATGCCCAGATGGATATTATGCTGACAGCACAGAGAGGCAATGTTCTGCATGCCACAGCACCTGCGACACTTGCACTGGGAAACACAGCTCACAGTGCCTTTCCTGCAAACTGGGTTGGTACAGACAAGGAAAAGGATGTGTAACCCATTGTCCAGCAGGGTAAGGCCCAAGATCTTGTGCTAAGAGCTGCATCACAGAGAGAGCTTTGAGAAATTAGAGCATTCCATGTCAATCTGAAATAGGACTGTTTTCAGGAGAAAATTTCTTGTATTATCACAGTACTCTAATGGTGGAAAACCTCCTTTCCCTGTAGAAAACTCCAAAATTGGTGCCCAGATGGGGACTGCTTAGATGTGGTGTGGACATGCTCAGAATATGCTCTTGGCTATTTCTGTACAGTACAGTGTGAAACAGAACAAGTATACCAAGTTATAGGTCAGTCAGCCTGAGCACAGGCAGAAGAGCCTCCAAGCACAACTCTGGCCTCCATTTAACGAGGAGAAGTTTGGATAAGGTTATATTTTTTTTTGCGTTGAGTTAATGCTTACAGTGGGTGATAACAAAAACCATTAAAACGTCTTTGAACTGAGCACTCATAATTCTAGAGAGAAGTTTTATAATTAATCCATTTCAGTTCAAAATGTGAATTCAGTGTTTTGGGAAATTCAGTTTTGAGAAATTCAAATTTAGAATGTTAACCTATGATTTCTCTTTCAGGTCCATTTAAATTAAAACTAGAGTTCAATGGATCACACTGGCTGTCCCTCCCATTAAACTGGAAAACTCTAATGACCATATCTCAGCAAAATCACACACACCTTCTCTACTTCCAATACTTTGTATCTCAATTCAACTCAGATTTTAGAAATTTTTGCTGTAAAAACTATACAGAGTCATGCTTTGTAGCTGAATTCCAATGGCCGAAGGGAATGAAATTAATTCAATTTCCACTGAGATTACAAACACCTGTGTTCATTTTAGTATGATTTTTATACATGGATGTAATCACGATAAAAAGCTAAGGATTAAAAATATGTTGGTTTTTCTATCACTGCTGGCCTTTATGCCTATCTGATCTATCGCAGGTATTTTGCACAAAATTCCACTGGATCATGTGAGAGGTGCCACAAGAGTTGTAAGGAGTGTACAGGGCCTCGAGCCACAGACTGTCTTTCCTGTAATATGTATTTCTACCTGCTGCACGCCACGAATGAATGTGTTAGCTCTTGTCCTCAGTACTACTATGAAAACAAGGACAACAACATCTGTGAGAGATGCCACTCTTCCTGTTTAACTTGTGACGGTAAAAGTATATGTTCTGCTTTGAGCAAAAAAAAGGGGTCATCAAAACACCTGGAATCTCAGCTCCATGATCTGGGAACACTTCACAAAGATACTAACCACATATAGTGCTACCAACCTGTCCATGACTCTGGGTGTCCATCACCCACAGTGGGTGATGTAGACCTCTCCCAGGGGCTGCTGAGCTTTTCCTGTCTCTTGGTGACTTGTTGCACACATGCTCCATTGATTCATATCTACTGCATTGATAATTGAGGTTAAATCAAGTATATGAATTCCTGCCAAGCTTTCTTCAGAACTGCTTCCAGCAGAGAGAACAAACAGAGAGACAGCACTTAACAGGGAGGGTTAGGACCAAGTCACATGTTGCCAAGTCAGTGAATGGAAAAAAATGGAGAACGGTAATGAATCTACCATCAGCCAGGCCTCTCATAAAAATGCTCATCATAAAAAAATGGGCTTACAGAGACGGACCCCATTTTTCACATGAATGTTAAGAATGACTGAAAAATATCTCACTCCTTGAGCTGCCCTACTGTCTGTTACTCCATGAAAGCCAAGGAAATTAATTCCAACTACACATCATTACAGTCTACAATGGGAAGAGTAAGGACCCATAAAGCACATCTCTAGATTGAAAGGAAAATGGAAATCAAAAGCACAGTGATGTTTGTTGCTTTTAATATAGTTATGTATTTCACAAAGTTAATTTTCAGAGACTGTCTATTTTGCTCTGTGAGACAGTGGCTTTAGTTTCTCAATTTTCCTTATTAAACCACTTCTGAAACAAAACCCATTAATCCTCTTGGACCCATTTGGTGTCCTTTTTTACCTGAACAACACAAGATTATAGCTAATGGGTTCCATGCTGCAGCTTAGAAGAGCATGCATTGTAACACACAAACTGTTTTGGATAGTGGATTGCAACAAAATTATATATGAAGCACTTAGAATGAAGCCACATTCAAGAATGTTTACAACCTAATTGTGTAACAATATTATGAAAATTAGCAGAAATATGTTTGTTTTGACTTGCAACAAAAAAAGATAGGCATTTTAATTTACAGACCACCTCCTGTGTTTTTCACATTCTTTGGCATAAATACTACAGGACAGAATTTTTACCATCATTAAAAAGACAGAATTATAAAACGCAAGCCAGTCTGAAATGCATCTGCATTGCTGGTATATCAGCAAAGAGCATGGTGTCTCTTTGTCAAGAGCAGTAAGGAAAATCATGCATTGCACAGTAATTTAGGAAGTCCTCTGTGTTATAGAAGGTTTCTTTCTTCAGCAGTTTAATGTCTGCTAATGTCAGTTCCTTGCATTTTCATTTTCTTCCTTTCAGACAATGGCAGAAAATGTCTGTGTGCAGGGAAATGGATGGATGCATCTTGACACTTAGGACAAACCCATCCCCTCAGTGTTTCACAGAAATACTGCATGCAGCATCTGTCTTTAAAAAGAGTCTTTGACACACAAGGTGCATATGGTCCTCTGGCTGTACCTAGTGAAAAATGGTTTATTTCTTATGCAACTAAACAAGTTATTTTTCTATTCAAATATAAACATTGCTTAATTCATGGTTGTCTGAAAATAGTTAACAGGGCAAATAAGTATGGATTTTGTGAAGGACAGAATTTGGAGAAAGTTCTCCACATTTTACCTCAGTGCTCTGATCTAATTTATTTTCCTGAATATATCAGAGTTCCCTGTACAACTGATTGTGAAATCATCTTTTCATGACTATCAAAACACTTAAGAAATAAATTTTGTTTGCACATAAAACCCCAGGACTAGGCACAAGCTTTTTCTAATACCAACTGACAAACATACTTTTGCTTCATAGCAGTGGTCAGTATAATTTTTAAAGGAAGTTAACTGACATTTCCTGTTGTAATATTGTTGTTTTGTTTGCCTGTCTAGGGAAGGGAGCACTCAGCTGCACATCTTGTGTATGGAGCTACAGTTTATTAAATGGAATGTGCAACTCAGACTGTTTTGTAGGTGAATACAAAGTCCAGGAGACTCCAGGACAGAAGGTAGCTACTTCAAGGATTTTTGTACAAAATACAAACATCACGTGGCTCTTCTATGAGTTTTTAATGGGGCCTATCTTTAAGTATGCTTACTTTTTTCTTCTTTTAGCAGAGGAAGCCTTGTTTCTCTTTCTGGGGTTTCCTTATAGTCAACAAAGATATCAAAACCACATGAACAAATCAGTTCTATTAATGATACAGTGTTGTTTTCTTCCAATATAACAGATTTCCTCTTGGATTTCTGATGCTTTTTCTGTAAGAAATTCTTCTGCATTTTTGATTGACAGTTTTTCTGGCCGAAAGCTCTAGTAGAAGGATAGGCTGAAATTAACACAGCTGTATATTTAATTGAATAGGATAAGGTTTGGGTCTGCACCATAAGCCTGGGCATTCCACCTTCCCGATTTCCACACCAATTGCCTTCTAAAGATATTCAAGAATATAGCAGCAAGGCATGCCCGGGATGCTACAAACCCTGGAGTCTCTGTCCTATAATATCTTCTTGACAGTCCTACTTCATAGCACTGATCTGAGAAAACAGCATTATTTGAGGCTGGGGACCACACAGGTGTGCAGGTCTTTGCAAGAGCTTTGACTCTAAGAAATTAACAGCAGCTATGATCCTGCAATCTTGCACTGGTTCTTCCATCCAGGATGAACAGCCTTGCAATCCTAACTGCAAATGTGGTGAAAGTTTATTGGAGTCTCCAGATGTTCACAGTGAAGACGTGCCATGGCCAGGAACTGTGAGCATTGCAAATACTGAAACCACTGACTTCAGAGCGTTCTGCAAGGCAGGTGTGATCACAGTGACCGCTGGTAGTCTCTGTAAACAGAGGTCCCCAGAAGCCTGGACTTTAGGAAGAGTATTTGAATCTAAGCTGTTTCCATAGGAAAAAAAAGCCACATAATTTAAGAGTAATTGGTTTTGCTAAAAAATTTCCAACCACCTTTAATCCTTACTTCTGCTTCTTCGGGGTAAAGAGAAAATTCATACTCTCAGCTTTTACCCAGAATATTTCATATTGCTTCTTCCACATCACTTACTTTTTTGGCCCAAAAAGCTTAAAAGAATGAGTAAATTTTAACACCCTGCTTAGCTAGGTGAGATCTCTAAGCTTTTACAACCCTTTACATCCCACAAGCAGATCACTGAGAAATCAGAAAACAGGAAATTTTGAATTTGGTATTGTATCCTCACATTGACACTCATGGTGCCTAGAGATGACAACCACGATGGTCAATGATAGGACAGAACTACCAGGTCAGGTACAAATCACACAAAATTGGAGGTGCATTTCTTGTGTTCTGTGTTTAAAGGAGAGCAAACCCAAGTGTGAGAGATGTGACAGCTCATGCGTTGAGTGCAAGGGACCTGGTCCTCTCAACTGCACAGTCTGTCCAGCCAGCATGCAGCTCTTCCTGGAGGAAAGCCGCTGCCTGCCCTGCTGCAGCAACACTGACCCAGCAGAAACCCCAGAGTGCTGTGACTGCAGTGAAACACAAGGTAGGACCACGCTGAAAAGCAGGAATAGTGCTAAGTGTTTTATGGTTGATTTTGCTGACATTATGCTGCTTGAAAACTGGACTAGAGCAAAAATGTACTATTGATAAACAGTGTGTTCCTACTGCTTCATCGAAAATCGGGAAGGTTTTACTCAAATAACAACCATTATGTCTGGTGTTGGAGATGCCAACTTCTCACACTCTCAACTACTATGTTAAATGGCCTGGCATTTCATAAACTTACTGGTTTATGAATTAGCTTACTTCAGTGAAGAGACATCTGAATCTCATTGCATTTATGTGCCTGCTAGCTTTTCAGCTTCTTTCTCATTATTTTAAATAAAATACTAAACAACAGATAGCCCAACAACCTTATTGATATACTTGCTGCATAAGAACACCAAAACTATCATTGTGATACCAGAAAAGCTAGGTGTTTTGTTGACTGCTATTACTGCACCAGACACACTGTACCAGACTTTTAAGACACACACACACAAATGCAAGCTCATTTCACCCTTTTTTTTGTTGTTCTTTTGTTTTTATTTGCTGTTGTAGATGACTGCGTATTACAGACAACTCTACCACCTGGACAAAAAAGCAAAACTATTTTATTTGTTATCACTTGCATTTTGCTTCTGCTTATCATTGGAGCCATTGTATTCATCTGGAGAAAGGCACGAACCAAAACCCAGCCTGTCAATAAAGGACGATATGAGAAGCTGACAAATCACTCCAAAACCTTTCCCTCCTCTGCGAGCAACTATCACAAGAATCCCAGTCACCATGAGGATCAAGTGATTGAATACAGAGACAGAGATTATGAAGATGATGATGATGAAGATGACATTGTATACATGGGCAAGGATGGCACAATTTATCACAAATTTAAATATGGACTTTTGGAGGATGATGAGGAAGATGAGCTAGAATATGATGATGAAAGTTACTCATTTAGATAACTTTTTACTAGTTTACTCACAGTAAATTAGTCCTATTCTACTGTTTTTCCTATGAAATTATAGCTATTTAGTTAATATGTTTTGTTACTGGATAACACTCTGACCTCCAATTTTTTTGCTATTAATTATTGTGAAAGAAGAATAATTTCTAGAAGTATTTCTAGAAATTCCTTTTTTCTAAATAAATCTTTTCTAGGCTGTTAAGTAGCACTACGGATACAATCTGGTTAAGAGACCAAGTTTCTATGCATTTGTGTGGAGAATAATCCTTTCCCAATATGTATTTGTGTAACTAACACAAACTCTTCTTCAGACCTTTTTGAAGAACCCTGCCAATCACTACTAGAAATGTGATAAGCATGATGGGTGCATCTACTTGATGAATGCCACTGGGAGAGGATGCCAGTAGTTCACTAATTTGTAATTAGAGTTACTCAGCAATTCATAATAGAAGAGGCAACTTGGAGGAATTTACTTAGATTTTATTCATAATCACCTGGTGTTCCCTGAACATAATCTTCATAATCTTTACAGCATAATTTCCTGTGAATTCATGTATCTATGACGTGATATTTTAAGACTTAGGATTCTAACTACTTCTCATAACTATATCTTATTCACAGTTTGTATGAAATAGAAGAAAAATATTTTATATATCAGCCTCTGATCAATCTTTACTGCAGAGTTTGTCAAAAAATCTTGCATTTTACAGATGAATTCCTTGGTTTACAACAAAGGGCAATATTGTCTATAAGCATGGCACACACACACCAATTCTGCACCATGAGCAGGTGGTGTTTATACTGTAAATGGCTCAGGATGCTCAGATAATGGCAAAGGGGATATTTGCACTTTTCTGGTAATTTTTATTATTATTATTATTATTACATAAATAAAAATTTACAATTCTGAAGAAAAGAATGGCTGTTTGTTGTGAATAAATTCTTTAGCCATCTTATATACGCTGTTACTTATTACATTTCATTAAATCTCAGAGTTTCTCTAGGTTTCCAGTAAGGAGTTGCTCTAAAAACAATAAGGGTATATATATATAGACTTACTGTTTACAAGGAATTGTGTAAAAATACGAGCTTTCCATGACTCAAAGCATCAGTGGAATTTTCAGTATTATATAAGCCTAAAGATCTAAGGATAGTTCAATCTGTAAGATTAAAGATGTTTTATGGAGAGGTTTATTGCTTCCAATTTTAATTTTAACCTTCTAATCATTGCAGCTTCAGTAAGAGAGAGGAATTAAAGGTAATGTGACTTCACAAAAGCTGAAACAAGTACCTAAGTTTAGCAAAAGCTATAATACAGCATTTGACAGCAAGGAACTTCAGAAAGATACATGTTATCTTTCACTTTAAAATCTAATAAAACAGAAGAGGAAAAGAAGAGTGAAAAATCAGTTTGAAAGGTGACACTGCTATCCTGGTTTTCTAAACTTTTTTAAATTAACAATATGCTTTATTCTTGTTGCTAATGGCTTATAGCACAACTCTGAGGATAAGCTTTGACACACTTCCTCACATTTCAAAGGCCTATTCTTAGCTATGCCTGAGCAATCTGAAACCACAATGATAATGTGCATTTTCTTTATGGGCTCACAGATTATGAAATTATATTATTATGAAAGGGCCAGATGACCCTGGAGGGGCAAAAAATGATTGAAACCATGGTGCCATAGTCAGGACTTAGGTTACTCAGCCCTTTTCCCATCCCTGGCTTCCTGAGGGCAATGGGGCCCATCTGACAAAGCAGGGAAAAAGAATCTTTGGTCAGAGACTTGCCAAACTCCTCAAGAGGGCTTTAACTTAGATTTGTTGAGGAAGGGTGTCTGTCCATCCCAATCCTGCCAGTCAAATATCAACACCTTTAATCAATGCCCATCATCAACATCTCCTATAGCATCAACATCTCCTATAAAAGAAGATCACTTTCAATATTTTTGCAAGTGTTAAGTTTGAAAATAGTACTCAAGAAGACACAAATTTAGGAACCTGTATTCCTTTACAGTGTCTACAACTAGAAATCTCTGCTAAGAGTCTAAAAGAAGACCAAGAAAATAAAAGCACAAGGAAATAATTCTAGTCTTGCTTCTAAAGAAACTTCATGGAAAACCGGTAGAACCAAGTAAGACATTAAAAAAATTACAGAGAACACAATAGTACAAAAAGGAAATTCTGTTTTTCTGAATTATTTTATACCTTCTATTAATCTAAGTTCCTTACACTTTTTCCTGAAATAAAGGCATCCAATTATTTTTTAATCTTTTCTAGTCCTTTTTACCTATCATCACCATTTCCCAGCTCTGACTCCCATTGTCACAAACATTCACAAAGTTCTGGTCTCCTGGAAAACACAAATCTTTCTAATTATTCCTCAAGACTAACAGATACTAGAACTCTTCTAAATACCACACTAGCAAGTGCAGCCTTCTGTTTTAATAATTTCTCTTTCATCTTTCTACTTTGCGTTTTTGGAGGATACCTATTCCATATTACAATCAGACTGCAAGATATGTGACCCAGCAAAAGAATGATTTTACCTGGTCTCCTGAACAACAACAAGCTCTGTTCTGTGAGCTGGCCCATTCCTGGAGTTTCCTGAATTTTCAAGAAGCCTGTCCCCATGCACTTGGCTTCTCTGGACAGTCTGTAGCACAAGATGTGGTTGCAAGATTTTTTACCTATTTGTTCCTCCATTTCAGAGAGTATCACAAATGGCACTTTTGTAAACCTAACATCAGTGAGTCTTAAAAGCTCATCTTTGCAAGGAAAGTACTGTTCACAGAACTGACAAAATACAGTTTTCCCTACATTTTAAACATTCATTCATTAAAAAGCACACACACAAAACACATCCAGTTCACCATAATTTTATTTTACTCCATTTTGGACAATGTACTGCATTCTGTCCAGACCTCTGTAAAGTGGGAAAATTTTGCTATTCTTTTTTCTCTGGAACAAATTTTCATATGGATATAAATAGTTCCTCTAATTATGCAGCCCATTTATTTTGTTTAAGTAATTTCAGCTGTACCTGAACTCATTTTAATAAGAATTATAATGGCATGTGCTACAGGGTTTCAAGATTTTTTAATTCTGTGTGGGAAGTTGCTCACAAAATGAGTGTGTGGAGCCATCAGAAAATATGTCTCATTTTAACGTTTATTTTTACTGGCTTACTGCTACTACTGAGCATTTAACAACAGCTTCCAGAAAACATTATGTATGAAGTATGTCATTCTGAACTGGTATATAGCAGCAAATGATGGTGACCAAGAATTAGCAAACCTAAGCACCGCTGTAATTACATATTCCCATAAGTGAAAGAGTTGCTACCTAAATCTTACCTTCTTCCAAAACTACTTTCTTTTTGTCAGGTCACTGGAAAAATGGGAAACAGTATTTTTCTGTTAACTCTTCCTGCAAGCTTCAATTGTATCTCCACTGTGTACATTTTAGGTTTCAATTCTCCACTCGCTGATGTGCATTAAAGCATTTACTTGCAGAATCTAACTGCATTCAAACCGTTTTTATTTTATGTTACACAAATCACACTGTCATTTTTCAGAGAACTGTTCTGTTCATAGGCTTGGCAAGAAGGGTTTTTCTTTTTAATTTATGATGATGAGCAGAGAGGAGCAAGAAATTAGCAGGCAGACCTTGCAAACATAGGGAGTCAGTCACATATATAGTTAAGCACTTGCATGAACCTCATCTATGTTCAGACCTGTACTGGTTGCCAACTTTTTGATGAAGTCTATTCAATCTAGACTTACAATACACACAGGAAATTCCACTATAACTGGTACTTCACTAAGTTTTATAATCCTTGCTTTTCCTTATAAATAGAAGTTCTTATTGAGTTTGAATGCTTAATACTCAGGACTTTTGCAATTAGCTAAATATTACCTAAATATTACACACAATTAATATTTGCACACCACCCTTTCTATATACACTTACTTACACCTATAGAATAAAACTCTAGTTTAGAGTGCTGGCTAAAGTTTTAGTGCTGGCTAGTTATATAACATCTAAAACTCTAGTTTTAGAGTGCTGGCTAAAGTTTTAGTGCTGGCTTAGTTATATAAAGTGCTCTTTGCTGTCACAGACATATTTTATGAAAAATCCTTTTGCCAAGGTTTTTTCTCCTGAGAAGCCTCAGAGGAAAAGAAAACCAATAATTATCTGCAGCTGTGGAATGCAACAGGTGCATCATCTTTGATTGGTCTGATGTGGCTGCTTTTAATTGATGGCCAATCACAGTCCAGATGTCTTGGACTCTCTGGTCAGTCACAAGATTTTATTATCATTCTATTCCTTTCCTTCCTTTCAAGCCTTCTGATGAAATCCTTTGTTCTATTCTTTTAGTATAATTTTAATATATAATTTTCTTTTAATATAATATGTATCATAAAATAATAAATCGGCCTTCTGAAACATGGAGTCAAGATTCTCATCTCTTCCCTCATCCTGGGACCTCTGTGAATACCATCACACTTGGCTTTCTGACACAAAGCAGTAATGGTTCAATTATCTTTACTTTCAAGAGGTTATATAAGAAAATAATTATATCATTTGAAATACAGCATAATATTACAAATGCATTATGTTTTTATCCTCATTCATATGAAATCCCCAGGTTGTCCCTATCTACTTACCAAGCCACTTGTCAATTGCATTCTCATACTTTTTTTGGTCCTTTAACCAGTCTTGATGCCACCTAAGGTTTGCAATAACACTTGAGTAATTTTGACCCAAACTTTGTTTCCAACCGATAAACTGTTGCTTGTTGTACTCATGAACAGAAGAAGAAACCTTTGGATAGTTTACTATAGAGCGAAGTATTTTGTCCAAAGAATGTACAGTTACTGGGAATTTTATGGCAAGATTTGTAAGCTCATCTGGATCAGCAGTAAGGTCTGCAACAAACAAAAGTCAGTTAAGATTCAATTTGCACTAAAGTTAATTAACGAGCCAGTCAAGATATAAAAGCAGCATACCAAAGAGTTGGGGCAGTACTGAAGAGCCATCCGAGTACGTGATGTATTTCCACTTGCCAGTTCTCAGCATATACACAGAGGAATTCACATTGCACCCGTGGAACTCACTCAGCACCCACGAGGGCCGAGGTCCTCTGGGTGACACCTCACTCTCAGCCTTTTCACGTAGCAGCGGTATAAGAGAATATCCACTGAGGTTCTGTGGCACAGGAATTCTTGCTATATCTAAGGAAAGACAGACAAAACCAAAATGTTACTGCAGTTTTCAGTTTTAAAAAACTCTAACGCAATGCAACCGATGTCTGAATGTTGATAATAAAATGTGCTGTCCTAATTATTATCCCAAAATACATAATAAAAAATACCTTAAGGAATTTCCCAAGGCAAGCTGCCCAGCATCTTGATCAAATATATCATCTATGTATAACTTAAACCTTTAACAGAAGTTCGTGAAAATTATCACAATAGTCTCCTTTGACAGTTGGTGCTGTTTTATTCCTTAATCACGTTTGCAAACATTTCTCCTTTGCTCTGACTATATCAGGCAGAAGAAAAAGAATAATACAGCATGAAAGGGCCCTAAAAGCTTCACACCCAACATGTTGTAGCTGTTTATTACTTGAACAATAATGGTGCTAAGCTCATCTGTAGCATTCTTCATTAGTGAATAAGGAAATGCTTCATAAAAGGTGGCCTTTATTATCAACTATAATTGGTGGGGACACTTGCTTCTCTGGCAGGACTGGAGAAAAAGATGGTATTTGAGGTGGTATAATCAAAGTGCATGTACAGAAAACACTGGATGACTCCACAGCCTACCAGATGGCCACTAGGAGATGCTGTAATATCCATAAGCTCTGCAGCATCAAATTATACCACAAGTTTCTCTAGCTCCCAAAGATCAGGTTAAAAGACTGAAAAGGTTTTTCAGAAACATTCTGAAAAACATAGCTGAGAGTCCCAAGCATGTCCTAAAAACCATGTATGACAGTACTGCTATTTTTAATCACCCCACTACACATTGTTTATAGTAATTCAAAATTCAAAACTTTCCATTTCACAAAGCACCGTGGCAGTATTTAGTCTGTTCTGTGTTGAGTGGTCATACTCTGTGCTTATAAAGTGCTCAAAGGTGACTCTTTCCTTCATCAGCACAGATCTTCCTCTTTGTCCTCTGCCCAGCCAGCATCTGACAAAGTACTAGGAAGACCCACAACGTGTAAACCCAGCAAGCAGCTCTTGATCATGCATGGGCAAAAAAAATTTTGAACAAATACACACGACATTCCAACAAACGAAAAAGGGATATGGGCTCTTCTGTCATCCTAAATCAGTAACACTATTACTTGCAGTAACTGGATTTTCTATGTGTGAAGCATGTTCCAGCCATTCAGCAGCTCCTGCTTTTCCAATAGGGAGCCAAAGGTATTTCCACACTGACCAACAATGCTAGTGCTGCCTGGAGATTATGCTACATCCTGTTACAAAAAGCAAGAGCTGTTTCAGGTCCAACTGTACATTCCTATCACACAGATTCTGCTGGAATCAAAACATTTGCACTTATTCTCAAAGCCAGTGCAGGCGGCAGTCTTGACCAAAGCATTTGGATGGCATCTTAAGAGAGATTATTTCCCTGTGACAATCCAAAGCAAAGCCATTAAATTTCTCACAAAAATAGACTTGAAATCTGTTTCCTCACTAGTCAGCAGCAGCATGCAGACTGAGAACATAATACTTTATAGAGATGGCTCTTCAGGTTTTCATTTTCATCATACATGCCTTTTTGACATTGAGAGTACAGAGAAGGGAAACTGCCAGAACAGAAGGAATGAATTATGCAACAAAGTTCTGGGGAAAAAAAGCTCAAATGAAAAACCCCCAGGGGGAAAAGACAGAAGGATGTTAAACCATCTGACCAAATATGTCACTTGGGAAAGAGAAATAAATAAGAGATTTTTAGCGATTTACATAGGATAACATAAATTGTATAAGATCCACATGTAGTACAGATATATATACATAACAAATTGATGCCAAAATTTGGAAGAGAAAGCCACTCAGATTTTATATCCTATTTTTCCCTGGATAACTGGTTCAAAAGTTTTGAGAAGACATAAACAGATAAATAACTTCTGTTTACTTTTTAGAAAATTAACCTAAAACAATATAGAAGTGAATTTTTCACTGATATTTTTTGCTGGATGTACAGTTTTATTCACTCATGTTCTCCAAGTATTGCAGTGTACATGTGACACAAGCCCTCCAGATTGGTTTGAAAAAAATATTTCTTCTGATAGGGAGCCTAAAAGATCACAGATAAAGCCTCAAAAGAAAACTTTACCTGATATTTAATTCCAATTAGAATTGTCTCTTGCATGATTTACCACAGATAACTGTTTAAAAATTCCCTCCTAAAAGTGATTTCCATCTAAGTAATTTAAGTTCAGTTCTTTTTATTTTCTGTCCAATACTGAGTATTTTCATATCTCATAAGGTAAGAATGGATATCCATTATCACATCTTTATACGTGTGTCCAGATCATTTTTACATTTCCTATACAAACCTTTCATCACACTTCTTCCACATGACCCTTCGTAAAAGACATTCCTTTACTAAGTTAGTGAACCTGTCCTCCTCCTTTCAAGTTTAATCTCATCTTTGGATGCATTTACACTGTAATTTCTACAGTAAACTGTTGAGTGTGAAGGCTAGCAAGGATTATTCATATCCAAAATGGGCTTTATTCCTTTTTTTACTAACAAATAATCCTATATATATAGTAAGTCAATGTAATTATGTGGAAGACAGTTACAGTAATAAGGAAGACAATCAGTTTCTTTATTTTTTCATCCATTTTTTACTTTTTCTGTTAAGTCCATATACATGGTCCACAGATAAATTATCTCCTGTAGTGTTACTGTGTTGTGCCTCAAAGTCGAGACATCATTCTGACTATTATGATACAAATGCAGAATAGTAATGGTAACAGGGAAAAAAAATTGTCACCTGGAATTACTTAACTCACCAAGCATAGTAGGATAGATATCCACAAGAGATACTACGTTTGGTATTTGTTGCTGTTCTCTTAAACCTGGTCCCATAACTAAAAGAGGAATGTGGGAACTTCCCTCATACATGCTCATTTTATAAAACTGACGGTGTTCCATAGCAAGTTCTCCATGATCTGCAGTGAATATAACAATTGTTTTTCCAAGAAGCCCAGTATCTCGCAGAGCTGAAATAATCTCTCCTGCAACATCAAAAAGATACTGAAAAAGATACATTCAAAATATTTCTTTCAAGGTCTGTATCTGCAAAGCAGCATGCAAATTTCAAGGAATTCTCCTAATCCAGTGGAGGAAACTCTTCTTTTGTTGCACATATATTTGTGCAATGAAAAGAGAACATATACTCCTCTATTTTTGTACGTACATTTGTGCAACAAAGACAGGGCCAAGATCAATGAAGATGGTAGTTAAGCAAAGCACTTAGGCATCTTAAATATTGAAACTTCAGGATGACTCATGCCTAAACATACTAGTTAAAAGATGTTATAAAATTACAACAGCAGTGCAGTTACTTTGCAATCCCTTATTTCCTAAACCTGTAAGGCTTCCATTGTTTCATTCATAAAATGAGGAGGAGCAATTCTGTGTCTTTTAATTCACTTTGCCAATCTAATACGGTGTCCTGGTTTAGGTCATATGCCTAAAAGATTAGCTTATTTGGTCATTAATTTCAAATTCTTGTTCATTCATGGTCACTTTTCAAATCAAAAAATAAAATGCTGTAAATTAAGACCAACTTGCATTGTAAATTTTCTATCTGTAGACCTGCCTGCAATGTCTGAAGAATTCTAAATGTACAATTAATTATTTCTTCACAACTTTCAATAATGTGCTTTTAAGGCACATTCCAAATGTAACTTTATTCTTCAGTCAATGTGTAACAATTGTTATCCAGTCTACACATTTGAAATCAGCTTCTAAGGAAAACAACTTAAGCCCTAAAATTCATCTTTTCTTCCACCTCAGCTTTTACAGTCCCCTTCACCAAAGTGTCTCCATTATTTCAGTTAGCACTTAATCAAAGAGATTTAGTTTCTCTTGTACATGGGTATCCTGGGTACAGAGGAAAAGAAGGGTGGAATTTCCAGCACTATTTAATAACATTACCACCTATGTCATGGAGGGGGCATGGTTTTCAGCAGGAGACACTTAGGTGTGTTGTAAGCGATTACCTTCGTGCAGGAAATGCGTGAACTGCTCCCTTAACTGTTGCTAAAATCAAGGGAGGCTGTAACTGTTTCAGAAACTCTGACAAGCTGTAACTATTCCTGGAGCAGCAGGAAGATGCTGCTGCCACCACTGCTGCTAGTGCTTCTGCCACTGCTGCCACTGTCAAGGCCAGCACTTACAGAACCCTTTATGTGGATTAATTAGGTCTCCAGGCTTTGTTTTGTCCCTGTTTTCCATTGTTTCCTCCAGGCTGGAGAAAGGATAATAAATTGCAGAAACTCTTTTGCCTCATTGCTTCCATTTTTCAGAGCTGCATGGTCCAGTGTGGAGGAGATGGAGATGACAGGTGCCATCTTGCCTTTGTCTGGGAAAACCACACTACATACTCTCTTTGGGGGGTATTTTTGCTTTTTTGTTGGTGAACACTCTTCCTCTTGGTGGAGCATGCTCCTTTTGAGTCCTCTTTTATCTATACAGTCTTTATTACAAGTTTTTTGGTAAAATTGTTGCTCCCACTTTTGGTCTCTCCTAGTATTTCCTGTGCTGGGAAGGGGATGGAGGAGGAGGGGCAGCTTGCATGGGGTATTTTTCTCAGTGGGTTTTAAACCAGAGCAATGGATCATGCCATACTTTGCTGCAGTCAATGGCTTTCTACAGAGCTTCAAATTACTGGCTGTGATTACTTTTCAGAGTACTCCCAACTCACCTAAAAGGGTATCCTCTCATTTATCATATAGATTGAATGAGCAACTTCCACAACTTACTCCCAGATGTTTTGTTTTCTATTTTTTTCCTCCAAAGATCAGCCCTATCAGCACTTTCTTTAAAAAAAATCAGAACTAGAAAATCCACTGTGTAATAAAACATTACCTACCCAGCATGGCATCTGTCTCTGCACACATAGCATAATAAAATGCTCTAATATTTCTGACTTCTTCCTTTGTAAACTCTCCTGTGCAATTCTTGGTGTACGATGAGTAATAGTCTACAGGATGCATCTCTGAAAGAGAAGACCACTTGGGTATTTTAATAGCTTCATAATTTACCTAAGAAATAAAGAGAAAATGAGCATTACTTTAGCAACTGAATTAAACAAGTTTTTTAATACAGATTTAATTTCAAAAAGTATAGCATAAATTCACAGTTCTCAATTTATGGCCCAGGAAACAGTAGCTGCTTATTTGTTACACCATGCAGTTACCTCCTCCATAGCTCACCACAGTTCCACAGGTAAATTGTTTTTTAAAAACCTATGAAAATCAACTAGAAACTAAGGCTAGGAGCCACAAATATGTGCTTCACCAACTGCTGTATATTTTTAAGAGACATATCACAGAACACTCTTCTAGAGTAGGTACAGAATACCAGCAGAGAGTCTTTGTAACTGTAGAATAAGTATAAACCTATGGATCTAAAAGATTGGATGTTATGTGGGACTAGAGAACAACATGGAAAACCATGTAGTCTGGGAAAGCCTCCAAGACAGTGATGACAAGTCTTGGCAACTTAATAAAAAGAACTCACTACATTAATCCAATTTTCCAGAACTTTCTACATGTTTATGTTTCTACATATGTCAATCCATTTAGTTATAAAGAAATGTAACATCAGTATGAAGCCAAAATGCCAATCTATTTGTATATTCAAACTACGCGTAGTCACAGATATTGTCTGCTTCAGTACTGGCTTTAGAGTCGTGAAATTTGACATACACATTTAGCCTTGGCTGTCATACTTGTAAATATTCCCTTAAATAAAAGGGAACTTGAGGCAATTTCCTCTTGTACCTTCACTTGTTACTTGGAGGAAAAGCCAGCCAGCTAAACAAGTTGATATATCTGCAAGAGTTCTACTGCCCACAGAAGTAAAACCTGGCTTTGTGACAGTCAAATAGATACAACAAAATGTAAGTTTCCTTAGGATCTATAGAAAACACACTGCTAGAAAAAATCATTAAGATAAAATAATAATGATTCAGTCATTTTCTTACTGCTCAAGGTCCTTGGCTACATTTTGGAGTTACATTTTGGACTTTGCAAATGGTATTTATTAGCTGCTTAAGAGAGCAAAAAGTGTTCCTTTCTAGCCATGACTCTTCTCTACAGGACTTCAGTCTAGTTTTAAATATTCACAAAGCCACAATCCCTTTGTCTGTCTATGGTAATGTCCTGGGTTACCCAAAATGTATTCCATATCTATCTGTGCCATAAGATTGTTACTGTGCCTTAAAGACCTGAAGCATGGCTGGAACCAGAACTGCAGGGCAGCTGGGAAATGCCAGTCCCTTTAAAAGGTCAAGAAACCCAAGGCAACTTCCTCTTCTGCTGAAGGAGGAGACTCCACTTCAGAGGGGCCTGATATGGGTGAGTTTCTGGGCTTCCAACTGTAGCAACTTGGAAGAACTGCATTTAGTGAACAGAAACTGTATTCCCAGTGATCTTTGCAAACTCCATAGGCAGTGAAGCTTGATCACGGGGTGATCAAGCCCATCAGTGTCCAGAGACCAGTTTCCCCTTCTCCCTTCCCGAGCACACCAGCAGATCAGAAGGCACCAGCATCAACACCAGTAGAATCCAGCTGGTGCAAGAGGAAGCAGCGAACAGCGGTGCTGACCCCACATGTGCCAGAACTTCCCATCTGCCACTAGACCTTCATAATCTCCAACCTTCCCAGGAGGGTTTGCTGCCATCCATCCCCTTTGTCTCTTGGAGTGCATGGTGGCAGGTGCCACCTTGGAAAGAGCCTGACACCACTTTCCCTTTGCCCCCCGCAGACAGTCAGCAGTGGGGGGCTGTCAGATTAGAAGGGAGCTGCGCCCCACCAGTTTGGGATCTCTTTGTTCCTGTGGAGCTCTTGGGATTCAGCAAGTTTGCATCTAGTGATTATTCACTGCTATTTTTTGCATGTTGCTGTTTCACTTGTTAGTAAACTTATGTTTTCTAATGTTGTATCTAATGGTATTGGTTCCTTATTGGTGGAAAGGGATTGGTTGAAACTAAGGGGAGAACTCATTTCAGAATGTCTACCTCTTTGAATTGTCTTAAACCAAGACACATAATTCACAACTAGGAAAGAAGCCACATGCCCTGAAAAATGACAACTTGTGCGAAACACAGGGGACCATCTGGTTGACAACACAATGTTTCACAGACATACATGTTGATACTCTGCTCTGTATTACAGCCCAAATAAACAGGACATTTAATTCAGTTATTCACCTATGTGATCAAACTTCTTCATGAGATTACCTCTGTGATTTTAAAAGACTGTTTCTTCCATGACCAAAAAAGAGCTACATTGCAGAAGAACTGGCCAATGGTCAGTAAATGGTAATATGTGGCACAAGGCAGTATGTATACACAGTGGTGGGAAGGAGCCCAGCAAACTGTGCAGTTAAGGTATTCTGACTGGATAAAAGATGGCAAAAATTTGTCAAAGATGTTATAACTGTTTGTGACTCAAAAAAAGCACCTATGCTTCCCAAGATACATCTAACCTAGCAATCAGCACCCAGAAAGTTTTCCTTAATAACTAAGCCAGATCTCGCTTTTTGTAATTGAAAGGGCTTTTTTCCCAAGTTCTTCCTCTCCCCACAAACTTCTCACCATTCCCAGAAGAACCTACAACCCTCACTATCATGACAAAAAATTCACATCTCTCAACCTTCATTTGTAAACCTTTTTTTTGTAAGTATTTGTATTTTTGGCACACCTAGATAAAGATGTTTAGCAGTTTTGTTGTGGAAAAGGCCACAAGTTACATAAATTGCATACAGAGGATTTTTTTGAAGTATAAAGTCTTATCAACCTAATTCTAATTCTGCAGCTGCAGAGAGTATTAATGCCTTTCTGCAATTAAATCTATTGTAGTAAATTTGTATTTTAAGGCAGTTAATGTCAACTGGAAACTATACAAGACTGAAAAAAATATCTCTCTTTGGAATGGAGTGCTATATTTTAGTTTTACACATACAGACATAAGAACACTTTCTTGTGCTGGAAAACATACAGTAGCACAGAAGAAGTTAACAGAAAAGGAAGACTTCTGTTGTGTCTTATGTTGCTTTATGTTCTAGGTCCATAGTGCAGAAAAAGTCAATCTTTCACTGTAAAACTCAGACAAAATTATTACATATAGCATCATTTCTAACAAGCAAAATACAGAATGTTCATAACATTAAGCTTCAGACCATTACCAAAATTAATTTACAGCTAAGAAGAGCAACAATCTCATTTTTCTTAATGTGTTTCTAGCTATTGAACTCTGTACTTATCGATTCAATGACTACTGCTAACAAACCTTTTCCCACAACAGAGAGAAATTTGTCACTTGTATTTTCTTAGCCTTTAATCAGAAATCTAATATCTCATTCAAGTATTTTCTTACTGTGTAGTGATATATCAAAACTGGGTCTATCTTGAAAAATCAGGAATAAAATATTGTATTAAAATACAGTTATTAATAAATTAGCATTTAAATTTTATATTCACATACCTTTTCAAGCCAATAGGGAGATGTTAAAAATGTAGAGGATCCAAAATTTTCTCCTGCATAGGGTGATGGATATGGGTGTGGTAAATTTAGTCCCAAGTAAAGAATAAAAGGTTGAGTAAAGTTAACAGCTTCTTCCTTTATCCAATTTACTGCTTTATCAGTATTCTGCCAATCTTTTTCCATTACTCTAAACTGCTTCCTATGGCCTGTAAGTTTCACCATGGGTCTTCCTTCTTGTCGGAGCAGGAAGTTAACATCCCTAGTCCAAGCTTCCACACGGTTACTGAAAATACATACACAAGTCACACACTCAACAGAAAATGTTTTCTTCACTTTTTCTCCAAGCAAAAAGCATTATGAATTCCTGAAGAACTTCCCCTATACTTTCAGTTGCAATCTATTTGCAATACCTGCAAAAAGGAGAATTGTTATTCAATTGAGCAATAATGATTGTGCATCTATTTTATAATCAGACCTTCAGACTTTTTATGTCTGCTTCTGAATCTTTTTTCTTATTTATTACCCATTTATGTCAGAATGGCTCTTGTCACATCTACAAAATAATACTTAGAAATACCATTCCATCTTGTGGACCTCTCTCCACTTTTTGGCACAGATTCACACACTATTTATTTGTAAACTGGGCCAGAGATTTTTATGTGAAAGAGTATAGTGGGAAATAACTTTACTGGTGAGGCTGCCTTTAGAAACAACATTCTGGATGTGGCTTGTACTATTAATTAAACACACTTTAGACAAAAATATGTAAGAATTATTTCTCTTGTATAAATCCTATCAAACAATAATAGAAAAGAGTGTAAAGAAAGCAAGAAGGAGGGGAAAACGGCAACATTTTAATGACAAAATATTTTTGAACATATTTTCTAACGTCATGGCAATTGTTGTCTCTCTAAAACACTAAAAAAAATCTGAGCCGCAAATGTTCTTGTTTCTTTGCTAGAGTGAATGATGGTGGACATTGGTAAGAGGCAGACCACCTAAAACCTTGACTAATCTTCATCTTGTTCATGGCAACTTCAATATAACCAAGAAATTACAAAGGAAAGTATAAAACTGCTCAAAGATTGATCACATTGAAACACAGCATTATTACTGTTTAAAGAGCATCTAACTAGTTTTATCCCCAAAGGAATTTTACCAAAGCACTTTAACTTCTAGAAAAGCTATCTGCAACAATTTTTTTATTGTTTTAACTTCTTGTTTAGGCTCACACTCTCAACCTACACAGGCTTAAATAAATTACTTAGAATAATATAAGGTATCTGGTTTACAGAGAAAGCATGTTTCATAAACATTAAAATGAAATTATGATAAAGGAGTGTGTGGGTGTGTCTAATTGTACCTAATGTCATAATACTGATTTATACAGAAAAAAAAATACTACGTAGGCCATAGGTCAATCTGATTATCCAGTCAGTCTGAGATTAGGATCAATTTTAAAGAACCAAATCCCCTCATAACTAAAAAGGAAGCATTAAATAACTCTGACCTGTTTGTCATTAAAGAAAAAGCTTCTCTTTATTATTATTTTAACAACGGACATTATTATTAGTCAGTGAGACAGAGCATGTTCATAAAAACAACACAGAACGAAGATTCCCCAGCAGCCCATGGAGAAGATGGTGAGGAAGGCTGTACCCCTGCAGTCCATGGAACAGATATCCACTTGCAGCCTATTAAGTACCCCACACCAAAGCAAATGGATATCCAAAGAAGGCTGTGATCCTGTGGAAAGCCTGCACTGGACTTCCAGCAGGACCTGTGGACCTGCAGGGAAAGGAATGCAGGCTGAAGCAGGTTTACTGGCAGGACATGTCACCCCCTAGGGAGACCCACACTGGAGCAGTTTGTTCCGGAAGGAGTGAATCCCATGGAAGGAACCCATGCTAGAGCACTTTGTAAAGAACATAAGCCCATGGGAAGGACTCACTTTGGAGAAATCAGTGGGAGAGGGACCCCACACTGAAGCAGAAGAAGGTAAGGAGTTTTCCCCTAATGAGGAGTGAGTGGCAGAGACAATGTGTCATGAACTGACCACAGTCCTCACTCCCAAACCCCTGTGAGTAGACGTAGTAGAGAATTTGGAAGTTAAGCTTGGGTAGAAGGGTGGTGGAAAGGTGTTCTAAGATTTGGGTTTACTTCTCATTGCCTTACTCTGGCTTCTAATTAGCAATAAAAGAAATTAATTTTCCTAAGTTAAGTCTGTTTTGTTGTGTACCTGAGTGATCTCTCTCAGTCCTTAACTTCATCAAGTCGTTGTTTTTTCTCCTTCCTGCTCACTGGAGGAGGTGGAGTCACAGAACAGTTTGTTCTATCATGGTGGCCCTGGTGTGTCCATCTGGGGTCAACCCACCACAACAACACAAGTCTTTGAACACTTACAGCCTTCAAAAAAAACCCTCAAAACCTCTGACATTTTGTGACAGTAGGCTTAATATTTAATTATTATAAATAGGGGGTTTCATTCTGCTTTTCCTACACTGTTAGTATTACCAGGAAGTCAGGAAGTCTTAAGGCAAGGCAAAAACAGTTTATGAATTTCACTTAGGGAGCAATAATACCAGTGTTAGAAAATAACCATTCATGTTGGGCAAACCAGTTTCTGTATTACCTTTCAACTACAGGTAAAAGCCAAAGTACAGCTGCAAGAGATAGACTTGCTTCTCCATGAAGTTGCAAGACAGATCTCTGCCAAGCACCCAACACAATTTCTTTTAAGTTAAAGCTACTATCATTTCACCTGGAGACTGAAACCACGCGACAGCACACTACATGATTTGCTCACTGCTGCCCATTTCACAGCAGGAGAATCTACCTGATTACCTTACTGAATGATGTCCAGAAGTAAAGTCCAATTTCCCAAACTTCTGCGTACGGTAGCCATGCTTCTCCATAAGATCCATCCATGTTACATAATCTGGATCTAGACCTTTGAAGTTATTCCAAGATTCTGTTATATGAGTGAAAAGACCACTCCACATAGCTGGGGGAAAAAATGATGAGTGATTAGTACTCCCCACCTATAAGGTTGGGAAGGGATTAATCTTCTCATTATTACAGAAGTAGAAAGTCCAAACTGTGATACAATAGAACAAGGAATACAAAGTATTACTCTTACAAATCTTATTTCATTATCAATACAAGTTTCAAAATTTACTCGAATAATCTCCAGAATTGCAGAAGAAGGTCCTGTCTTTCCAGGTACTATGCAATCATTAAATCAATCTGTAATTAGATCAGAAAATATTCTTCTTGATTTCTCAAAGAATCTGTTAGCACAGATTCTGATTAAACAATGCCGTATTTACATGTGTTTCAGAATGTTAGTTACCCTTATTACAGTTAAATTTAATGCAAGTTTAAAGTTAAGTATATTTGGGGAGAGAATTACAATACAGTATTCTCATAAATACAATATGCCCTCAATTTTATTCTTTTTAGGTAATCTACTTCACTACCACTTGCAGAAACAGAGTGAGAACATTAAAGAAGATACCAAGAAGAAAGGCAATCAAGGCAAGAGTTGCAAAGGAACTACGAGGAAAGATTTTAAAAGTGAATTCCTATTTCATTGCAGCTTATAAAGAATCATTCACTCTTTCCAGTGCTAATTCAGAGTTAAAGGTAGTTCCAAAATAGAACTAAGTCACTTCACAAGCAATAGAAATATCCTGTAAGCAAAGTGCATCAACCCCATATGGCAATACCAGTCCTTTCCCCACCCCAAAGCCCTCCTTCCCACTATATCTCTTCTGGTATCATCCCTGACACCTCCACAATAGATGTACCCTCAGCTCCTTGAAGGTATCCAAGCTCCTGGCTATGCAAAAGATATCCTGCTGGTTCAGAGCCCCACATATGAGCTCAGTAGTCACAGCTACCTACAACACTACACAAGTGATGAGTTTAATTCCCTATGCACTTTCTTTCTCACAGGAGTACTAACCTGCCATTTGCGCAAACTTCTTAAAATTTAATAATATTAAGTATTGGTCTTAGCAATAAAAAATGGCTGAAAGACTCAAGCATCAAGAAAAGGAAAGGAAGGCTGACTGTTTGTTCATGTAACGTCACTTAAAATGTGACCATAAGAAAAAGAAATGGGGACTAGGTAATCAATAAAGAGAATATTAAAAATGTAACACTATATATGACTGTCTTTGTCTGCTGCTTCTTTCAGTGTATGCTTTGAGAAGGAGGAGGACCTCTCTATAGCTAGATCAAGGAGTATTTAGATTTTACACAGATTAAGCAGGGTCTTTTCAACAATTGAAAAATGTTTTAAGATGTAATCTTTGATTAAGGAATATAGTTTCCTTCTATCTTCCTAACAAATTCTGCAAGTGGGAAATTGAACACAGAACAAGAATTGCATTAAGTAAAGAAAAACATGGCAGTATTCAATTAAAGCTACTGAAAGATGCATCATGTATCTAGAAGACAGTGGAAACTGCTACCACTTTATTCAGTTATTATTATTTATCACTCTTTGCTGAATACAGGAAAGATATTTATTAACTTTGTACTAGGAAGAGAGAGTAGTTCTGAGCATAGTTTCAGCACTGCAGCAGAACAAATTGATGATTTATCTACAAATCCTGAAGATGTTTTAAAATCTGAAGCTTCAGTCCCAAAAAGATTTGGGAGCTTAGACTTAATTGAAAAAATGAGAAACAAAAGAAAAAAGGAAGAAACATAAGAAACAGAAGAGATAAACAAATGAAAGAGAAGAATACCATAAGAATTCAAACACAAGCTAAAAAAAAAAGTATCTTATTGAAAAACAAAACAAATCCCTCCCCACTAAATAATTTCAAATTTCCCATAATTACCACATATTTAAATTGACATATTGCAAGCATTTGTCTGGTGTTTTGCTTGGTTTTACCTGCACGCGAAGGACAACAAATTGGAGAATTGGTGTAGGCATTGAGAAAGAGAGTGCCACGTCTTTTCATAAAATTTATGGAAGGTAAATCCACAGTCTGATTTCCGGGGAAAAATGTCAAGCGTCCATCCTGCAATGAGACAAAAGCAACAATGCAAATGTTGCAAACTATCGGCCACATTAATTCATGTATTTGTTACCGTGGACTGGTGTTGCTCAAATGCTGCCGATTCTATGCAGGTTTGGAAAACAGTGTTGAGAAGCCCTAAGTAGGACAATATAAAAAGGATCACTTTTGAAAAAGTGCAATGGAAATATTAACTGGGCTTCTTTATAGTAAAATTAATTCCACTGCATCACTATACATATTCCAAGCTCCAGTTCTTCAGGGGTGGGGTTGTACCATGACACATTCAATGGGAATAGGTGCAGTGAACAATAAGGCTGGATCCCAATTTAGAGGTGTGCACTAGCACATATTTCTGTGAAACCATCATTGATTCCTCCTCCTTTCTAAAGGTTTATCCATACTACTTCTCTGTGAACTTATTTGAAACTATGGACTGGAAAAGGGATCAGAAAGCTAAAGAAAGGCTATTCTCCCACAGAAATCTCACCCACAATGATTCCCTTTTGATACTTCCATAATGCTAATTTTGATGCTTTCATAATGCTTATTTCATTTCAATAACCTATTTGTTTAGACAGTTTTTTCAATCAGTAACTGAAAAAAGATTAAATATTTTGAATAGGTAATTTTACAGTAAAATCATCACATGAAACCAGGTTTCATGCATATTTCATGTCACTGTGTTTCATCTGTCACTTTTATTCCCTTCCTTGGTTGAATAAGATGAGCCAACACAGCCCTAGCCTGACTGGCTCTTCAGTGAACAGATAGACAGCAGTACATCTGCAGTTTTAACTGCAGAAAAATGTAATTCCCAGCATTCGGTTTCGGGCAGAAATACTCTTGGATAACCCAGCAATGTAGAGAGTCACTTCATTTGGCACCAGTAGAGCTAACTGCAGCATCCCAGCCTCTGAACTCAGCTCATATCAGAACATGCTAAATGAGCAATCACCTAATCTCGTATACTACTACAAATGGCATCTTGATCAAGCACTCAGTAGGACAAACTGGAAATAAAGCTGTAATACACAATAAGAACTTGAACAAAACTTTGGACTGAAAGCGCTCTTTAGAAAGTTGTCCTGGTTCCAGCCAGGATAGGGTTCATTTTGGCAGTAGTCAGGAGGGGACAAGGCTAAGACATGGAGGTTATTGTGTAACACATGACATTTTCCAGGAACAGGGAAAGGGGTCCTTTCCAGGTCAGAGCAGTGTGGCAGCCAACAGACACTGTCAGGCTCTGCATAGTATAGCGGTGAGCATTCAAATGTGAATTGCTCACCACTCTTGTACATTTTTGTTATTCATGTCATCGCTGTTACTGTTCTAGTAAATTGTTCTAGTTCTGCCGTTTCTAGTAAATCGTTCTGACCCCAATCCATGACCTTTATCTTTTGTGTCTCCAATTCTCTGCTCCAGCCTGCCGCAGAAGAATGGGAGGGGGACAGAGAAGTGAGCAAGTGGCACACGGTTTGAAGTGATTTCAGTGGGAATACTAAATTAGAGAATACTACTCCTAAACCATGACAAAAGTACTCAACTGCTGCGCAGTCCTGTCAACAACACACTATTAAATTTCTCCAACAAACTCTTGTTTGAACAGCTGGAGACAAGAGTTTCTTACATTGATACTGTGATACCATATTCAATGACACAGCAGCAAAATAACTCCGTATTCTTGGTGTCACAGTGCACTTAGGGTACTGTAACATAATTGTTGTTTCTACAGATGATAGGGTATTCAGTGAAAGTAGTAAGGCTGAGAAGGTGGAAGCTTAACAACTATTTCAGGAAATCCATCCCCTAAGAACTGTGTAGGATTTCCAGGTTTTGAAATACCTAAGGAAATAAAATTACTTCAACACAAACAAGCACCTTTCATGCAGAAACTTGAGCTGCATTGCAAGCAAAGCCTGTCATCCATCACACAGTAAATTTCAAGTAGCAATTCAGGAGCTGAATTGCCTACTAGCACATTTCAGCAGGAAACCCTTTGAATAGCACAATGCCTGGTGTGACACAGCAGCAGAAAGCTGGCTGTTCAAGTAAGAGGTCACTGTTCTGCAGGCCAAACACAATCCAGCATCACTGTGAAGAAAATTCTTGTCCCACTTGGCAAAATAGCTGTGATTCGTTCATAGGCAGTGTGACCCACAACAAAGGCAGGCATACTTTCTAATAAAAACCCAGACCTTTTAACAGCTTGCAGGACTTCAGCTTTTTCCCAGAAAAACTGCTAGTTTCAACAGTACCCCATCCTTCCTATTGTCTACTAGTGATGTAATCAAAATGGTTAATCTATTTCTACCTTCAAATCAATATCAGAAAAAAAGCTTACACAACACATTTCTTTTACTCTTCTTTGTATGCACTATGCAAAGATGACACTTTTCAAAAACAGCACCCTGCTCTTAAGTGTTTCCATAAGAATTCCACAAAAATTGTGGGTTTTATCTTTTTCTTTTTTAAGGGTTACCTCATTAATCACTGTAATACAGTTTACAAGAATCTCCCCGCTTAAAGGAGATATATAAAAGTTCACCTAAGGTTTGTTTACAGCCTCTGCTAACATCTGGATATAAAATGGACATTGACTAACCCTCACGATCTTGAATACTGTAATTTTAACTATTGGTAAATAGACTTCCATTAAAAGGTGAAAATCTGGAGAAAAAACCCACATATTATTTTGGAATATTAAGAGAGACTATTTACTGAAAATAAAACTAACAGAGAATAGAGTCAAAGGAAGGAAAGTCAATAAGGAGCTATTACATAAATAAAGAAGAAGCTATTTCTTTGTCTTTGAAATCACAATGAATGTGTTTAAAGACAGGGTTTGAAAAAAGATAATACATGTTTACCAAATATTTAGGAGAAAATCATCCCAAGAAAAACAGGCAGCAGACAAGAAGCTTTTACCTGCGCAGTCAAGGAGGGAAGACCAAGAAGGTTAGGGATCAAAACTTCCTCATAGTTAAAGAGAAGTGATGAAATGTGAAAGCACCTGGAGCTTAACACCACAGAGCTTATGTTTGATTCTACAAGGTGAGTTCAGGTGAGTTAGAGAAACTAAGGCTCCCTGGAGTAAAACACACCAAAGCATTCTTGGTATGCTGGTGGGCACAATGAGACAACTGTGAAGATACACGAAGGATTAGTATTTGTGAGTGGGAAAATTTATTTGTCTGAAGGGTAAACCAAATATATTAATAAATCACTGATGATTTATTAATATATTTGATGAATATATGTGATGAAGCTGCTACATGCCTACTGCTAGAGACACACGCCTGACAAGTTTACTGTGTTGTTATACCTTACAAGAGCCTCAATAAACCAGTACTTGGCACTCAGTAAGTCAGGAATTTCATCTGTGATTCTAGAAATTCGCTATCCCATTTGTTGTGGAGACTTAACAGCCATAGGACTTACAATGGGAAGGGTAACATGGTTTAGTGACCTTGCTTGCCATTAGGCTTTTCAAGCGAACCGAAGAGCATTGACTGTACACACCAGCCCTGCTCCAGGGACAGCTGCCCGGCCAGGGAGTCCTGCTGGCTCGTCCCCCTCCCGGGCGACAAGCTCTATGACCCCAGACCAAGGGAGCCACCTGCGCAGAGGTTTTCGGCTGCTGGGAAGCCCCTGATGCGAGCAATGCGCACCCTTCTGGGAAGCGGGCCGCGTCTGCGTCGGAACACTGGGGTAAACGGTCGGGGTGCGGCTGTCTCGTCGCACGGCGGGCGCGCTGCTAACGCTGTTGCTGCTGCAGCCGTTGCCGCTGCCGCTGTTGGTGCTGCTGCAGCTCCCGCCGAGCCACGGGCGGCCCGCGCAGTGAAATCGCGCTTGCGCATGCCCGTGCCTCTGGCCTAGGTAATACTTCCATGGGGCCGCGGTGTCTCATCCTCGCTAGTTCCGTCCAGGCCACCGCCGAGGATTTCCCCCCCCGCCCCGCCCTTACCTGTCAGCGTGTCCTTCCACGCCCCAATCACTCACCAAGGAGTCGCAGGCCACCAACACCACGTTAGATCGGTGCTGGTCCCCGGGGACGGCGGGCCGTGGCCTTGCTCCCGACCCGGCGGCCATGAGGAGCAGCGCCACGCCAGCTAGCCCCAGCGGCCCGCCGTCTCGCAGCGGCCCGCAGTCTCGCATCGCCCCTCCACCGTGGCCCCCAGCTCTCTAACCGAGGAGCAGCAGCTCCGAAAGCAGATTCCGGGGCTCTGGCCACAGCGAAAGATTTGGCCCAGCGCACGCTACCCGCTCACTGCGGCCTACAACTCCCACGATGCCCAGTGCGGCGGCCTGCAATTCCCAGCGCGCCCCGGGAAGCGGGAACTACATCTCCCACGGTGCCCCAAAAGAAAATGGCGGCTGCCGCGGCGTGTCACTGCCCCGCGTCGCAGTGTGCATGCGCCCTGGTGGCGGCTGAGGTGGCGGACGCGGCGGCGGCTGCAGGTGCGGCAGCGGCGGGCGGCGGGCGGCGGCGCGCCCTGGGGCCGGGCTCGGTCCGCCCTGGGCGCCGGGCTCGGGGCTCGGCCCGCCGCGGCTTTCCCTGGGTGGGGGGCTGCAGGCGTGGGTTGCCTCCGCAGGCGGTTCGCGGCCCCGGAGGCCGGGCTGGATGGCCTTCCCGGTGCCCAGGTTTGCGCCGCAGGGTGTTTTGCCTGTAGGTGACTGTGCAGCTCAGGCTGGACAGTGCCCGCGGTGGGGTGCGTTTGTGACGGCCGAAGCATCTGTTCCCTCGTAGGAAGCAAATTTATCTCCAGGAGCTGCTGAGCGATTCAAGTCCGACAGATTTCTTTATAGGTTCCGAGGAAATCTTTGAAATTCGATGTCGTCCTATGTCCAACCATTCCTTTATTTTTGCTTTGCAACTCCTAAAAAGTTTTTTTGTTCTTCAGCTGGTGGCGTTTTTCATCTTTTTGAGTCCTGGCAGCAGTAGTGTTGTTTCTCAGTCTCATCCTATCTCGGCAGCTTTGACTGTGGTGTTTCTAAAGTTCATTTTGGTGTACAACATACACCAAAACATTGCAAGATTGTGTTAAAAAGCGTCAATGCCTCTTGCTGTGTTCTTAAATGCTTTTTCTTTTTTGATTCGTGGCAGTAGTCAGAGGCAGAATCTGCTGTGACTGTGTGTGAAGGGCGGGCCGCGCCGAGGTGTGACAGATAGCCACGGTGCTGCTGTGAACGCTCACAGAGAAAACCCTGATTCTTAGCAGCCTCTGGGACACATTTCTCGGGCCATAGGTGTCTTAAACACGGTTCACTGCTTAGTTTGTTTTTAAAAAGGATCTGCTATGTGTGGCCTAACTACAGGCTCTCAAAACACCTCTTCCTTAAATTTATCTTAACTTGTACAAAAAGTTTCACTCTTGGATAGCTACTTTGTATCATGTAACTCTTTGGAATAATGAGTGAATTCTGCATTGGAGCTAAATCATAGTAGTTTCAACTATGCCATCTTTTTCATTAGTTTCTGGTGCTGTATGCATTTTTGGCATACTGCACTAAATTTCTCTGTTTAAAATAACCGCTCTGCAATAAAGGTATAAACATTTTGTATGTGTCAGAATATCTGTTTTTACAAGAACTGATGATATGTCCTTTGTATTTAGCAGCCACAATGTCAAATAAGGAGGTGAAGGCAGCGTTGAAGAGTGCTAGAGATGCAATAAGAAATAAACAGTACAAGGAGGCCTTAAAACATTGCAAGGTAATTAATTTTATACTTGGAAGGCAAGTTTGGGGCTTTTTGCACATTTTGTTCTTTTTCCCATACCTCCACAGCTGTATAATTAAGAGTACAGAATGTAGAGTACCTTATTGATGTGATAGTTGAGATGGATTTTCAGAATTAACTTAATTGATTGTTTGTGTTAGTTTCCCCCATGTAAACTTTTATTCCCTTTTTTTTTTAATTTGCTGACATGTGGCCGTAAGAGAATTAAGTCTAGAATGATAGAGATAAAAATCCATTTCTAATCCAGACCTCCTAGGAGTGCTTTAATTGCTGAGCTACAGCACTAACTCAACACATGAGGTGTGAAGCATCCTCTAGTATAAGAAACTGAAGTTACTAATCTCAGTGTCTTCCTTAAAATTACTTAACTCCTAATATTGCCATATAAAATAATTCACCAAACTGTAGTGATAAAACTCAGTACATGAATGTGTAAGTTACATTTCTTTAATCAGATTAATGTGTAATCATTTCTTTAATCATTTTTTGCTTAAAATTGTGTGGTTTAGGCAGTCTTGAAGCAAGAAAAAAATAACTACAATGCTTGGGTATTCATTGGCCTGGCAGCTGCTGAGTTAGAGCAGCCTGATCAGGCCAAAGGAGCATACAAGAAGGCTATTGAACTTGAACCAAACCAGTTACTGGCATGGCAGGTATGTGAATATCCAATTTTTGTTTCCCTCAAAGGTATCACTATGGAGTTAAATATAGGAATAAAGCAGAGTTAAGACTTGTATCTTGTTTTCTTGAGGCCCTTAAGTTCCAGAGAAGCTTTGGAGTAGATGGGGTTTCCTGTTAGTTGTGTGTCCAATGTAAAATCATGGTGAACTTTATTTTCAGTACATCTGAGTTTGTATTTCTTATGTAGACTACACAGCGGTGAGGCATGCAAGGGAGAACACTAATTGAAACAAATACAGTAAATTTGTCCAAAAATTTCTATGCTTGTAGCTCAATGAACACCTGACAGTTCTTCTCTTACGGATAGAAAATGTTTTATCTGATGCTTTCAGCATCAAGTGGATTGTTAATGAATGTTATTGTTACTTGAAATCAAAAAGTTTACATTTAAAACAGCTGTGTGGTGTGTGCATTAGAGCCTATTGCAATGTAGATTTACAACCTACAATTTTGTTATGTATTAATTCATGAAACATAAGGTTTCATATTATATATCTGTTGCTGATATCAACAGTCAATGTTTCTCTAAGATAATAAAGTTCTTAGTATTTTCAGTATAAATGGTATTTTAAAGTATAACTGTTGGGGCTTGAATTCAGTGTATGTTGAAATTTCCTCACTTTTGCTATTAGGTTCTGGCTTTCTTGATACAATACTTGGGTGTGTATATATGTTGTTATGTATTTTGCATATTACATATACATATATATGGTTATAAGGCCTAGTGAAGTTTTATACTGTCTTTTGTGCAGACCAGATCAAGTAACCGATACAAGTTTCAAAAAATTGTTGTTATTAGTAAAGAAATTGAAGAAAGCTTTTCACTTAAAATAAGTGGATTGAGTGGGCTGTGCAGAATTCTGCATAGTGATTACTGCCTTTACACTTGACCCCACTGAAGGCAATGGAATATTTTTTGTATACAGAACAGGTAGCATTCTCATAAAACATAAGCATTGTCATAAAATCTTGCTTCCTTTACTTTTTTTTTGTTGGTTTTTTTTCTTAAGGGATTAGCAAATTTGTATGAGAAACCCAACCAAACAGATGTCAAAAGAGACTTAGCAGATGTGTACCAAAAACTCTTGGAACTTCATGAAAGGTAAAGAATATTGAATGCTATAAATTCAGTCTAAAGATCTCTAGTTGGTCAATGCCATTGGAGGTATAGAGTATAGACTTTGAGTTTTTGAAGCCTTCTCACATCAGTAGTTCAGCCCTTGTGCTAAGGTTTTCTCTGCTTAGGTAAGTTTTCTTTTTCCTGTTCCTTTCGGTAGAGCAAAAACTCTCTTAGCTTACCCGTACTTGAGGCTAGTAGTTTATGGAATTCCATGTTATCCTATTCCTGTCCAAACTTGAAGCATTTGTCTCTGATAGGTGATTGCCTGCATTAATAAGAAGGCTTATTTTTCACTGCTTTAAGATCACAGAATATGTGTCATGCAATCTGTAGAGGCACAGTTCTAAACAAATCTAGCTCAGCTGTCACTGTAGCTGACTGGAGTGCTTGGTTACTTTGAAAACTGATCCAAAAGTCCATAAAAGTTTTTTTTTTTTTTTGTTCAGAGCAGCAATGAGTAAAACTTATAGGGCAATTTTTAGTATGTAGTCCAAATATGAGTTTGACAACTGAACTTACTGAAAATTATTTGTCAGAATTTGAAAAGCATTACACTGTTATATAAAAACTTAGCTTGTTTTGGGGGGATTTTCTTCCTTTCTAGTGGTGACAAGCAGAAATGGTGTGATATATGTAACAAGCTTGTGGAACTATACCATCAAGAAAAGAAATATTTAGAGGTAGGTCAAGCACTTTCTTCTAACAATTATTTTCCGTTTGATCTAACTTTTCATCAAGGAACCCCCATTCTTATGGGCCACAGACCACTTAAGATCTCCTTGTGGACCACAACCAGGAGGAACTGATTTTAACTGTATTTTGTCTTTTCCACTGGGTGAGACTTAGATGCAATCCATTAAACTGACAGAAATGGCAAAGACTATTATTTTTGAGAATGAAAGGGCAGAATATCATCCTTCTGTTGTATTTCTAGAAGTCAAAAGTGGTATCAAATGCAGTATGTGTGAGTCAGGTGTCCTTTGCCTGGCTTGGCCAGTGCTGTGTGTCCGATGAGCCTTTCACTAGTGGGGTGATCCCTTCCTAGGCTATTACTGAAGCTTCGTTCTAGAGGGTAAGATGGGGTATGTACACAACCTGAACTTGATTGCATATGTCTTCTGTACTGCATTCCCAACACAATGATAAGGACACAAAAAACCTCTTCAGAGCAACACAAGCTTTGCAGAAATCGACTCTAGTCAGTACCGGGAGGGGGAGTTGTCAACAGTCATGTTTCCTGCGATCTCTGTAGTATTGTTACAGAATGTCTATTTTGGAGGTATGCACTTTGCTCTTTCAAAAGGCTGTTTTCTTACCTGGTGGTGCATGATTGTATTGTATGTCATCTTCCCACCTCTCCTCCAGCAATGGAACATGGAAAATTTTACATAGCACGGAGCATGGGGCTGAAGGCTATCAGTTAACTCCAAAGCCTCATTGTATACCAGCTTCTTAAACTAAATTTAATGCTGATAGTTTAGCATATGAAGGCAGACTTACTCTATATGGAACAAGAACCTGAAGTTAGGCTTCAGGGTCCTATTTTTTCTTTCCATTTCTGTTGACTTTTCCATGCTGGAATTTCAGTGTGGACTGCTCCTTTTGTTCTCTTTCTGTTTGTAGTGCCCTAGATATTTAGGTTTACTTTTACTGTTGGTTTCCTCCAAGAACCAGAGTTAGAATTCATATACTCTTGATGTTCTCTAGCTTACTTACTGTGGAAGGTAGAGAGGTTGCACACAATGCATTGGGACTTGCTATTTATTTAATCAGAAAGCAAGTAAATCTGGGTTACTAGGTAACTGTAAATGTTACTATGTTGTCTACCCTAGAGTGATAGAGTTTGATACCAAAGGGGTAACCCAAGAATGAGGAGTTCTACTGTGTGTGTGCACTTTTGGCCAAGAAACAGGGTGTACAGGATCTGCTTTCTGAGCAAGGACAAAAGGAAGATAAGGGGAGGTCATCTGGCTTAGGAATGCAGCCACTGCCTAAACAAGACTATAAAAGACTGAACCAGGGGAGGGATTTATGGTAATAAGCAATTATAATATGTATTATGACTGTGTGTAAACAATGCACTTGCAGAGGATCGGAATGCACACCAGGCAGAGCAGTCCCCCATGCATCCCTGACCCAGTAAATTAAATAATGCTGATTTCTTAAGGCTGCATTGGTATTAAGGAGTTTATTTACCCAGTTTTCAGTGAATTTTGGTGACAAGTTGACTACTTATATCGGACTTTCAGCTCTTTAAAGAGTAATCGGCATGGGTCATTTGTTCCTGTTTACAGGTGGCTGAAACTTGGCAGAAACTAATAAGGATGAAACAGGAGGAAGGTGCAGAAAAGGCAGAGCTTCATCAGCTTTGGAAGAAGATGATCCAGTTACTGAAAGACAGTACAAGGAACAAGGATAATAAGACTGGGCAGTTGGTAATGTTTCTCACTCCTTGTTCAGCTAGGTACATATATATGTCCAGTGCACCTAGTAATTGCAGCCTGTTTGTCTGAGTTGACTGTCTCAATGTTCAGAGGTACTAAACTTCTGAGGAAAAGTTGGGCAGCTTTACATTTTGACAGAAACAGCAACTGTGCAGCAGCCTGAGATGAGCCTTAGGTGTAACGAGTCACCTAAGTTCTTCACAAATTGTTCTAGCATGGTTTGTTCTACTGGGTGTAGTCCTTCACTAGCAGATTTCTCCAGCACGGGTCTTTTTCTTACTCTCACATATTCTTATTTCTCTCTCTGCCTGCAATTGCTATTGCACTGGTTTCTTCCCCTTCTTGAATCTGTTATTCCAGAGGGACTCCCAGCATTGCTGATGCTCTTGACCTCAGCCAAGCATGTCTGTCTTGAAGCCAGCTGCATCAACTCTGTTGGACATGGGGGAGGTTTCTAGCAGCTTCTCATAGAACCCACCCCACTTAGCTGCCCTCTTGCCACACATAACCAATACAGATGTTCTTCAAAAAAACAAACTCCCCCCTACTTTCATCCAAGTAGGAAGAGATGGATTTGTGAGGTTTTTCTGTTTCTTTGTACATATGCTTTTTCCTAGACAGAAATATTTTGGATGAAATTTTCTTTTCTCCTCTAGGTATTAAGCTTTAACTTCTTAGGAAAGTGACAAAGCTGATTGAAACCAAACAGAATGATCATGAGTCCTCTGTGGACAAAGTTAATTTTGTTTTATCTGATTTATCTGTTCTTGGAAGATGAACTTCCTTCAGCATGAAAGGTGGAAATGTATCACCTGATAGCAGTGTTTCAGAAAGGAGAAAATACAAATTGAAGTTATTTCAGATAGCAGAAAATTGAATCTGTATCTCTACTTTTAAAAAAGCAAAGGCTTTGACTTCAAGCTAGTGTAGAAAAGAGGAACTGCAGGCAACACTGCTTTTTTGGAAAGGAAAAATAACTTCAAAATATTTTTTAAATAGCATAAACCTCAGGAATAAGTTTCACATGCAAATCCACAGCTTATTGCAGTTTCAAGTAAAGCACTTGAATCTGGAACCCTGCGGACCTGAAAGCAACACACTTCAGTATTTCTGTAGTGACAAGCTGTGTACAACTTTGTTTAGCATGGTTGTCTGTAAGCCTGCATTCTGGTGCCTGTGTTCCCCAAAGCGTCAAGAAAAAAAGATTAGACTAGACTTCTAGATTTCTAGACCAGAGTGGGGCGAGAGGCTGACAGCTAACCTTACAGGATAGTAACCTAATTTCCTTCTTTGAATTGGGATTAGGTTTGAAGAACAATCTATGTTCTTAAAAATTTTACCTTCCTTGTACCATCTTATGTTTTGTGGCATCATATTATTGCTTCATCTTGTACTAGACAATTTAGATGCTTTAGATGCTGAGTGCTGCTTCATGATAAGAAACTTGCTTCATGTCTTTCTCTGTTCATAGCACTAGTGTAAACTTTTAAAGTAGGATCTAGGTAATAACATATAAGTACCCACTTTAATATGGAAGGGCTGGAAAGCATGTTATCTCCTCTAAGGAGCAGATAACTTTAGGTTTTCCAAGTTTGGAGGAGACTGAGGGGTGCCTCTATTGTCTGCAGTTTCCTGAGCAGAGGAAGTGGAGAAGGAGGTGCTGAGCTATTCTTTCTGGCATCTAGTGATGGAATGTGTGGGATGGGTTCACCAGACTTGACATGTGGCATCATTTCTTTACCAAAAGGCTGGTCAAGCATTGAAGCAGCCTTCCTAGAAATTCAGTTATGTCCCAAATCTATCAGCATTCAAGAGGCACTTGGTCATTGCCCTTAATAACATGTTTTAGCTTTTGGTCAGATCTAAAGTGCTGAGGCATGTGGACTAGATGATTGTTGTATGTTCCTTCCAACTGAAATATTCTATTCTATGAAGATAACATTTCCCTAGAATATTTGTTTTGCACTCCTGATTTTTTGTTATTTCAGCTTTTGACTGCATTTGAACATGCACTGCATTCTGCTGACACTGTTCCTGGTGAAGACCACCAAAATCTTTACAAAGACTTCATACAGTGCTTGTCTAAAGTAAGGTTATGTCAAAGCATCTTTCTAGTAAGAAAATAGATCAGTTATTTCACATCTGAGAACTCACATAAATAACTGTTTACTCTTTTTTCCTTTCTAGTTTCCTCATGAAGTCACTAGGTTGGAAAAGGCTTGTGATGACATGATGGCTTTGTACCCTTCTATGACTTACCCTTTGGAAGTACTTTGCTTGCACTTTGTTCAGTCAGGTGAGTAGGATGGATTTAGGCATTTTGAGGGCTGAAATTTTTTAAATAGTTGATTTAGTTGACAAACTGTTTGCAAGTTTTTACCTTTCACAAGGACTGTACAAGTACTTTCTTTACTTCTGTGTTATGTTTCTGAAAATAAAGTGTTTGGTCCTATGACTTGTCATTTCCTTGCCCTGTAACTGAGTAGTGACTGTAAGTGACAAAAACCTGCTGTAAGGGAAGTCCAGCTCTTTGAAGTTTCAAAGAAAAATGCCTCACTTGAAAGCAGCCTCTCTGGATAAATGAATAGTAGCTTCTTGACCTTTTAAGAAAAAGTGAAAGAGTGTTAGCCAGTGCTCTGAGGTTCACGATGAGCTATGCTGAGGTTATTCTTGACACAGATTCTCTTCCATCACAAAAAAAACCCACAAAAACCCAAAAAAACCAAAACAAAACAAAAACAAACAAACAAAAAAACCCCACAAACAAATAACCCCCAGATAAGCATTTGTGCAACTATGTTAGAGAGTGTGCCTTGTGAGTAGGGAATAACAGATCTGTTTAGATATATATTCTGAGTAGAAAAGGAGACTCTTTGAGGGGAAAAAGACAAAACCTGGTGTGTTCAGAAGTGCAGGGATCTGAAACTATGCATTACAATTTTTTAGTCATTTACTAAACAACATTGCAATAGCATTGGACACTTTCTCATAATTTTCAAAGGTAATTATTAGAATTTAGCTTTTTGTTTTGTTATTTAAGTCATCAGAAGTTATTTTGTTTCTTTTTAAAGCAAGGAGACCAAGTCAGGAAAAAAAACCCTCTAGAAATAACTTTCATCTTAGGTAGAAAAAGGGGTTTTCCTGTTTTGAAAAAATGGAATATGATAGCAAAATACAGCAAGTGAGAATTTTTCACTTTGTTTTGGAAGCATGAAGACAAATGAGGCCCAGACTCACAATTTGTAAAATATTTGAAAATGCTTTACATTTTGGAGAAATGGGCAGAAACTAATTTTCAAAAGAAAAGGTTAGTGCAGTTCTTGTATACTAGCACTCTGGCAATATCTCATCGTCCTACAAGCTTCTTGTAGGGGAAGGATGCTGCTTGTGTTTTAGAAAGGCTGTTTCTTTAGGTCTGAGTCATGTGTTTTAATCCTTCATGTCCTGCACTTCTCACAGGGTTGTTAATTTAGGTGCATTGTAAAGTCACCTTTAGCAAATGCAGATGAAATCAACTGTTATGCCACATAAATCAATAATTCCTTAAAGAAAATAATAGCTTGAAGGTTGTTGCAACAAGTCACAAAGTTCCTGTCAGTATTGCCAAGTCTACAATTGCAGCTAAATGCAGGCATCAAAAGTTAGTGGCGTCAGTTAAAATTAAGCTAAAACATTAAATGATATGGTTTCACAGCAAGGTAATTTCAAAAAGCTTATCACAGCAAATTAGCAGGTACACAATGTCTCTTCTGGAAGAAAATTTTATTGATTTATTTGTGACAGATTCTGGCATGTACACTTTCAGCTGAACTTACATGAAAAGCATATTATTATTTAACAATATTTTATATTATTATATTAATTATTTATTAATAAAGGGAGTATACCTGGAGTAATTTAGCAAAAGTGATTATTCAGGTTTCAGACTGTCAGTTTATTTTGTGGACACAGTACTGAGTATTTAGGTTACTTCTTGGGTTTTGGTTCTTTTATGGGATAGGGATAGTAAGTGTGTAGAGCCTTTGGAAAATCACTTTGAACTCAAAAGGATAATGATCATTTATATGAATAAGGTAAGCTGTTGCAGTTATTCTTTTAATCTAAAACCCTACAAAACGTGTCTTTTTCTGAAACCAGGTACTTTACCGGAAAAGGCCCTGACCTGTTTCTCTAAACTTTTGGAGATGGATGCAAGCAGTGGTCCAGGCATCATTGGTTTTGGTATAAAATGCCTCAAAGAAAATAAATACAAGGAGGCTGTTAAGAGTCTTACTGAAGGTAAATGTGTAGTATGAGATGTGAGTAGTCTGTAACTTGAACACTAGATTATGTTCAAAATTTAGGGAATCTTATACTTGCGTATTAGTTTGAAAATTCTAAGACCAGCTAGATTTTAAAAGAATGCTGAACACTTCATCTGATTTGTTTGAAATATAGCTTTAAGTGTAGCATCTCTAAAGCCTTTCATTTGTGTTATAGTAAGCTCTGTAGTGTTTGAAGGTAAACCGTTTTTAATCCTACTGTTATTGGGAAAATAATTATATGAAACACTAACTGGAACAATAGCAGTAAATGAAGGAATGTGAAATTTATGAAGTAAAATGTAATGCAACCTCTCTAGTAGAGTCACTGCATTTCTCTGCTTGAGCAAAGATGACTTTTCTCTGAAGTTACTTCATTTTCAGTTGGGTAAAGACTCACGCTGAGTATTTAGAGAGAAATATTGTAAGAGTTTTTTTCTGTTTTGTTGTTCTACAGTAACTATATTTGCTGAAGACTTGGCTTACTCATCTGTAAATTGACTTGCTTGTATTGAAATGGCAAAACTCTTTCTAAAATACTCATTAAGTATACTAGTGGGAAAATGAGACTGCCCACCCTCACTAGCTGCTGTGGCAGCTAACAGTGGAAACTGGGTAAATAATTGGGATGTATGCATTCATGAGTCAGTTAGACTATGCTGTGATGTCCTCCTGCATCCATTCTTCTAGATTTAGAATAAGATTGTTTCTGAAATTTAATTTTGGAATATTCTACAGTGAAACAACATCTTGCCTAAAATATGAAATAAAAGTTTCATGTGCCTAAGAGCACATGAAGAGGAAAAGGTATTCCTTGGAAAACAAATTATTTTTGCTTAAATGACCATGTTTTGAAAAAGATAGTATTCTATTTTAATTAATATTAAGTTGTTTTTCTGTTTTTACTTTTACACATAGACTTTGCTTACAGCAGAGGGAATGCAAAGAGAAGGCTCTTGGTATAATGCGTAAATGTAGAAAGTTTGAAAATCATGTCTCTTCCAATGAGCTATGTGTTTGTATCTTAGGTGTTGAGGCTTCCAGGCATTACTTGGTAATTATACATCAGAAGACAGAAATTCAGTTTTATTAGCAAGTCTTAATTAAGGCAGATTCATCAGAAAGTTTCAGTATATATAATGTTATATGCAAAATTGAGCCTAACTTACATGCTTTCTGCTTTTTGCCTTGTTGCATGGAGGCTTCTGTGTCCAAAACAGTCTAAAAAAAGACTCAGAAAAGATTACGGCAAGTCTTAACTATCTGATTGATAATATGTTTTTGATGGCATTATATGGAAATAATATGTATCTACTTGCTATGTGTTTTTGCAACTCTAAGCAATTTTTAAAAGTGTCTTTTTTAAACTCTTACTAGGTTTGCAGAAGACTAAGCAGTGTCCAGCTGCATGGTATTATCTAGCAGAGGCACAGATGAAGATCCATGAACACAGGAATGCTGTCCTGTCCTGCAATCAAGGTAACTGCCTGCTACTTTAAAGAGCAGTTCCAGTGCTGCACTGCTTTATGTAGTCCAGCCAACATGGCCTTGGTATGGTAGGTCTGAGTTAGCAGTAGTCACAGTCCCTTGCTTCTTGCAGTCTCAAGCTTGTGCTGTCTCTCTTGGTTTATGAGAGCTGAAAAGCACCTTATGGTGCTTAGTCTCAGGAACAGAGAAAATACTTGGCTAAGTGGATCCAGAAAGCTGTCTGATGGTTAATATTTGGAAGGTTTACGTTTTCTGCTGTGCTGCTTCTGCTGGTGGTTGACCAATGCTGGCAAATGACAGATAGCCTGAAATCACAAGGTAGGTGTCACAAATATTTAGCCTGGCAGATAATCATGTTTTAATGTGAAAAACAAATTTTTAATCAAATTAAGGTAAAACGCAGAAAGGATGTGTAGTATAGCTGCATCTGAAGAAACTCACTGAGTATAAAACTTCATCTTTGCTAGCTGGCAGCGAGGGCAATTATTGCCATCTAGGATGCATATCTCAACTGAACAGGGCCACTCTCTGGTGGTTATAAATGAAGGGGCAGCTGAAGTGGACTTCTTTTGTGGCAGGGAGAAATGCAGTGAAAAGTTTTTAAGAAAGACTGGAAGAAGTAAAAGAAGCCAAACAGACCTGGCCAAATAGTTATGGGAAATCAAGCAAAAGTAGTTACTGGTGAGGGGAATTCAAAAGACTTATGAACTTGAGTGGAGGAAAAATGAAAGCTGAACAAAATAGGTTCGAAAAGAAATTTATTGGTGAAAGAATGAAAATAAGGAAGTTCTTTTCCCATCTGTGTTCAGTGTGGAAGATCTCGGGGTGACTTTGTACCGTGACTTCTTTTCAGCAGATTGATCTAACAACTTGTCTATGATTACAGTGTTAACAAGGGCATGTCTAAAACAAGACAAGGAAACATAGCATAAAGGAACTATGAGATACCAACTTAGGAATTGACTGAGATGAAAATACTGAAGTTTTAAGGGGTTCCATAATTGATTACTGAAACTGTCTTGGCACCCAAATACTTGAAAGTAGGTGGCATGGCTCTGAATTTTAAAAAGGAAAGTTGAGGGAAAACACTGACAGGTCTGGTATATTTAGTGGTTGAAATAGTGTAAACTGAAACAGTAGAGTTAAAGAATTTATGTAGAAAAATGTTTTGGGGTAGACAGCATGGTCTTTTGAGAGTTGCTAATTTAGAACTCCTTCAAGGAGCTTATGAGCTCATAAATAAAGGAGGTTTCCAGGTGGTAATTGGTAAGATCCCTTACTTGACTGTTAGTAGCCTTGGTTTAAGAAGCAAAGCTGTAACTTTGGGTTTTTTCTTGTAAGTTAAAAGGTAGAGCACAGTATAGTAATTATGTCTGTTTTCAAGCTGGAAGGAGGTATCCCTTGACATTTTCCCTGATACCTGTGCTGTTTATGAATGCTGAGTAATAGGGTTATAGTTTGCTGCTATGTAAAGTAGACTGCAAAACTTTTAGATGTTTACCAGAGTGCATAACTGAGTGTCAAGACTATAGAATTTTATTCATTATTTTAAATGCAGAATAATAGAGTTGTGGGAAGAAGTGTTCTCACAAAGCTACCTGACACTCTCACTGAAGAAAAGTGCAGAAGGTCCTCATTCGGTATGAAAAAGTAGGACTGTTTCTTTCCCCTGGTGTGCTTTACAGGCAAGTCAAATATTAGCAAGTTCAGAGAAGGGAATCGTTAGTGAAACGTACCATCAACACACAGTAGCTTTAAGAACTTCAGCAGCTTAATAAAATCCCTGTGTAGTTTTGGTAACTATCTACTCCATTTCAAAAAGAAAATAAGAGTAGAAGTTAATAGACTAGAAGTGAGGTTGGTCACATGGGCTAAAAACCACAACATATGAGAACAAGTAAATAATCTGTCAAGTCCTTTTCTAGCCTGGAGAAGAGATCATTTTGAACTCTGTGAAGATACAAATGATGTGGAATATAAATAAAGATTGAGTGTTTTGTTTTCATATGTGAGGTCTGGCTAGTGCCAAATGCAGCTAAAATGTCAAGCTCAGAGCAAACAAAACAAGTTTTGTTTTTCAATGCAAAAAGTTAAGTTCCTTGCTGAAAAGTGCTGTTGATGCAGAAATTTCACTTGAGTCCAAAACGTGTAGAAAGTCAGAGATAATTTTGAAAAAACGTTGCTTTTTACTTGTCCTGTCTTAGTGACTGTATCAAATGAGACAACAGCTCATTGTACATGAAAATAAATACAATTAATTGAGTTACTCAGGAAGTTCTTGCCTTTAAAGAATGGTGGTGCTCAACAGAGATGCCTTCCATCTCTGAGGTGAGATGATACTGTGTATTCAAAAAGTAATTGGAACTCTGTGAGGGTTACTTTGTAACTTTTACAGGCATCAAGGTAAATCCCTGTTTTCAGTAGTATTCTTTCATTTGAACACTGAAATGCGGAACGATTTGTCTGTTGAAAGGTCGTTTTTTCCTTAGAACTCTAATGAGCAAAATTATAGCACTTAATTTTTAAAGTCAGCAGCTAAAAAGCAATCAGTATACATACATCTGAGATGACCTCCTAGAATTGACTAAATTGTTAAACTTGAATGGATAGAAATTTTACAGGGCAATTTGTTATTTATGGGGGAGAGCAGTCTGAATGGTGTTCTATTAGGCAGAAAAAATATAGTTAACAAGGTTTTAGAAATATTTGGAAGAATGCTGCTCTGTGTACTTCTTCTTTTCTCATTTAACTTGATGAAAGGTTCTTCTTGTCAACAGCTCTTGAGGCTCTTGGAACTCCTGAGGGTCCTAATCTTCAGTGGAAGAACCTTGTCTTTCAGTTGAAAGCAGAGACTTTGATTAAAATAGCTGATGCTGATGCTGCAGAAGAAGCCATTAAAGCACTTGAGCAGGTATTTTTATTGACTAAAATGTTTGGGGTTTTTTTTAATATTACAAGGTGCCCTTATCTTTCTGTACTTAAGGTAAGTATTTCTACCCTGGCCTCCTTTCAACTTGGTGGTTTAGACCATTCCTACCAGCTGTCATGTAATTCAGACATGTCTTCCATTCCTGTTTTTCCAGGCTTTGCTGCAGCTCTTTTTCATTTGCAGTTTTAATTTTGGAAGCTGTCACTTTTGACTTTGCCTGGTCTTGCTCACTGTTGCTGGTTCTGTGCTGTTACCCATCTTAATTTGAATTCATGTTATAATCTCCCTAGTTCTTGCTAGTTCTGTGCTGTTACCCATCTTAATTTGAATTCATGTTATAATCTCCCATGTCCATCATTCCCTTGTGATTAGTCATGAAGAAAAACACATTACTTTAAGATTGAATGTTTAAGCTTTGGCAGAAGTTGCTTCCCCCCTGTTTTTGTCACACAGTTTCATTCTTTGTTGTTCTTCATATTTCTGCACCTTTGTTCTTACAATCTTCTACTTGCTCTTCATCAGAATTGTCCTAAATTTTCTCAGGGATAATAGAGAAAACTTCTAAATGCTTTCTTCAGGCAGTCTGTCTGCTTTTAACAACTTTAACTTCTTAATGTGGGGAGATAATAAATTAATTGTGTTTATTATTTGGTGTTCTAGATTGTAGATGGAGCCAGTGATCCAGTGATTTCAGCTCTCAGGGGTCAGGCTTATCTGAACAAAGGTTTAATGGATCAGGCTTCAAAGGTTAGTGATTTTTGTCATTCCTGTGAGCTAAGTACAGCTCTTGGTTTCATAGAGGAAGTAACTAGAGAAAAATGACATCCTTTTGCAGGTTTCACAAGAGCTTCTCTTGTCCCACCCTGATCTGGCTGAGGCCCATGCTCTAGAGGGTTTCATCCATTATTCCCAAAAGAACTATGAGCAGGCAGAAAAAAGGTAGACTTTTGTTTTCTTTCCTGTAACAGGGAAGTGTTATGGGATAGTAAAATGTAGTGTTTTGCAGCTTTTGGGAATTTGTCTGACCTGACCTGTTTTCATTTTATTTAGTTTTCTACATGCTATTGAAAGAAAGGCTGGAATTGCAGAGTATCATCAGTACCTGGGGCTCACATACTGGTTCATGAGTGATGAGACAAGAAAAGACAAAGGAAAAGCACTCACTCAGTTCTTGAAGGTAAAGACTCCTTTGACTGTTGATGTAGAATTAGTGTTTTCCTACATCAGAAGCCAAATATGAAAAACATACTGACAGGAATGAGACTTGAGTATTCTCCTTTGTACAATGTATGAGCCTCCAGAGCCTGCAAACTAGGTTCTGCTGTGCAAAAAGGCATTGCAGGGAGCTGTGCAGTTACCTTGAATCTCTCCACTTCTGTTTTCCTCTTTTCAACTAATTCTTTAGGCTTTTGAATTGGCAAAACTTAGTGGTGATTCCCTCAACCTTTTCTCCTTCGGGAAAGTGGAGGCCTCTACGCAAGCAGCAAATGTCTTTGAAGACCTTTTGAATGGGGGAGGGCGGAATTCAAATTCAAAAAACATGAAGGAAAAAAAGTTGATAATGGTGTTAGGGTTTCATTGTCTGTCCCAGGATGTAAGTTGGTAAAGCCCCATAATTTATATGCTTTTCCTGATCTTTGGGATTTTAGTAATTGTGGCTTTTTCGCTGAACATAGATAATAACATGAATCCAAAAGTTTTAGTTTGACATCTGTGTTAGTAACTTGAAATTGTACAAAATAGAACTTTAGGCACTGTGAACTCATCATGTAACTTCATTATAGGTATTGATAACTCAAATCATTACCTGCTGCTTGCACTTTAATACACAGCTGAGTATAGTGGCAAATGTAGTTGAACAGTTCTTTTGGTTCTAAACCATTATATGCAATCTTTATTATTATTGACAAAGCTGTTTTCTGCTGCTTGAAGGCTGTCAATTTCTTAACTATAAGCAAATCTGCCAAATGCATCTAAGAAGGAACTGAAACTTTATACATGGCTGGAGTTAATTATGGTGTTATATGGTAAGAGTATGAACATAATGATTGAAACAGAGTAGAAGATGAAATAAAGATTTACTTTCTCCTAGCACAACTATTTTAGTACTTTGAGTACAAAATGTTTTGTGTCATGGGATTTGTAGCAGATTTTCCAGATATTTAAAGCTCAGGTAATCTGTGCAATTTTATAATAAAGTTTGGCAGCTCAAATATATCACAGAAGGGGCTTAAAAATATGATAAGCAGAGGCTGAACAAGTAGCTGTCACTGAACCTGTCTATGCGTATAATCCTTTAGAATGCTGTCTGATAGTGTGTTGGTATTTCCTTATAGGCTGCAAAATTGGACAGCTACTTGGGAAGTGCCTTTTGTTATCTAGGTAACTACTACAGAGACATTGCTGGAGACAAAAGCAGAGCTCGTGGTTGCTATAAAAAGGCTTTTGAACTGGATGAGACGAATGAAGAATCTGGAACAGCAGCTGTCAATTTAAGTGTGGAACTTGGAGACATGGTATTGTACATTCAGAATGTCAGATTACTGCTGCTTTGTTGTTCTTCTATTAATCCTCCTTTTTAAAGAATCACTTCAGGTTTCCTCTATATTTAAGATCAGAAAACAAATGTTCTGTCATTGCTTAGCAGCTTTTATAGTTGGGCTTGCTTCAATTTTATGTTCCAATTCCAAATTAAATTTGTCTTGGGAGAAGGTTGGGAGAACCAAGTATTACATTAGGGTCATCGGGTGTGATATAGATGAAGCATTTTTTTCAGTAGGGGGCATAAGGAGAAAGTTGGGGATTTTCTTTATTTAGCTTGTGTAACTTCTTTTTTCCATCCTTCACCTTGCTGCTTTAGAAAGTTATAAGAATATTTTTAAATGGTTTTTGTTTACTAATTTGGCATTTATTGCTTTGTTAGGACACTGCTTTGTCAATCCTGAATGAGGTAACTGAAAAAGCAAGACCTGGTACAGCAAAATGGGCCTGGCTTCATCGTGGACTTTACTACTTGAGAACTGGTCAGCCGTCACAAGCAGTGGCTGAGTAAGACAACTGGTGGTTGGTTTAAGTCCTTTTCTACCAATCCCAATAAAATAGTCTTTGCTCATAGCAAGTTTTCAAATTAAGTTAGGTAATTATACCTTGTACTTAACAAAGGGAAATGGGTCTGAGTGAGTCTCTCTTCAGTTCTAGAATTCACAGAATGTAGTCCTGTTAACACAGCAGTGTTTTGTACTAACAAGCTTTGTGACAGGCACAGACAAGCTGCTATAGCACTGAATAGCCAGGGCGAGATACAATTCCTAAAATTTCCTCTGAAGATGAAAAACCTACTATGCTTTGTTTAAAAGTTCCATGTAATTGTGAATTTGTGTCCTGAAGAGTATATAATGCAAAATTAGTGTCCTGAGCATATACAATGAAAGTAAATAATTATGTTGAATTGTATCATATTTCATTTAAATAAATGTATGTCTTGATATCTTCAGTTTGCAGGCAGCTCTCAGGGCTGATCCAAAGGATTCCAACTGCTGGGAGTCTCTAGGGGAGGCTTACTTCAACAGAGGTAGCTACTCAACAGCTCTGAAATCCTTCAGGAAAGCAAGTGAGCTGAACCCAGGGCTTGTGTACAGCATTTACAGAGCTGCAGCACTTGAGCAGATTCTAGGCAAATACGAAAATGCTATAGCTACCTATCAACAAATATTAAAGAAGACAGAAAACTATGTGCCTGCACTGAAAGGTATTATGCCTGAATTTGAAAGTGTTCACTTTTCCTCCCTTTACACACTGTAGTGTTTCAGTCTTTTGGAGGAGTTTTTGATGTATTGAGGTTTTCTTGTGGTGTGTTGAGGTTTTCTTGTATGGAAGGATACAGTTGTATGTAGGGCCATGAGGTTCCTCGCATGAAAGTTGATTTGTAGTATTACAAATTCCTGAAAAACTCTTAAATTATGATGAATGTGAGTAATTATTTCTCTTTCAAGTAAGTATGAAAGGTAGTTAATTCTATGTGGCTACCAGGCCAAAGGAGTAGGAGAACTGAAGAGACACAGAGGAAGCCCACTAACAGGGCTGCAGTTTTACTTAAGCTGTAAAATACTGGCTCAACAGGCAATGAAATCAGATTGCCATTTCAAAGAGGTGGGCTGATTTCCTTCTGCTCCTGACCAAGCATTCCTCACTTCTTGTGTTAGTCTAGTGATTCAGACCCTTCTGAACTTTTTCAAGTGGTGAAAAAGAGCAGTGAATCCCAAGAGATCTCCCAAGCATTACAGGTGGCAGGGGTAGAGACCTTCAGTATATAGGTAGGAGTAGAGAGAAATGGAGCAATTGAAACTTCTTCATTATGGAACTGTGATTCTGAAGTTATATAATGCAGGTAGTGTATAAAATTTTGATTAAAAATGAATAATTGCTCTGTTTGCATTCTCCCTGCCACTTAGTTTTCAATCATTCTCACCTCATATACCAATCTGAAGCAGGTGCTGCTTGATGGCTAGTTTGAATTTGTAATTATTTTTTTCATTGTATGTAAGGCCTTCTGGTTTCTGGATGAATCTAAACTGATTCTTGGAAGAGTTAATTCAGAAATGTAGAGTTATTATTACAACAGTGGGCTTTTAATCTGAAAAAGTTACAGTGTGGTTGATTATCTACCTCCTCCTCTATAACTCCTCTAGGTTTTTTCAAGACCAAAGTGACGTGGTAAAAGCTCCGTAATGGAGTTGGAGTGTATTGCATTTAGGCAGTTTTACTAGTTGTTGGGCAAGAAGGGAAGAGCTGACTGTAGCAGCAGTTTGCAAAGGTGCTGTATGTGCATATGCATATGGTTTTTTCAGTGTCTGTAGGTAACAGTTGACAGTGTTACTAGTACTAAAATGCTTTGAGTACTTAAGTACATGGTATCAAGATTCCTCCTCATAGTTGCCTTTATACTGTTTTCTTACACCTCCTGAGTCTTCTTTCATAAAGGCTCACATTGTAATCTCTGGTCTGTTAGCTGTAAATCCTTTTAAGTCTCCAAACAGCCTTCACTTTCTTTGAGACTTCTTATGATGTTTGGACCAATTTTGTAAATTTTGTGGACCTTCTTAAAACTCTCTGAAGTTCTTTGACTGTCCCATCAGTGTTTATTTTCAACTGTTCTGATCCATTTGAACAGTTTCTGAGTTGAGCTGTTGGAAGTATGGTATCTGGTAGCTGAGTCAATAACTTCACTGGTGTTACTTCACTGCATCTTTTCAATGTGTTTTGATTTTGTGCTACTGAATACTTATTCTGCCTCTGTTGTAGCGTATCTTTCATGTAATTTTAGGGAATAAAATCAATTTTGTTTTTTGATCTTGACATCTGATAAGCTTATGATCTTGGTCTTCTGGGGAGCCAAGATAAAGACTCTTGCAAAACTCTATTTTGGTATAGGTGGAGGATTACAATAGCATGAGGAGGGTAGCTTCAGAACTCTAAAAATAATCTGAGAATGAATGGTACTCATATCCGATGATTTACAGCTGGACAGAATCACTGCTAGTGCCAGCAAATGTGTAAACCAAGCAGTTACTATTTCCAAAATGTTAGAAATTGTAACCTATGATGCAGTTCCTTTTTCATAGTGGGAATTATTTCCAGTTGTGGTGGTTTGACCCTGTCTAGGCATCAACTGCCCACCAAGCTACTCTGTCACTCACCTTGTCAGCAGGATGTGAACAAAAGACAAAATAAGATTGAAGAAATTAATAGGTCGAGATAAATGTGGTTTAATAAAGCAAATGCAGAGGCCCCATGAAGAAGCAAATGAAAACAAAATTTATTATCAACTTCCTATGAACAGGTGATGTCCAGCTACTTCTCGTGAAGTAGGACTTCAGTCTGCCTAGTCATTGCTTCAGAAAACAAATGTGATAACAAGTGCCCCCCCCCCGCAATCTCTTCCACATTTATCTCAGCTTTTATGCTGAACAGATAAGGATGTGGTATGGAATATCCCTCTGATCAGTTTAGGTCAGCTGTCCTGGCTATGTCTCCTCTCAGGATTCTGACTAATCCTAATGCTGAAGGAGCGAATTTTGTATAGACTGCCTGGATGCTGTTCCAAACACTGTTCAGCAGCAGCCAAAACACTGGTTCCTTATCAGCACCTTTCCAGTTACCAGTACATAGCACAGCACTATAAGGGTTCCTACGGGACAAGTTAACTCCATCTCAGCCAGATTCAATACACCATATGAAGTAAATTCATATATAAATAGAATTAAATAATGCTGGCTTCAGGTTTTCTTCATTGAAGACTTTCCTTTTTGCCTACCCTGTCCTTCTTTATTCCTTTTGTTTCTCAGGATTGATTTTTTCACGCATGTAAACTGCAAATTGGTGTATTTGTCAAAGGTGTAACAATGCAGATTTCTCAGATTTACTTAATATTTGAAGATAAATGCAAAGTTTAAATGCTATTTTTTAACTAATGAATTTGGTTTATTTTAATAGCCAAATGATCCTACAGTTCACACTTCACAAGATAGATGAAAAGCAGTCTTTGTTGGGAGCATTGTAGGTGTTTTGATTTTGTTACAGTGTATGCAGGGTATAGACTTTTGCACAAGGCAGAAATGCTGACCTGGCTTCCAGGCTCCTTCCCCACTGCACTTTTAATCATATCATAAAAGCATTTATTTTCACAGAGAATATTTTCTCTTACTTTCAGGACTTGGTGAGTGTTATCTCATGCTGGCAAGATCAGCCCTTGATAACTATTTCGATAGGAAGGCTGTGGATTACATAGAGCAGGCCCTTGCATATTTTACAAGGTTGGTACGAAACGTTCACTTACTTAATTTCTGCTGTGATTGTGGGTTGACAGGCAGAAAAAGAAGAGTTAAATTTTTAAATTTATTTAAAAATAAGAGTTTGAAAATTTTCAGTTAGACTGAATCAAATGGACTAGAACTTCTAATCTAGAAGTAAGAATGTGTTTATTAAAAATGGTTTGAGTAATAGATTCTAAACATAGGCTGCTTAAATGAGTGGCAATTACAGAGTTTTATGTTTTTCTTTTCAAATATAGAGAGTCATTTGAAAATGTGTGAAGTGACACAGAGTTCTCTTGTGTAGTCCTGCTGATATATGGATCTGGGAGGAGTGTATTCCTACAAAAATAATGGATAAGAGGAAAATTATTCCTTCCTTCTCTCAGTCTTTTTGTTTTGAATTTCATACAAGATGTGCTAAATTAAACCTTGGAATAACTGCTGTTAGAGGAGAAAGTCCATCAAGTTTCTGCAGATGAGTAGTGTCTTTTAATATGACAAATGCAAGAGTGCATGTAGTCAGCTGACATGTTGGGGTGTTTTTTGTTTGGTTGCTTTTTATTGTTATTTCTTTTCAAATTTTGATCTTTTAGACTTGTAACTTGAATAGGAAGAAACTGAATTAAATCAAACACCTTACTGATTAATTGCATTTGAGGTTGTGCTGCTATTCAAAGTGGCACTTTTATTCAGAAAAGGATGTTGAAGTATCTGAGTAGGTGTTACATGTGTTTTCTTAATAATTGTAGGGCAGTAAAGCACCGTCCTGATGTATCTTGCCTCTGGAAACTGTTAGGAGATACCTGTACTATTGTACATGTTATTTCACCAGCCAAAGTGAATGTTCAAGTGCTAGGATCCCTTCTGAGTAAAAATGCGACCAAACAGGTGCTGACGAAAAATGAGCTTCTCATACTGGGAGGAAGGTAATATTCTTTTATTGTTAAGAGCTTCTCTGCTGTTTAAGACTCCGTAGAGTCTCAAATATTCTAGACTATTTAATTTGTAGAAAATGGAAGACATGCTGATCTGTTGATACCTACATATTGGGTAAATGGATTCTCATGATTCTTCCAAATTACACTACTTATTTCAGGATATGTTTCCTGTATTGCCACAGTGCTGTCAGCAGCTGCTCTTCTCCTTTCTGTCTCCAGGTGCATGACTACATTCTCCCTGCTGTTCCACAAATCACATCTGTTTAAATGCAGTGGTTGGGGTATTTGCTGACTAATTCTCCCAGGACAATGGAAGTCTAAGATAATACTTCCAGCTTTCTGTCTGTGCCTCTTTCTTGTAAAAAATTTCTTGTGACAAATTTGCTGTTCTGTGACTCCCTCTAAAATTTTTTCAGCTGGATCTGTAAGGCAGGAAATTCATCTGCTTGGTGAATCTTAACCATGATCTGTAAAGTCCAGTATTTCCTAGGAGAAGCCTGAGGAACTGTAAAAATGATTGATGTTTGTTTTAAGTAAACGCATGCATAATGTAACTGACAGAGCTTTGATTTAATACACACCTACATAACCACACCTGTGGCTTCATTAGTGGTGAGCACTACAGATTACCCTTAGACCAGATTCAGAAACACAATAAGTGTCTGAATGAAAATATATTAGTTGGGTTTTTTTGTTTTAAGTTCTTGTCTGGTTTTGTTTGTATTTATGTATGTTTACTTCGTTTAGGTTTCTAAGCACTCTTTTGAAGCTTTGTCAGCTTTCTGCTCTTCGTGCAGAGACTCGGAATAATGATTCTATGATTCATGTTTCTGTAGGTGTTATGGCAGAGCTTTAAAACTGATGTCTTTGCCGAGCATATGGTGTGATCTTGGAATAAATTATTATCGCCAAGCGGAGCACCTCACAGCAGTGGGCACTGACATGAATGAGATCAGTGAACTGTTAGAGAAGTCTTTGCAGGTATTGCCTGTATTTCCTAGTACATTTTTTAAACTGGTGTTCATGCTTCTCTGCATATTCTCTTGAATAAGTGCATAAAGTCATAATTTTGCTCTCCTAATCATTATAATCCACATTTCATTTTCTTCCAGTGTCTCAAAAAAGCTGTGAGACTTGACAGCAAAAATCATCTTTATTGGAATGCACTTGGTGTAGTTGCTTCTTGTAGTGGTAAGTCTTCAGTGACAGCCCTAGATCTCTAACATCCTAAATTAGAAGGAGGCTTGACTAATGGTGTTTTGAAATTCAGTTACATCTAGGTCTCCATTTTTTTTTCTTCCCCCAGCTATTGGGAATTATGCTCTTGCACAACATTCGTTCATCAAATCTGTTCAAGCTGAGCAAATTGTAAGTGCTGTAGGCAGCTGCCATCTGTTTCAAGTGGGCATTTAAGACATTTCCCCTGATGCACTGCTATTTCTGAGGAGTGTAATAATATATTGGTTTTAACTTTATTTGTTTTGTTTAGAATGTTGTTGCCTGGACCAACTTGGGGGTTTTATATCTGGCAACTGGAAACATTGAGGTAATCTATTTCCCATCCTCAAGTATAGTTTTCCTTTCTGTTTTTTTTTTAAGGGTGTATATATGGGAATGGGAGTGTCAGTTTCAAATGTCCCTTTGAAATTCAAAAAATATACATCCTTCAAAAGAAATTAGATTGGCACTTGAGAAATGCAGATAAATTAAAAATTTGTTCTGGAGGGTTAAGATTAGGTGAATTGTGAACTTCTGCTGAATTGACAAAACTGCTTTCCAACAGCTGGAATGAAAACTTAATGGAAGGACAGAGAAGTGGTTAGTCAAATCAAGGCATGCCAGGTTTGGCCAAGAACTTCTAGTTGTAGGTCATGGACTGAACTCCCAGTGTTTGAGTTCCCATAGATACCTACTTTCTGCTCATCAGCAAATGTATGATTTACTGTAACACTCTAATTTTCAGAGTTTCTCTGGAGAAAAATTTGAGTGCATATTAAGTGAAGTCTGGAGCTCTCATGCAGTTAAAGTGCATCCTGTCCTATTTGCTCGTTGAAATTACAGAAATCTTGTTTGATTGGAAATGTGATGGTCAAAATTATTTTTAAGAAAAATAGCTTGATAGTACAGACTGCTTACTGCTAACACTGCTAATGCTAAGACTTGGTTCCCCTTGTGCCAAATTGAGGGAGGAACTCTTAAGCATGTATAGGCCATAGGGAAATGACTTGTGGATGATAATCAGTTTTATCCTTTTGAAAATACATTTGTATTATAAAAAAGTGAATTTTCAAAACTGGATCTTCCAAGAGTCAGATTTTTAAATTGTTCCAATTTTAAATTGTTTATTTAGCTTCTGAATTCTCTAGCTGGGAAGGAAGCATATTTAGAAGGGAGGGAAACTTTGATATTGTGAAGTTTTCTAATTTTTTTTTTTGTTTTCTAATTTTTTTTTTTGTTGTTTTCTTTAAGACTAAACTGGTTTATTTCTCTGGGCAATGCGTTGTTCTCTGTGGAACAGAAGGTGTTTTTAGTAGTGACCTAATTCAGTCCATTAAGTCTCTTCTAATACTATTGCATGTTAATACTTGTGTGTAGTCAGAAGTGCTCTGTTACCATACCAGGCAGTTCAACAGCAGTGTTTTATTTGGTTCTACAGCAAGCTCATGAAGCCTTCAAGGTAGCCCAGTCTCTGGAACCTTCTTACCTCTTGTGTTGGATTGGACAGGTATGATGAAAAATTATGAAACTGCACACAAAAAACATTTGTTGAAGAACCTTAACTTCAGCCTAGTAACGGGCACTAATTCATGCTCCTAAAAATTGTGTTTATGAGTGCTTCTACTTCCTTTGTTTCCATAGTGGTAATACAATGGAAGCTACTGTGTTCATCAGACACACTCATATGGTGTTTTTCTGGCCGATATTGTGAGTTCTCTAACAAGCTATTAACCAAACAATCACTATGCTCTGAGGCTTTTTATAGACAGCTATCCACAAAGCACTGTCTTTATAAGGTGATAGTTATTTCAGCTTCAGCTGTACCAGTAGTTCATTAAATGGCACAACCCAACTCTCATCTCAGTTCCCCCTTTCTAATGCCACTGTCAGAATAAGTAAGCTTCTAATGTACCTGGGACAAAGCATTTTTTTCTGGGAAGTCCCTTCCTCCCCTGCCACTGATAGCTCACATGCTCCTTCTGATATCTAGGTTATTTGTGAATAGTTGAGATACTTGTGGCTTTTATGATTGTTATAGGTGAATTTCATAATGCCATGCTGCTCACCTGCTAATGATATCTAATTGAAAACTGGATTCTAGAAAAGAACTAGCACCGTCACATGTTGAAATTCAGCTCTTGTCAGATGTTGTTATAAATTGTTCTAATACATGCAAGTCTTTGTTCTGAAGATAGAGTTAGCAGCCAAAGTTTAAATTACTGATACAGTGGAGACTGCTTGTGTTTCTCCTGAGTTAATTTTGGTTTTAAAACCAATCTTGCTTGTAGGCTATGAGAAAAAAGTGTGTTCATGTTGAATGTTTTAGATATGCCTGACATAATATGGGCTAAGGTTTTTGTCATTGTCATAATTTTTAAGTACATGATCACAGCAGCTCTTGCTTCTCTCTAGGCTCTTATTGCAGAGACTGTAGGCAGCTATGATACCATGGATCTCTTCAGGCACACAACTGAACTCAGTATGCATGTAAGTGTAACAGTTGTATTGTTCTGAAGTTTTTGTACATCCAGTCTCTCTACTTAGGAGATTATTTTTTTTAAATAGGCGTGTCTTGAGTTTTGAAACTGCTACAGTCATGTTTCAAATGAGATTGTATGGCTTCCATGTTGTTGCTGACTTATGCTGATATTGTATAGCAGGCAGTTACTTTATAAAATTTTTTAGTCCCAAGGGTTCAAGAAATCAGCTCTTTAAGTCATGAAAAAACATTCTCCATGTTCCACAGAATTGGACATAGATCAAAGGCATAAAATATTTCTGGAGAGAGCAAGGATACTGCCAGGACCCTGTGTTCCAAAAAAAGTGGAGGATTTAGTCTTTCATAGCTTTTTTTTTTTTTTGCCTATTGTGTATACAGTCATGCAGCACATTATATGAAAATGTAAGGATTTGCTTTGCTCAGATGGCAAGTTAAAAGTATATGTGGAGGGATTCAATTTGGTGTGTTCTTCTGTTTAACACTGATGCAGATTTATAGCCAAAACTCTGTCCTAAAACAAAGAATTAGTATTATTATAATCTGCAATTATTTTGCTGTATCTTGAGTGGGTTTAATGATTCCTGTTTTGGGGGGTGTCTCTTTGTTTCTTGAGACTGAGGGAGCAAAAGGCTATGCCCACTGGGTATGTTCAACGCTGCAGGATGAAGCCAACAGAAACACTGAACTGTATCTGTATAATATTGTTCAAATGAATGCTATACCAGCAGCCCAAGTGGTCTTGAGCAAATATACAGGTAGGTAATTTAAATACCTCTCTAACCTGTCACACCTAACATGCATTCAGAAGGAATAAATACACCTGCACTAGTTCTAAACAAGAGAGGTCTGGCTGAGGTGGTGAGAGGCTTTTTAGCTTAAACTAACTGAAACAGGGTAAGCAGACCACACAGCGATGAAATGGATGTGAGTTCTGTTCTGCTTACTCCTTCTAGTTGTTTCAAATACCAACGAAAATAGGGACCAGAGCCTTGCATGCTTCTCATAGGGTGTTTGCTCTCAGACTCCCTTTGCATGTGTCTGTATGTGCAGGTGAAAATAAGTGCCAGGTCCTCTGCCTCTGTGATGTGAAGCTTGGTGCACAGGATTGTTCCTGTGTGCTGTGTAACTCAATATTCACAAGCATATGATTTTGGTAACCTTCAGCAGGTGATGGACTCTGGTTTTGTGCATGATTCCAAACCAGCCTCCCCATTGGATATGTCTAGCCTGGAAAGCAGGTAGAGGAAATGCAGATTTTCATTAGTCTGCAAGTATTCCTGTAAAGAAATCATTTGAGTAATCTGTTGCTGACTTTTGAGAGCTAGAAAATATAGCTCACAGTAAATGAGACGTGAATGTGAGACTGTTATTTCTTTGTGCCTTGTTCTTAAGGGGACTCTGGAGAGCCTTCCTTCCTCTTCTGGGGAGAAAAGTTACCAGTCTGAGATGAGTTGACAGCTGACAAATTTGTGCCTTAGCAATTACTTAAAAATTACTAATCTTGGAAGGGACCATAATGGTCATCTGGTCTTACCTCCCTGCTCGAGCAGGGGTGTCCTACAGCACATTGTACAGAATTGTTTCAGAATGTATTAAGAATAAAACATAAGATTCTACTGGTATTTTACTAGAGTCAATGCAAGATGAATACTTTCCCATTTCATTAAAAAAAATCTGCCTGCTGAAAAACTTAAAATACATTGAGTGCATTATGCATTAGTGTTACATCATAACATTTTAAACATTTTTCAGCCACTCTGATGTCATATTTTGGGTTGTCTGTCTCTTCTGTATTTGCCTGCAAGCCGGTCAAAATTATTCTCTTGACCAGCTGACAGAAGCATTTGGCAAAGTGTTCAGCGCATGTACTGTAGCTTCAATGTAGCAATGTTTTTGTAATGCTTTTTCACAGCTTACTGATCTTGTTTTCCTACATTGTCAATTCTGACTTTCTAGAAAGAAATCCAGATGATGCTTCTGCTTTCACAATGTTTGGGTTTTTGAATGAGTATCTGGATCTAAAACAGCAGGCAGCCTATGCCTATGAGAGGTAAACTGTACACCCTTGGAAAGCTCAGAGAAGCTCCTTTTCCATGAACCAGCTGAAAAACCTAAGGGTTTTTCTTTTCCTTAGATAAACTTTACTTTCTCTGTTCAACAGTATATTTGAACTAAGTGTTTATAGGGTGGATGTGTGGAGGTTCCTATATCAAATTTGGAAAGGCAGAACGCAGAAAAGTAAAGATGTCCTAAGACTTGTATATCTTACCATTACATTAACTAATTCACTGTGTGTGATTTAAATGAAATTGAAGGAGAAAGCAAGCTTGGTTTTAGCTTTATTCTCTATCCCACTCTAATTAATGGAGATGGTTGACCTTTGGGTTTGTTTTGGGGGTTTTTTTCTTCTCTCTTCTTTTCAAAGAGGGGAAGGTGGCAAATGAAAGTATTTGGTGAACATGTGTGTTGATGCATTAAAACAGTAAAATAGGCTCTGTTTATGTTTAATTAGCATAGAAAAGCTTTTGTATAAACCAGTTATCCATTTTGCTCTGAAAACTGTGCTCAAAATATGCACCTTGTAGTCACATGATAAGTAACATTCATTGTGGTTAATTTTAGGGCAGCTTCACTGCTGAAAAACTCAGAGGATACTGAGAAATACAATACAGCAATGCAAAACTATGGCAGGTCACTCTGGTAAGTGTCTGTTGACTTTCTGAGCCCCTAACTTCAGCTTTGGAGGTAGTGAATGCAGCAGTGCAAAATATGGTGAGGCTTAAGGTGAAAGATGGTTGCTAAAAATCATCTATTAAACATTATTCCTAATTGGAGACAGGTTTGACTGAACTTTGTATTTGCCCCAGAAATGGGTAGTGTAATAAAAAAAAATCATATTGTAAGGAATTGCTGTATGTCTTCACAGGCTGTAGTGTATCAGTGATTCCCTTATCCTTTGCTTGGTACTAACATGTCATAGTGTAGTCTGTTATATTGTCTGCACAATAAGCTGTGGGATTTTTTTAAATGGTTTTTTTACAATCTTGACCCTTGAGCTGTGTAATAGGCTTAGTCTGAATAAAATTGCTGCTTCGAGGTTTGTTCAAAAGCCCTTCTATCTAGCCTTTGAATTTATATTGACTTTTACAAGCTGAAGCATGTGAGGCTGGGGTGTTGTGTACCTGTGTGTGGTCTTTCTGCTGATGAATCTCTTTACTGTAGTCCTACTCAGAATTCTAAGTTCCTTTCTGCTTTCTGGTTCTGAGGGAATGCAGGACTTAGGTATGTAGACTTTCAAATTTGTCATTGATATGAGATAGCTCAAGGTCTACTAATTAAATATTTGTCAGCTCCCTGGGGAAACCTCATATGTTTTTGTATGTGACACTGAAACTTGTAACCTGTGACAAAGTGATAATTCATTAACTTCAGGGAAGGTTTTAGAACCAACTCTTTAGACTCCTGAAATCTCACATCCAAGCTGTATGTCTGTTAGTTCATATGTGCAACTTACACAAGATCAAATCTCTAGTAACTGATAAGTAGTTCTAATAAATACAATCCTCAATTATTCTTTTCATAGTGGTCTTAGAACAAGAATGCTGTAATCTTTCTGTGTGTGCATTTTCCTGTCTGTGTGCATGATTTGCTTTTTTCCAAACAAATTCTTGATTTGCATTTTGCATGTTTCTCCTTTGCTGTTTTCTCCCCCTGCACTGTGATGATCATTAAGTCATTTGCCTTATATACAGCTGTCATGCAGATATGGAGGACTTCTTCCTATAGTTGTTCTTCATGCAACAGATAGCTGGAGAGAGTAACTGCTATACCAGGCAAAGGGTGGGGATTACTGCACATTCTTGTCCTAATACTGCTCTTTTCTAGGTGTCTCTTTAAAACTGCTGTGGAATAGAGGGCACTGGTCCTCAAGGACAGTTTGTCTGAATTATAACAGCTGTTTCTGCATCCTTCCCACCAGTGACTGGGTGTTTTTTTTGCAGTGCTCTTGGGCGGTGTGATGAGGCCATTGAAGTTTATACATCAATACCCCTAACAGAGTTTGATGGCATTGTGGGGCTAGCATTAGCTTACTTCAAGAAAGGACTCTTAGAAGAAAGTATCAAAGGTAAAATTCAGAGCATTATGGAACACTTCTTTTGCAGTTAATCTTAACAAAATTTGTTGTCTAACCAACCTAGCTGACATTCAGTATTTTGCTCTTTTGGTCCTATTGTGTAAGTATAAATGCCACAACTATTTTAATACCTTGAGTACTATGTGCAGGTTTGGACACCACAATAAAATAAAGACATTAGGCTGTCCAAGAGCATCCAGAGGAGGGCTATAAAGATGGTGAAGGGTCTAGAGAGGAAGTCTTATGAGGAGCAGCTGAGGTCCCTTGATTTGTTTGGCCTGGAGGAAACTAAGAGGAGACTTCATTATGGTCTTCATCCTCACGAGGAAGTGAAGGGGAAAGTACTGATCTCTTTGTTCTCACGACCATTGACAGGACTCTAGGAAATGGCCTGAAGCTGAGTCAGGGGAGGTTTGGGTTGAATATCAGGAAAAGATTTTTCACCCAGAGAGTGGTTGAGTACTTCAACAGGCTCCCAAGGGAAGTCATCACAGTACCAATGTTTTCTTCAGATCAAGAACCTTTGGACAATGCTCTAGGCACATGATGTGATTCTTCAAGTGTCCTGCACAGTTGTACTTCGTGATGTGGATGGGTCCCTTCCAACTCAGCCTATTCTATAATTCTGTGAAAATCTATTAGTCCTAGTATCGCTCAAATGTAGTAAGGAAAAATAAATTTCTTCAAGTGTGGGATTCTTGTCCATTAAGCTGTTTTTCTCTGAGCCTCCCTTGTTCTCAAATTAAATTGTTTTTCTGGAAGAATCAATTGTAGTGTAGAGTAGAAAAGACAGAGGTGATGTCATCAATACAAGTGTCTCAAAAGCAGGTGTCAAGAGGCTGGTGGCAAGGCATGGTGGACATCAACAGGGCAAGGCATGGTGGACATCATCTAAAATACAGATTCCACCTCAACATGAGGAAGAACTTTTTACACTGAGGATGGCTCTAAAATAGGCTACACAGTGAGGTTGTGGAGTTTCTCCCCTCTGGAGACATTCAAAACCCACCTGCAAGGTCCTGTGTCACCTTCTGTAGGTGGCCCTGCTGTGGTAGAGGTGTTGATCTCTAGAGGTCCTTTCCAGCCCTAATTATTCAATGATTCTCTCATAGGAGATAATTGTGGTGTTGAAAGCACTTTAGCTTTAGTGGTAAATATAATTGTACTGTCATGTTGCACACTTCTGAGATGTGGAACTTCATGAAAAGGTATATGCAACAATCAGTGTAGAAGTGCTCACAAAGGAACAGTCAGCTCAGTGTTTTAAATAATTTTATTTTGTATTTGGAATGAGTGTGCCCATCTGAACTACTGTTTCGTAAATGAACTGTCACAGGGTTCATTTTTACCATGTTCTAGCAGGAATTTTCTGAATGTCCCAATGCTGCTTTTCATTTCTGTTTCTACTTGCTATGTGTTAAACAACTCCCAGGCTCTAAAGAGTAAATCTGGTGTTTCCAAACATAGTTACTTCCAAAGTCTTAGTCAATTTACTTTTATCTTCTGCTTATGATTTGAGTTGGGAAAATACAGTGAACCTGAACCTAAAGTAGTCTCTCTGTTGTAATATCGTGCTATCCTAAAGGCTGTACAAATGTTGTGTTTTTTCTTCTCTCTCAATTAATTTTTACCAGCCTATGAAAAAGCGTTGTCTGTTGCTGAGTCTGAAAAAGATAAAGCACATATCCTGACTGCCTTGGCAATAATAGAATATAAACTGAACAAAGTGGATGCTGCAAAGACACTACTGTTTAAATGGTGAGTAGAGGGAATAATCAGAATGTGATATTTTATTGTTTTTGTGGGAACTCAGGTGGATATTTTCTTTGTGTATTGCAGCATAGAAGTGGAAATGGATGCAGTTTACTTATTCATGTGATACATCTGGTTTTATGGTCTGTTGCTTCCACTTTCTTAAAGGAGTTTTGAGTGGAAGGGCTGAGCAGTTTGGATGTCCAACATCCCTGAAGTTTTAAAAACTTTATCTTTTAAGATAATAGTACTTTGTAGTTGTTGTAAGCACTATTTTTGCTCATTGTTTTTGCTCATTAGCTGTAAGAACTCTGAATGACCAGTGAAAATAGTTTAAGCAGTCAAAAATCTCAGAAATTATTGTGTTCCCAGCAACATAGACCAGGACAGCCCTGTACCTTTCCCATTAAAAGAAACAGATCTTTACTAGTTGTGCAATTAAGTGGTGAATGCCTGTTATTTTTCAAATCTGTGGAAGCCAAATCGCCTGTGCATCATTGTTAGGCTCCTAGCAGCTAGAAATTAAGTTACCATCTCACCTCCCAGGAGCAGCTCTCTGTCAGCAGAGAACTCTAGTAGTGGCAGTGCAGCGCCCATCAGCAGATTCCTGAAGTTACTAACACAGAGAAGGTCTATTACCTTTCCTGGCCGTGGTTAGTTGGCTAGGAAACTGGTATTTCCTACATCTTATAAATCACTGCAGGCCTCTAGTTTTGTCAAAAACATGAACAATGAGAGTTTTTAATGACATTATATGTTTGTGTTTGAAAAGAAAAGGTAGTGAATGGCTTAGGAAAGAAATATCACAATGAATACATCTAGACTTGAATTGATAACCTATAATCTGTGCTACAAACAGATTTTGGTGGATAATAGGAACAAAAATCTTGCATTCTGGTGCAGTAGATAAATGTTTCTCTTGACTGGAATTTGTGCTAGATGACTTGAAGTGCCCAAGTAGGACCTTGAACATGAAGCTCCTTTTCTCATTTCTCATAACCAGCTTAGCACAGAGATTCTTAACAGTGGGTATGTCTGGATAACCAGTATCATAGAATACCATTTCCTACTTGTCAAAGGGTCCTTTTGCTGGCTGTTCAAGTTCAATTAACAGCTTTTTTCTTTTCTTGCTAGGGACTGAAAACAAAACATAGAATCAGAAGCTTACATTCTTGTCTTTTTTTGAAGGCAAAAGTAATCATTAAGAGCTTGATTAGGTGCCTGTAACCTGGCCTTCAAGGATATAGATTTAGCCTGATCCAGGATCCCACAGAGAGTATTAATTCTGTATACCTTTCATGATACATAGGTGCAAGAGGACTCAAATGTAACGAGCACTCTCATGTTATCAGGAAGCTTAGTTTGTGCTCCAAAATGGTTGTCTCTTTCCCTCTCTTTGATTCAACAGCTCATTAAAGGAACCTAGTACGGAAAGTCTGAAGGCTTTGTGCACATTGGGATTGGTAAAGCAGGATGCAACACTTGCAACAGCAGCTCTAAAAGAATTACTGAAGCATGAAAAAGGAAATGATGGGATTTATGAGAGGTGTCTCATTGCATCTGCTGTTTATGCATTACAAGGTAGAAATGTGGCAATCCAGAGGGAAGTCTCCAAAGCAATACACAGGTATATAGTTCGTCTTGCTTTAAATTGCCATGTAAATGTATTGCTTTGATTTCATTGAAGAGTAAGCAAACCTGTTTCTTTGAATTTGAATAAAAATTCATTTTCAAAGATGAAGTCCTCACCTATGGTTGTACCTTTAGCTGGCAAGTTTGCTTTCTTATTTATGGAATCAGCAGAAGTTTCATAGCTCATTCAGTGTTTTCTGATTTTGTTTGGGGGACTTTTCTGATAGGTAGGTTAGTTTACTCTTCTGTGAAAGAATTTTTCATCCTGTGTAGTATAACCTTCAGCCTAGAAAAGTCCCATGGGTTTTTATTTAATATTTAGCATTCTTTGAAGCTGTTTCTTCCATTAGCTAAGTGTCTGTGTTTAAATTTGATTTGATTAGCCTTAGCATTCTGAGCCTTTCAGGAAGGCACACATTATAGTCTCTCCAAAGGTCTATTTTCATGCAATTGTTTTTTTCCAACTACAACTAAATTTCTTGTTCTTCATGCTATGAAGACAAGATCTGTAGGCCTAAAGTTGTTTTTCTTCCTATGAATATTTATATGCATGCTGTACATTTTATTTCTTTAGCTAGCAGTATAATTTCAATGTTGTGTTGTTTGTTTTTTCCCCATGCCTATCTTTTAATACACTGCATTGTATTCTCAATAGAAAAAGCTCTATTTGTATTCATAGCAAGTGCCTACTGAGTCCTGGAAGACCAGGTGCATATCTAAACCAGAGAGTTTAATACCCTTTTCTTTCCCTAGTTACCCTGATAATCCTGCCCTTTGGTCTCTTCTATCTCGACTAGTTCCACTGTATGCATCAAAAAAGCCTAAAGTAAGTAAGTGTAATACACATGTGCTGTTTACATTCCAAGTAGTCTGTGTCGTTTCTTACCTGAAAAAACCCCACCCTTCAGTGTGTGGACTTGCCCCAGTTAAAAGGAAAATGTATGGCTTACATTCAAAGCAGTGCACTGCTACATACTGAATTTATATACCATTATTTCGATCTTCCATGAGGTAACCATTCTTGAAGTAAACTTAGAGGAATGATCTGCTAGAATTGTGCTAACAACAAAAGGCTATACTATGTATAACTATGTATAATTTCTTCCATTTAGTTTTATATAGATGTATATATTTAAATAAATATTTATATTAAGATTTACCTATTTTTAATTTGGTTAATGTAGTCATCTTCACTTTTCACATTAGGCAGTGTTTCCTTGCCACTTTTCTGCTTATAAGTAGTTTTCCTTCAAATAAATGCTCCTTGTCCTAATTTATGCTAATTATATAAACAGAAATAGCACCTGAAAAGAAACTCTTTTCAATATGGGGCTGAAATTAGAAACCAATCATATAGATAAACTCTAGTCTAGAATGTGTCTTGCTAATTTTTTAATAAAAAGATCATGCCATAAGCAAGGACATTGACTCATTGTGCAAATTTTGTACTTGTGAATAACAAAGATAAAATTATTTTGGCATTGTATTTTGCATAAAATTAATTAGCCATGTAATTTAATCAATTGTTTGTTTTTTTAATCTTGCAGGGAGGAGCTGTGGCAGGAAGTGTTGCACATACACTTGATGTAAACTGTGGAAAGGTTTGACTGACTATCTTAAAATGTAGATTTTGTAATTCCATAAGCAGTCCTAAAATTAATTCTCTCTGATCACTTACACTCTTGTGTTCTTTTTATAGGAAGTCCTGCTGAATATCGCAGTTAATCAGTTGGTAGCAGGATGTCACATGTTAGAAGATAAGAAAAACAATCCTCTGAAAAATATTCAGAAGGCCATCCATGTCTGTCCAGGTTATTCCTGTTCTCAAACACAGTAGTGATTGTTTGTCTTTTTATCCATCAGAAGCAAAAATCACTGGATTTTAAAGTAAAATCTGCTTTTGTTGGGTTGATTTGTTGTTTAGGGTTATCCATCTGTCTTTTGGGGAAGATGCTTAGAGTGAAAATTGTCACTTTTCTTCCAAATTTAGTGGTATGGGAATTAAGCCAGACAATAAGAAAAATATCACTGAGTTTTAAGGCTTGTTATAAACCATGAGTAATTTCTTAATCACAAGGAAAAGACATAAGTATTATTTAGTATACTAGACAAATTGAAAAACATATGTTCCCTCAGTATGCAGCACCAGACAGAAGAGAATTATTCATCTCCCTTGAGATTTTTTATTAGAAAAGTTCTGTTAAAATGTGTGGTTTATGAACTACAGATAATTCTGTGGTTGTATTACTAAATAGTCTTCTTCCTATAGCATATGAAGTGCAAGCCTGGTGGGGTTTTTAGTTGCTAATTGGTACTTGATAGTGAAATACTAAAAAATTGCTTTTTCTAGAGTAATTTTGTTCTGATGCACAGGGCTGGCTGGCAAGTTCAAAATGTCAATTACTTTCCTACAGGAAATATGAGTGTATGACTGCTGTTTAAAAGCAGTATACTTTACATTTTACTTTGTTAGATCTTCAAGCTTTGTTTCTTTTTGCCAGCAAAAGTAATTATTTTATGGATGAAAATTTAAATAAATAAAATCTTTAACTGAGCTCTGTCCAATTCAGGACAGAGATTGCTCTTACAGTAGTAGGTGTTCTTCACAGGGCTATTTAAAGGTGAAGCTGACACAGGAATTAGCTGGCAGTGGAAGTAGGCACCTATTGCTATAACTTTCATGCTGGTGGGCAGAACAGACTGAGTCTGCCACTTTGTGTTTTGTTACAACTCTTCAGTGAAAGCCAAGATTAATCTGTGTAGTGAAAAATAAATTGGCGGCTTCAGGTTAGCACACTGAAGCTATCTGTGAAAAATACATTAGCTGGCTTTAAGAACAGCGTCTTCCTTTTATAATCTGATGTGTCTTACTAGTTAGAAGCAAGTAGTTATCACCTTCCTTGATTTAAAATCAATTACTTCTCTTATTTTTGGTATCTTATTTACAGTGTATGGTTCCATTGATAGGTATGCTTTTATGCTTTATCTGATAAATCCCATTCTAAGTGAACTACCAGCATGTTTAGAATGGGCATGAGTTCCCTTTTACCATTCTTTTCTAGATAATCCTGTTGCTTGGGCAGTGCTAATGGCAGCCTGTCATGCTGAAAACACTGTTGTCTGTCTAAACAACACTGAACCGAAACGAACAGGCCTAGAGATGACACTTGTGTCTACAGTTTCAGCCAAAAGTAAGCTATATGAGTTTCCTGTTTTAAAAAGTCAAAATAAAATTGAAATTGTCTAAGCTTGCAATGCTGTTCTGAACTTGCAAATAGGCTGAGGAGTACTCAATAGTGGTAATTAAACAATAGCTGTAATTGTATTTTACACAAAAAACCCATTAAATTCTGATATATAGATGGGTTTAGATATTTAATGATAGCTTGCTTTCCTCTCCAAAGCTTCAAATGGTTTTGTGAAATAGTATTTCTGAGCTCTGATGCCTACACTCATGAAGGTTGTGGATGTATTACATTGCAGCAGCAGTACTTTACAGGAAAAGGCTAAAGTAATTTTGAGTTCTGTAACTCTTCCAATAGGTGCTCATTCTTGCTCAATGCCCATAGTGTTTTCAAAACTGGAATTAAAAGTCCATGTTTGATTGATCTCAAGCCATTAACTCAAATGGTGTATGCTTATTTCCCCTCTTGCTTTTGATTTTGCCATGTTTCAATGTTCCTACTGATGAAGGGAGCCATGTCACATTAAAACTCATAAAAATTCTCCCTTAGCAGATCTAGAGCCTGTGACCATGGTATTGTACTACAGCATAAATACTAATCTGTTTAAGTGTGTTGTCTGTCTTTACAGCTGGAGAAAGTAATCTTCCACATAATTATGTCCGTACTCTTGAAGACTGGTGTCTGTGTCAAGCTATTACCAGTCTAGGGGAGACTGGTAAACTGTCAGAAGCTGAAGCTCTTTGTAACAAGGTATGATGGGCTCACACTGGCAGATTGTGGTAGAATTGACAGAAGCCATTATTTTTGTGCATTATACAGTAAGGTAATGTTTGAATTAGCAACTGTCTGTTCCATCAGAGATACAAAATATAATAGTTCACAGAATCACTGAGTATTCTGAGTTGAAAGGGACCCACAAAGATCAGATCATCAAGTCCAGCTCTGAAGTGAATGGCCTGTATGGGGATCAAACCTTCAACTCTGGCGGTATTAACAGCATGCTCTGACCAACTGAACTGATGGTTGGCATATCCTCCCCTCCCCAGTATATTGTTTGCAGCACCAGAACTATGTTAATAGTTGAAACAAGTAGTGTATGTGTCATGATAAAGCTGAAGTCTGTTCTTCCTGCCTAGAATTAAGCAAAACATTACTAGAATTCAGGGCAAGAAGTCAGGATAGGAGACATCCATGGGACTTCGATTTCTTCTGGGTTGTATTGGTTGTTTCAGAGCTCCAAGTGGATGCTACAAGTTCAATTATTAAAAAAGAGAGGTCTTGCTGCAACACAGCTATGGAAGGGAGCTGGGCTGTTAGCACCATTCAGTGGGGTGTTCATAAGCAGAAGACTTGGCAAAAGATAAACAAAAAAGCACACATCCATGATTTTCATTAAGGAAAATTACTAATCACGTGCAAATGTGATCCTTGTTTTTGGTATATTTCATTAAAGTGGATGGAAGTTAAAAAGAAAACACCAACAACAAACAACAAAAAACCTAAACCACACAAGCAGATTGATTGAACAGGCTGGTTTTCAGCAGGAAGTACTTTCTTTCCTCTTTGTTTGCTTGGTGAGGGGTTTTCCTTTGCTGGCCAACTTGTCTACTGACCTGCCTTATATTAACAATCATCAGAGATTTTGAGACATACAAGATCTATCCTTCCCTCAGTTTGGCAGGGGTGAAGGTTGTGGTGGATTTTGCTTGTATTATGCTGATTTTTGTTTAATTAAATAGCCTGGGGAGAGGACAGTCAGGGTCTGCAATTAGTGTAGATAAAAGTAGATAAAAGGATAGCATTCCCTAGTACCACAAGCCTTCAGTGGTAGTTTCAGACCCCAAAATCCTCAGAAAGCAGTGTAACTGGGAGTCGAGAGTCAGATACTGCTGTCAGTCAGTTGTGAAGGATTCACAGGCAACATACTTTGTTAAAAAATATGTGAAAAATACAAATATTGTTCGTTAACACAAATCTGGTTTGAGTTATAATTCTTGGAATATTGAGATTTCAGCACAGAAAATAACATGCAGTGAGGTTTGCAAAAACTTCACATTTCACCTGAGCAGAGTAAAGCAACACATAGCTAGTTTTCTGTCTTTTCTGTTTTGTGTTGGTTCAAAGAAATACTCTATGGATGCCTGCTGTTTATGAATAGGAGATGTTTAGTAAAGACCTTCTGTTCCAGTGAAAATAAAGTGTCTTATTTGGGAGAGCTAAAATTTCTTGAAGCATAATCAGGGTCCTTTTTAGCCCCAAGACAGGTTTTTGCCTATGTTAATAAGCCCAGAATTTTTAATAATTGTCCAACCAAGTGACAGCTGTCTTTCAGAAACCAGTAAGAGTAGGAAATATAAAATGTAAATGTAAAATATAAAATTAAGCTTAGACTTCAAATGTATTTTGAGAACAGTAAAAATATTTTATGTTTTTATGGTTCAGTCCTGAAATACTGCTTTGTGCAGTGGAGGAGAAAAATGCTGTGTTTCAAGCACCCTGAGAAGGCTTTCAATGTTGTTTTCTATAAAGAGCAGAATGGAAAATCTAAGTGGTCCTTGATACTGGAGAATGATAATTCTGATTGGTTTGGTTTTAGGGTTTAAAAAGCTGCCCTGAACACCCAGCTCTGTTTTTGCTTTTGAGACAAATTCAGTGTAAGCAGCTGTTGCAGTCTCACAAAGAACTTCCAGACAACATCCTGGAGGAACTTCGCAAGACAGTCATGTCCAGTTCATCCTCAGCTGCAGCCTGGCAAGTAAGTGTCAATCTTTTCCCTGACTGGTGTGCCACTCTCACACCTGCTGTAAGGGAGTGAGCATTCGTTTCACTGCTTGATTCTACTTATCTGCTGACAGTCAGTGACAGAAAAAACAGCTTAAATTCTATTTGTTCCAAAGTTGAAATATCATGTTAACCTCTATAAAAGTTGGAATATTAAGGACTGCTAGTAAGACCAGACATAGAGGCAGGAGAACTAAAAGTTCGAGATAAATGTCTTTAGGTATCTGTGATTTGACATGTCAGCAGAAACCAATGAAATACTTCATAACTTCATAAAAATAAATGGAGGTAAAGGGTTTCCTGTTGTAGTAATACACAATTTCTTATTTAAGGGTCTGAAAAGCTGAATATGTCTCTTTCTCCATAATGTCCTGACTTCAGGTGTCACTGTACTTTTGAGTAATTTGACTGCAGAGAATCACTCCCAGTAACATTGTTCACTAATTCCCTTCCATGGCATGATGAGTAATCATTTTTAGTTGACAGAAAAGTGCTAAATCTCTCTTCATATGCTGCTTCTGTGAGTCAGTCTGAGAAGTCTCACACATACCATAAGATCCTTTTGGTGATACAACACCAAATATGTTCATTTTCTAACAGCTGCTTTTTTGTTTACAGTTACTATCTGTCTTTACCAATGTAAGTAGCACATTGTTTAAAAAAATTACATGAATTTTTAGAGTCCTTTATGTAGCTGAATGATTTATGAGGCTCCTCTGCGTGTTGATAAAATAAAACCCTGCTTATGGTAAGATTCATTGGAGTTGTTTTCACTCTTAGAAGATCAGTGCAAGGCTGCTTTACAGATCATGATCTTGCTTCTTGGAAGGCTGCAGATACTCTTCTCTACAGAAACACCAGGAGCATTATTTCTGGGGAAAATGCTTTTTTGATGCATTTTTCTGTGATTTGTGAGACTTCATCTTTCAGAATATAGAACTCATTCAGGTTGAATTTGCAAAATAGGGAACATGCAAGATCCTATCGTATCCTCTTTTTTAATAACATTTTTTAAGTTAATTTAGAGTTTGTGTACATCCTTTAAGTGTCCCTTGCATAGCCAAGTCATCTTCCTTACAACAGGGAGAATAAGTGAAATGAGTGCATGTAATGTGGGGAGTGGGAGGGGATGATTTGTTTTAGTCTTTTTAATCCAGGCCACAGGTAAGATACCTGTGAGGAAGATCTTTTTAGTCTTCAAGGAAATATTTCTCAGGGCTTAGATAGCATTCTGAAAAACTTGGCTGCTACATTTGCTTCTAGTGGATTAATGTATGTTTTTATGTTTTCTGTCTCTGGACTTCCTGTGAGTTTGATTTATCCATTGTGATGCCTTACAGTTTTACTACATTAGAGGGGCCATTAACTTTTCTTTCTGATTAAGTTTTTGGCTTTTGTCTAAATTGTTATGTGGGATTTAAGGGTGCCACTGAACTTCTGCTCTGATGGCTGTTCTACTTTTTGTGCTGTGACTTGTCAGGAAAATAGAGAAAAGTAGATCTGGCAAAACTGCCTTTGTGCTTTTGCAGGGGTTCTCTTCTTAACTTCTAGCGTGCTAGACATCTTCAGCTGCAAAGAGCTGAGGCTGAGGGAAGCTTTTTTCCCTTCACATGGATGAATGTTTTACTCTAAAAAGCAGGCCTGCAGCCTGATGTCTAGAATGCAATGTCTCACTAGTGCTAATTAGTACTTTCCAGTGTGTTGCTCTTTGTAATTGGGAGTAACTTCTATGACCAGAAAGCATTAATAATTTTTGCCTCCTCTGACACCCTGCAGTCCTTAGCTAGGAAAAGTCTAGAGGCCTTTGCTCAAAAGCAAAGGAATTACTTTGTTTACTTTGTGATCCAGCAAACAGTATTTCTAAATATAGCTTGCACATCTTCATGCATATCATGTACATGACAAGGATTTGCAAATATGGCTGCATCTGCTTCAAAAAATGTGTGATGACTACAGAATTAAAGACAGAGAAGCTAGAATCCTTTTCCTTCTCTTCATGAGGAAGTCCAGGACATCTTGTGCTGGCAGAGCTGGCAGCAGCTGAGACAACCTATCAAAAAAAGTCTGTGAGTAGGCTAGGGAACTCTCAAAATAATTTACTGTGGTGAGGTGTACTGCCAGCTCTGCAGCAGACTAATTTTTCTGCAGGGCAATGCACAGTGTGTTGTTGGAATGAGGACTGGGTGCGTGGTGTCAGCTAATATTATGCTCTCATAAATTGGACTACTAATGGATGTGTGTTTTGGTGGCTCCATAACTGATTTTGTTGGATGTTTATTTTCAGTGGCTGGCGAAAATATATCAGTCTCAGAGAATGATGACTGGAGCAGAGATGTGTTACAGAAGGAGTCTGCAGTTGGCATCACAGCAGGGCAGCTGGAACGGGAAGTTATCCAGTCTGCTCAGGCTAGCTATGCTCGCACTGGAAATCTGCATGGTAGGATAACCAGCATAACATTACTGCATGATTTCACAGAAGATGGTGGAATAGAAGGCTTCTGTAGTCATTAAATTATACCCCTGTTACGTTTTATGAATGACAGCTAGGGAATAAAATGAGACTTCAAGGGGCAGTGGAGTATTCGTAGAACATGTCTTTGTAAGACAGGTTGCAACATAATAATCACCTAGAGCCACTTTGTGCCTAAGAGGCTCACTTGCTCAGTGAGGCTTGTCCATAACAGTTTTAGTTTGATCACCAAATTGGCATACCTCTCAAATGTCTGTCTTGTTCAGACAACTGCCTCAACAGATGCTTTTTGTTCATTGGTGCCTGGAGGAGTCAGTCAGTCATGTTTCAAATATTTTTATGCTGTATGGTGATTTCCAGATATGATGCCTTGCACTGAAGCCTAAGAACAATCTAAGAGAATTATATCTTGTGGAATAAAGAAAATTACTCTATTCCTTGCACTGGGGGGGCAAAGTAAACATATCTCAGGATCTTGGCAAGTGTTTATTATCTTCAAGCAGTGTCACTCTAGAAACTTGAAGTGCACTACCAGAATTTAAATTCTGCTGTAAAATGTAGATACTGCTGTGATCTTGGCAAATGCTTTTTCACAAATTATTGAATGACCCAGTGGTAATCAAAATCAGGCAAAGCAATCCCCATATATCCTGAGATCTTGTGTAAGAAAAGACAGTCAGATTTACTGAGGATAAAGCTGCAAAACTCTTCTCCATTTTGGAGAAGAGAGTTGTCCTCCAAAGTCAGAATTTGTCAAGTGACAATATTTTTCCTGCTGTAATTCTGTCAGTTTTTGGTCTGCTTTGTTTCTTTTTGCTCCTAAATGCTTACAGAGGTCTCAAGTTACTGCCTAAATTGATTAATACTATTTCTTCAAGGGCTGGCCTGAATTGCCTAAGAATAAACAAGACTTTGTTTAAAGATGAGATTAGTATGAATTTGATTATCTCATCTCAACTTTTTAAGCGAGCAGAGAAGCTGTAGGTGGATATTTTTTTGGCATTTCTGCACTGGTTTAATGAAATGTATAAAAGCCTGGTGAAAAACTTGCTTAGGTCCAAGAAAGGTCTGTATTTGAAAATTGCTTGTCTCCCAGTTATCTTCTAAGAAAAGATTTGGTTACCCTTTCAAGTACACTGATTTGAATGCTATCCAGACACAATGGGGATAATAAGGTTTTTCTAAAGCCAGTTTTTCTTCCTTTGCGTTGCTTATATTCTTAAGATATATGCCTTTGCTCAATAGTTGCTCTGTTAGGTGATTACAGTCTAGAAGTTGGTTTTGACTTCTGATAAAAATTATGTCACTTCTGGGGATAAATTTTACATTCTTGAATAGTTTTATATGTGGTATGAAGATTTGCAAGGGTTTCTGAAGCACTAGTAAAATCTGTATGAAAAAACAAAAGACTATGCGCACAAATTAGCACGGGGGAATACTGGCAAGGCTGATCCTAAATAAGTTAATATGACTTTTCTAGGCACTTCTAACCACTGTTAGTCTGGAGGATTTTTTATACAAGTGTCTTTCTAACCTGCCAAAGCTTCTCAGAACAGCTTGAATAAAACCTGCTTTCTAGAGAGATGCAAATATACTACCATAAAGTACTTTTTCCACTGATTTTTCTTCTTTTTATTTTTTAAAATTTCTTTTTTATTACTCTGTCTTTATTTTTTTCTTAACTTTTATAATAGGCTAATGTCTCAAATGAACACTGGCCATCCTTGGTTCAGGAGGCAACGACTGAAGCTTTGAAACTTTCACCTTCCCCTTTGGCAGTTCTGCTTCAAGCCCTGCTACAATATAATCGCAAAATGGGAGCAAGGTATGCATGATCTGTTAAGTTGTCAGTGGAATACCATGTCTAAAAATACAAGTAGTCATTATCTGCAGATCTAAGTTCAGGAACTTAAACAAACTTGAAAGTGGAAATTAATTCTTGAAATAGTGTGGCAAATAAAGGGAGACGGGAGAAAGGGTTATGATGTGGGGAGCAACCAAATCTTCCATTATTTGTGAAAAAAAAGCTGATGGAGCACCACTGAATGAATATGACATTCCTACATGTAGTTGCCAGTTTTTACCAGACTTCTAATGGCGCTGTGAATTTGAAAATCTCTTTGTTAGGTGTTTTTGTTGTTGTTGTTGGAAGGTAGTATCAGCCAAACGGAATTTTACACTTTGTGTCTAAAATAGTCACTTTGTCTCTATTCCAATTACCTTCTCTTCTGCATTTTCATATCTTGTCTCTGTTTGCAGGAACTGCAATAAGGCCTTACCCGTATATTGCTTCTGGCCATTGTTGCTTGCTCTGTTGTGTTACATGGGGCCTGTTCAGTAGAATTTGATTTGGATTATGTTTTGATTATGTTTCCAGGGAAACTCGGCGAATGTTGGAGAGAATTGTTTACCAACCAGCCAATCCAGAAACCATAGTGTCAGTGGCACGCTGGTACCTCCTGCAACATCTGTATGCCAAAGATGATTGTGAATTAATAGATGTAAGACTGTCCACCTTATACAGAACCTCTGTCTATTTACGTTTGGTATTATACTTGCAACTGGGAAGTGGGGTAGAAGGAGGCTAGGAAGATGTTGCTCTAGAGGTGCAAATGTACTACAGGTTTTGAAATCAACACCAGTTTGTTTGAATATCTTCCATTCCTCCATGCAGTAATGAAAAATAAATAGTAAAGTCTCCAGTCCAAACTTGGAACAGTTTTAATGGTAATTCTTCAGTAGACATGAGGACCATTTAATTAAAATATTAGCAATAATAATGTTAATTCCCTCTAGCCTGGCTGGAACATGTCATGTCCCTGGCCCAAAAGATCTGAGCAGTAGAATCTCTGTACTCTCTCTTAAAGGCTTGTGTGTAATGGTAGATTATTTTCAGTACATAGTAGATGCTGCATTAGTTTTTGTTGGCAGTACTTCACTAATGTATTTGATCAAACTCACAAATCCATGCAGCTCTTTGATGTAGTGCAAGTGGGGTGTCATTCATTTTGGCTTATAATGAGAACTGCTTTTCTCCTCAAAATCTGAATGCACTCTGAATGACTCAATGAAGACTGGTGATGAAGTCTTTTGCCCATATTATCAGCTGTTCCCTGGTGAAATGTTGAATCCAATACGAAGTAGATCTGGAGGTACATATAAAAATGTGTAGACAAAAATCCATACACAGACATGCATAGACACAGATTAAAAAAGCTAGATTTAATGAGTTCAGAAGATCCTGGTGTGATCTCCTTGCACTTGCTTCTGCAGAGTCCCTGCTGATGAGATGATAGTCCCTGCTGATGAGATTATAATAATGGCTGGAGATTTGCTTGGTTCTGCTTAATGGTTTTCCTTTTCAGTATGTATAATGTCATTGGGTTACAAGAGATGTGCCAGAAGCTTATGAACATTAGGTTACTGTGGGACCTCCTTTTAAGGTCCCTAACAGAAAAGATCCAAATATGATGTGTGGAAAATAAATCAGGGAAGTGTGAATTTAACTGGGGGAGGGAAAAGGATGTGGCAGTTTTTTTAAAGCAGCTGCAGAGAACACTTGAGTTTGGCAAATGGAGATTATATAAAGGTAAGATTTATACAAAGCAGGGGACTAGTGTGTGTCAGCAGGAAAATAGGTCTGCTTGTTTAATTGCCAGCAGGTAACTACTTGTCAAAGTAATTAGTGATGCTTTTACAGAGCACTGGAAGTGATTACAGCCACTGTAGCGCAGAGTTTGGATCTTTTAAGCAAGTTGATGTATAATGTTGAGTACTTCCTATCTGGGGATTATGGGTTAGATGATCTTTTAGCAAAACTGTTTAACAGGAATTTAAAAAGTACATTTCAGATTGCCATTAAGACAATAACAGAAAATCTTAAATTCTCAAGTTGTTCTTTATTTTTCTCTGCAGGTGCTTATAGAAAATGCCAAAGCTAATGGAGATGTTAGAGCTCTGGAACTAAATGAGAAATTATCATCAAGTGCCTAGAATGGACTATCTGAAGCAAAACACTCTTATGTTCATCTAGTTGAATTAGTTCACCTTCCACAAGTGTATAGAGTTTGGGCTGTTTTGTTTATTGTGTCTGATTTATTTTTTTCTGTTTCATCAACTGCAGCCTTGTCTTTAGTTTTGCTTTTTCTTGAACAAAAGTAGGTTATTTTCATGTTGAGTTACACATATAAAATCACATTTATTTGGAAAAGAAAATCCTGAAATTTGCTTTTGTTTGCTTCCCCCACTTAAACTTTGTTGCTATTCACAATAGAGTATTTCCCCCCTAACTTATGTAGCAAACAGAATTCCCCTTTATCTACTCATGTGTCTCTGTCAGGTCTGAGGGTTCTTGGGCTCTGATAACTCCTGGACAGCAGCTGCAGCAGCTGGGGCCCCCCTTCTGGGAGTGCTGGGTCACCAGAACTGATGCCTTGTGTAGGCTGACCTAGAACAGAGACTAGATGGAGTTAAAGAATAAAATAGGTATTTATTGGAAGGCCTCAATGGATACACCTTGGGCAGTACAAGAGCCCAGCCAGGGCTACACCCCAGATGAACCCAAAAATGGTCACAAAATGGATGACTGATCACGAGGTCTCTCACTTTTATAAGTTCTGGTCCATTGCCATATTGGAGTTAATTGTCCATTTACAGCTTTAGATCATGAACCCCATCCTTCTTGTTTTTCTCTCTTCAGGCCACATTTATGCTCTTGGCCCTGAGATTTGTGGTGTTGTCCTTGGTCCCAGGCTAGGAAAGGAATTGTTTTGTCTACCTACTCTGTGAGGACTAGGTAGACAAGAGCTTACCATCCTTTAATATGAAGCTCAGAACTAGACACGAAAGCAGCAGAGAATCCGAAAAATATAAAAGCTAAAATCTGAGGCATCATTTGGATGCACACAGAAGTACAATTATTAACACCACTGCCAGGTTTTCTTGGCACAGAATCTTAAGAGCTGGGTAGCAGACAGCTTCTGTCATCTTTTGGTAATTCAGCAGCTGATTACTTAATTATGATAGCCGTTCTTCAGATATGTTATTTTACTTTTATGTACATGAAAATATAAAATAAATAAAGCAATGACTCTGACCTGTGAAAGCTACCATGAGGATGTTCACTCTGTTGACAGGAGTCATGATAGTGGTCAGTTTTTTTGTTAAAATCTTCTTAAAATTTCTGTCCAGCAGAGTTTTACAATGGCTTATACAATCCTGTGTTATAGGCAGGAAAGGGCACTTCAAGAGTGTGCAGTGGGACAGCATTGAACATGCACTTGCTTTTGGAACCACTTGTTCTGGGCTTACAGAAAAGAGGATGCTGAGCTAGAGTGCAAGTCACACACGCTAATCTCTGGAGAGTGTGCCACTCTCATTTTAACAGGAAAACTCAGCTCAGTGGACTGGGGCTTCTAGTCTGTGGAGGGAAGATGGAACCTCTAAATAGCAAGAATCTCCTTATCTTCCACAATTTCATTCTCTCACTTTTCCTTAAAATTATTTTCTTTAAATTTACATTGATTATACTTCCCTTCACAGAGCTGCAGTCAAATAGCCTTGAACTATCAGTAACTGCAAATCTTAAATGGAAATGCTGCAAAAGCCAGACATGACTCTCAAGAGTGGCTGTAACTTTTTTTAGCTTGCTGCTGTTAAAAACCTGGAGAAATTCTTGCAGCCTATGGTTTGTATCCTTGGCATATAGTCTTGGTATGTGTGCCACCCACTCTAGTGGTGGAAAAGCTGTCATCACCAGCCTCTTGGCAGCACAGTAGGCAACTGCCTGCCCCTCTTAATCCTTCTGTGCGAGCGTTAGCCTAGACTTTGCTGGTACTGAGCCCTGGATGCCTTCTAGCATCTAGGAGAGCCAACAGGTGACCACAGCCCAGAGAGATGCCAGCTGAGTAATTGTCAACTGTGAACATTCTGCATTAGGAAAAAAAATGTTGTAGTATGGTGCTTTTCTGCTCAAAACACCATGAAATTGCTTTTACTGTCAACAGTGATGAGCTCCTTGAATAAGATAATAATACAGCCTGAAGTTGTATTACATGCAATGTAGGAAAACTCCACAAATCTCTGTGAGTTGTGAAGTACTCAGTTAAAAGTGCTCAGGGAAGATGAGTTTAAATTTAAGCTTTTGTAAAATCCAACAACATGAGGTAAAAGTCTTGCTCTCCTGATTTTTAAGCAATGTATGGCCTCTACAAAATTGCACATTGTAGCAAGTCTGCTGTAACACTGGCAAAGCTTGTAAATTCCTGCAACTTGAGGCAACCGTGTCTTTTATGTAATGTAGAGCACAGCAAAATACAAAGCCATGTATGCATCATTGATTTGGGTAATTGAGAATTGCTTATGGATTTCACTGCCTAGAAGTCAGTGTTCTTTGGCTCTTGCTGTAAAGTGGGGAAAAAATAAACATGCCAACTGTAAGTTATTATGTTGGTTTATGCTGAAGGCAGAATGGAATGAGATCTAATGAATTGAAGGTAGATCATTTCATGGCTGCAGATACTAGAGGTTGCTTTTTTAACCCCATGCTGGTTCTCACTAGAGAGAGCACCTCTAAGACTTGACAGGGCTTGCTCTTGGTGGTCACTCTTCTGGGAGGTCACTTGGATAGTGGTTTTTTCATGTCTTTCTGATTTTTTTTTTTTAAGTTTCATTTTGTGTTCTGTATTTGAGCAGCTCCATAGATTAATGAACAGGACTTCATTTACTGAAGTCCTGTAAAAGAATAGGAACAATGCATTAAATAGTGGTTGCTTTCAACACATTAAAAGTTGATTCTTTGTCTCTGCAAAGATTTCTGACCCATGTTTAATACAAATCACGTTAAATCCAATCTATCCCATTATTTAATTGTATCTTGTGAAAACACAATAGCAGCTTGGGTTGCAAACTTCTTGTTACTGGGAGCTGTCTTCCAATACATTGGACAATACTAAGCATAATTATGGCTGTGATTGACCTCAGGCATGTGACACGGCAGAAAAAAGACACTGTCTGTCTTTTAAAAAGGGGGGAATTGTTTGCTTTTAGTGCTATTTTTTTCATCAAGCATTGGGAGTTTCTTGTTGGTTTGTTTTTTTTCAAGACCACAATCAAAAACTCTGGGTTTTCCATCAGATGCTGATACTGTGGCTCTGCAGTTTGCCTACCAGATAGCAGAGTTGGTGCTGTGGATTTCCCGAAGTTGTAGGAAGTATAAATAGACTTACTCCTCATCTGAGATGAACACTGTTCTGTTGTGCACTTCTAGGAGAATGGGAGCTCAGCTTCCCCAGCTGTTTGTGCTAAGTGTATAAAAAGGGAGAGACAGGAGTGTGCAGACACAGTTTTTCCAAAACAGTTACAGAGCACCTGATAACACATTTTTTGCACCACTGTACAGTCAACTACTGTCAATAAAGTCTGAAGAATTGTAAGCTGCTGTTACCTCACTGATTGCAGTAACTTTCAAATTACAGTGCAGTAGCTCTTTGTGTTTGTTCTGCATCTGACATAGGTGTTAACTGCTTAGGAAGTAAGAACTGAACTTCTATTTTTTTCTTGAAGTGCATATTGTAACGTGGCTGCCAATTGCATGTTTTTCTTTTTGGAGCAGTTCTTTAATATGGATTCGTTTTGTCACTGCTGCAGTCAAAACGAACTGCTTCATAGTGCTTGGAATTTACAGATTCCAGACACATCTCTGATTTCCAGAACACCAATCTGTGCTGAAGCACCAACAGCTGCTGAGACAGTCAAGAGGCTGCCTCTGTCCCCTTCAAGCTGCTCTCACCTCTTCAGCAGCCTCCTTCTCCCCTGTTGCAGGGTCAGCCCTGCCAGAGGACTGTCAAGGGGAAGCAGTCCTTGGACTTGAGTTTGAACACAAGCATGGCCAAAGTTTGATAAACAGAGTTCTTCTGTCCTCATTTTCCACAGGTTTATTTTCAACTTCCTTGAAGTAAAGAACTCTCTCAGTACCAAGATCTTTTATTCTGAAATTTCTTAGCCGTGACTTTCTTTGAGAGCTATCTTGTGCTCACTCAGAAGGTCTTGTAGACAGCTAAGCCTTGTCTTGTCAAGCTGCACAAAGACCTTAAATAACAGAGAGCTTAGTTTACTACAGCCCTGGGGCAAGGCTTACTGGTGTGTTGCAGATGATGAAGGAATTGGAGGGGGAGTAAAGAGCTGGAGTACTTGATCACAAACATCCTGAAAGATGAGAAACCAGATGCTCAGGTTTTAGGTTGAGACCATGTAAAATGTGAAATACTCATGCAGTGATTTTCAGACTTCTGTTCCTTTGGAGAGAGGGCTGAGTGATTTTATATATATAACCTGCTACATCCACTGTGTTTCCACCATCAGCTGCAAATGGGAGAGTATTACAATGGAAAAGGTCTGAGTCACACAGAACAGATTACAGTGAGTGAAATCTTCCTGGAGCAGACCAGGTACTCAGTGACTCGGGAGAAAGTCTTTGTAATTGCTGTGAACAGTCAGAATCATCTGGTGAAGCTCCTTATGCTTTGTGAGATACATCACTGTGACTGTCCCCATAAGAAGCAGCCACCATGTACCAGCAATACCATCTGATGGCTTCCCTCTTCATTTACACAATGCATGCTCTATGTTGAGTAGCTGCAACTCATCCAGTTGCCTCTTTGTCCAGCTACTGTTGGTGAAGAATGGGGAATAAAGTATTGAAATAACATAAAACTATTGAATATGATCACAGCAGCAAGATCTATATGAGAGAGAATCACTGCTGCCTCCATATGAAGATTAGGGATCTTTCTAAAAAGAAATGGGTGCTCTAAAAAAGCTGGAAAACAGATTATGACATTACCTTTAAATGAAAGACCATTACCTTGAAACTCTTGTGCAAAAGTCATGCTGGCTGTTTGCAAAGACAGGTGGACTAAACTGAGAGATGGCTGTGTGAGGGGTTTTCGAGAGAGACAGAGTCACTTCAATATCTTTTTGTCCTTGTTGGAAAGTGGTTTCTGCAGCAGCAGGTTACTGTAAAAATATATTTTAAAATAAATTGAATGAAATCCCATTCTCATATGATCTCTTCATTTTGCACTTCCTCAAGCTCTTTCCAGATCTGTCTTTTAAGTTTGGCAGTTCTTGCATGCAGTTTTTTAAATCACTTTTCATCTGATACAACTTTTCATACTTCTGTGGTTTATCAATTTTTTCTGGTTTTAGTGATGGAAATACCAGCTTTTCTTCTGCTCTTTTTTCTGCTCTTCCTTTTAAATACATAATACAGGTTCATGAACACGTTAACCTGTCTTCTGCTCTCCATATGTTCAGTTGGTCTAGCTTTCTAATCCTATGTGGGACGGCACTCCATAAATTGCAAGGGTAGGTCTGGTACCCCAGAGAAAGTGTCAATTGTCTTTTCCATAATGAACCAAGTAAACCAGGAAATTTCTTTTCCTGCCTGGGCCAGGACAAATGTGTTTTAAAATATCTATTTATTTATTTTTATTCAATCATTTAAATCCAGTGATTTCATCTCAGACTGTGCAGTGTGAGACTCTGAACATAAATAATCCTTTTCAAGTTGCTTTCATGAGCCCATCTCAAGCTTTCCAACCAAAGAAGTACAATGCAGTGGTGCAAACCCAGCCCAGCTGCTGGCACAAATAATGAGGCTGAGCCCTGAAAGAGCTGTCTGTCTGGGGGATGGCAAGCTGTGCACTCCCACTTCCGAGCCAGTACAGCTCTTGGGGGCAATTCCCCTTGCTGGTGTGCTCAAACCTGAGCTGCCCGCCCCTTGGTCTTCAAGTTGCACCACATCCTCTGGTCAACTCCAAGTCTTGTCAATAGGGTCAAACTCCTCAGACCTTCTTTAGCCCTTGCAACACAGGGGAGTCCTGTGGCTCTGCCTCCCAGGGAAGGTGTTTGCCAACCTGGCAGAATTGTTGTGTTGGAACAGGGCTCTGAGTTTACGAACACTGCTGCGGGGCACAGGTGGCTGATGGAGTGAATCATTTCCGTGAGTAACGGAGCTTCTGCCCTGCGCTCCTAGGATGGCTCCATCACCCACAGACAGCCTGCCAGATCCATCATCCCTCGGGATGGCATTCCCTCTCAGACTGATGTGCAAAGCAGCGTTGCTGAGGACAGCTGCCAGAGCAGGATCTGCTGAGCAGAGCTGCCCTCCTGATGCTGGCTGAAGCTCATCACCTGCATTTCTCTAGCACCCCTGCTGAGGTGTCCTTCAGCTCCCAGGGCCTGAGCTGTGCTTCCACTGAAATGACATGCAAAGGAGCACCATACATGCCTCTGTGTGCTTGTATGTGTACACACAATAATGCATTCCTTATTCAACTTATTTAAGAGGGGCTTTGAAATATTTAATTCCTGGTAATGCTGTATTTTTTTTGTCACAGCATTCTGTCTTAGGGGAGGGTAACCACATTTATTGTGTGCTTTCTGCAAAATAATCACTAAATCTGTTAGTGGAGGAAGGAAATTCAAATGATACCTTTGAGATACCAACTGAGAAATCAAAAATATTTTTAATATCTTCCTGGCTGCACTAAGTGTTGCTTGCCTTGAGTACAAAAGATTATTGAGTACAAAAGATCAGGCTCAATAAATGGAGAATAAAGTCTAGGAGCATAATAGTTCTAAGCAATTTCTAAATCTGATTTTAATCTGCAGCCTTTACCCTGATGCTAAGATAGAGTGATCATGTTCTAATTGCTTTTGAATTCTGGAAGCAAAGGAAGAGAAACTAAAAGCTGTGAAGAAATTAATTGAAAGGCTTGGTTCTGTGCCAAGGACTAACTGCTGCTGTGAAACAGAAACATGCCATATTATTACTGACCACACGATGGTGAGCGCTTGTTTAAGTTTAAAACCTGGAAAAGACAATCTTTTCCTTTTCTAAGGAAGAGAGATCATCATTCTACCATTCCTTGTCAATGAATGATACTGGATGGTGCTCTGTGGTGGCACCAGTGCTCACCTTGGTGCAGGGAAACACCATGGCTGAGTACATTGGTGTTACACAGATGTAAAGTTGTGCCATAATCCAGGATTACTTCCTTTCCCAGGATGTCCAGTGCTCTGTGTGATCTCTGTCTTTGGGAACAAAAACCCCTCGGATGAGGATCAGGCACTGACTTTACTGTTGGCCCTGCTTGATCAAAGGGTTGAACCTTATCTTGCAGATTTCCCTTACAAAATTAATGTCTGTATACTCTGATTATAACTCACCATTTTGCTGGCTGTGTCCTAAGGCACCTGGTTTTGTGTTGGATCTCAGGTTTTGTGTGCATGGTTTGGTACCTCCTGGGATCAGGGTGAAGGAGTGTTGCTGCCCATTCCTGTCCCTGGCCTGCCTGGAGGCCACCCCAGTGTAGTGGGATGTCATCCTGGAGAGTCTCACCAGTCTCTCCTTTACCAAGCCAATGCCTGTGCTAGGCTTGGTTTTCCTGAGACCATGTCACTGGTGCTTCTGTGCACATCTGGTGAAAGGGTAGCTGATCCCTGAAGTCATTTAGAATACTTGTCAACCTAAAATTATGACTACGTCTGTGTCAGACCATGGAGTAGTCTTGAGTCACTTGAGTAAAAGGTTTAAATTACTCCAAATGCCCTCAATAGCTCCTAGCGACTCCTAAATTTTTTTTTTCATCGGTCCTTGTCTTGAAGGTTGCACCTACATGCCAAAATACAATTTCTGCAGTGTGTCTACTTTAGGGAAATTCCTGAGGGGTGAAAAGTGTGAATTTCACATTTGATTTAACTCTGTTGGAAGAAACGACACCATCCCATTTAACATAGACTGTGTTGTTGGGCATCTGTGAATGCAGTTTGAAAATCAGGTTTGTAAGTATAAAAATGCTTGGAAGTAAAACAAAAAGTGAATGCAGAGTTGCCTTTAAGGCAGCTGTTGGACAGACATGTGAAAGCCCACACAAAGGCATTAAAGCAGGCAGAACCTGAAGACAGGCAAGTATCACAAAAATTTTAATGTCATTGTGTTAATTTCAAACATATGCTTGCTAGTAAGCAATGATCACTTACAATTTGTTTGGGCCTCAGTTAGGATGAAAAGCCTGCTTGCTTCCAGTCCTTCTAATATTTAATACCACTTTCCAAAAGGATGTTTGAACTGAAGTGTTTGATATAAGAGAGCAAGTAATAACAGCTCTGCATCAGTCAAATGAAGTGATAATGACTGTAAGAGTGGGAAAAAACCCTAACAATAGCAAAATCTATCCAATTCATATGTTATTTCAGTTTGTTATAGGCAGTATCTTTTCAAAATCAAAGAATCATAGAACAGTTTGGGTTGGAAGGGCCCTTAGAGATCATCTTGTCCCAAGCCCTCCACCGTGTCCCGGGACACATCCCCCAGCCCAGCTTGCTCCAAGCCCTGTCCAGCCTGGTTTCAACAGCTCCAGGGAAGGGTTATCCACAGCTTCTCCAAGCAACCTCTACTAGCACTTCACCACCCCCACAATAAACAATTTATTCCTAACACATCATCTGAAGCTCTCTTTTATGTTCAAACAGTTCCCTTACAGAAGCAGTTGTTAAGTCAGTTTATCACTATTTGTCATTTGAGTAGTTCTAAGATTTAATATTTCAAGAACAAAAGATTGTTGCATTGGGTTTGGTATTTTTAGTTTAAACCAAGCACCTGTGGTCAAAAAGTTTGTTTCCTGAGGCACTAATCTTTGTTCAAAAGAATATAAAACGCTGCTGTGATCGTGTGTTTGTGATGCAGAGGAGTTTCCCACCTCAGCAGAGGAAGGAGAGGTTCACAGGGCTGTTTGTTACATGCATGGTGTCCAACAACCTCTGTGTTCCAGTCAGGCCCCTCCTGGTTACTGCAAAAATTAACCCTGTCCTGACCAGACCCAGGACACTGGAATAAGGTGAATAAATTATGCATAAACTAGAATCAATGGTCAGTTTTGTTCAAAGGCTCAAAACCAAACCCTGGAAGCTGGCATCTGATTCTACTTCAATTTCTGTGCAAATGGAAAAGGAGAAAGAAGATATTTATACCTAAAAATTAGTTATTTGAGACTGTGTTTAGGTGACTTAGGAAAGACTTGGTAAAGTCTGCCTTGAGGAGAAAGGGAGAGCTGTGGATATAATTGACTTTTTATAAAGTTATGTACGACACTAGTGGTTACCTTATGAGGTTACATGGCCTCTGTGGTTCAGATCAAATGAGCATAAGGGTCCCTTTGGGATCTTTGGGATGCAGATCCTGCCAGCCTCAGCCAAGATGCTGAGGAGAATGAAGGTGGCCGGGCTCAATCTTGAGGGACACACTTGCCCATGACAAAATTATTATTATTATTATTATTATTATTATTATTATTATTATTATTATTATTATTGGTGGTGGTGGTGGAGGTGGTGGTGGTATTGGTATTATTATTATTGATGATGATGATGATGATGATGATGTAATTATTTTACTTTTTAAACTTTCTCCCTCTTACATGGAGCTTACAACTGTATATATATATATATATATATCAGGAGTAAGGCCACAGACAGTTTACTGCACTCTTTGGCCCAGCAAAGACTTGAAATATTAATGAAGAGATACTCATGGATATTTAATAAGAGCATACTCCAGTAGTACTACAGTTAATTTTCATATGTGAAAATTGATCTATCTAATATATCTATTGAAATTACTCTAGGCAGCAGAATGCAGCTATTCTAATCTAACTGACTCCAAGAAAGAAGAGATAAGCATCCACTCTTCTGTGAAAGGTCAAATTTCTGAGCAAGGCTCAATTACCATGAAATCCTGCAATGTGTTTAAAATTCATCTGTATTTCAGTAAAAATATCAGTTTGTACATTTTCAGCACAACTGCAGACTGCAGTCAAAGATGACTGGGTCCCTGACAGCTGCACATTAATTGAGGAGGTAACAGGGCTTTAAAACTGCTTTTGATTTGGCAAGTTATATGCAGAAGATCCAGTCTGTTCCAGAAGTTAAATTTTATTTCAGTTCTATAAAAAGAGCACATAAATTTGGTAGACTTCTAAAGCAGAAGTGTGAAAGGAGACAGATATTCCCTAAAGGACATTGAATTTATTTAAATTTTATATTAACTGGAAAAATATCTTGATATTTAGTAAATAAATACTAAATATTTTAAATATTCAATGCCAACACATCTTTCTGTCTACAAAGCCTCCTCTCCAAGATTTCTATTTCTGATCACAACATCAGTAGGGTCTCATTAGCTTTTGATAATCTCAGCTTTTACTTCTATTCAGTTTCTAGTTTCTTTTCTGACATTTTTCTGGTTTTTCTTCCCTCTTAGATTGGTGACATTTCGTGTGCCTTTCACATCATCTTGATCTCTATCATTTACTGCTCTCCATCTCCCTGTTTCTCCTTCTCTTTCCCCAACTTTAATATGCTGACCACTTTAGCCTGTTATTGCCTCATTCACCTATATTCATTTTCCTTTCTCTTGATGAGAATTTTCTTTTAAAGTTCTAGTCTATTTTTACTGCTGAATATATACCAGATTAAGTTTTACTTAAAATAATTCTTTACTCAATTACTTATGATTTTACGGGGTAGAACTATGGCCTTTGAAATATTGTTAGTGAATAATTGTTATAGTCAGATTTTAAATTTTTTGCACTAGGTCTGCTATTCAGTGCTTAGCTGTTTTTCATTGTTCTGAATATGGATGCAAGATACTTCTGTTCATTGCATCCTTTCCTGGAGCTCCCTCTTCTCTAAACCTTCACAAGAGTAACATCTCACCCCAAAAGTATTTCTGAATCCACAGTAGCAAACATGCACTAAGTAAATGATAAACAAATAAATCACAAAACTGTGGGCTCATGAGGTTGTGCAGCCACTCTAAGGTGTGCTCACCTTTCTTCATCAGCAGCATCACTGTCCCAGGCAGCTGTCTGAGAAGTGGGTAGGTGTGCAAATGCATAAAGATTTTTTTCTTTTCTATATTAGGCAAGTCACAAATTAACCACAATTATAAAGGTAAATAGAACCTTTGTATTTTGTACCTTTCTTTAAAGTATGGAAAGTTAATTGGTCTATACCTTTCTTACAGATGGCATTTAGTGCCTGACTTTGTTAATTAGCTTGTGGGACAACACACTTTCATTTTGTGTTTTCATTATAATTCTTTTATGGCATAGATCTTCATTAGCTTTCTCTTAGTGTTTCAAATGGATGCTGATTAAGAGGTTTGTTCTGCTGCTTCATGGCAACCTGTTCATCACATTAAAGCAGTCAGAGTGAATTACCATGATGAAAAGCCCTCAATCACTTTGCTGACAGCCTAAATAGACCAGCTTTTTGTCAGCACCTGGTGATGCATTGGTGATGCATGGACACTAAGGTACACCTCTGGAGTGCATAGAGCAAGCAAATACAAGTTAAATGCAGATAAGAGAGGCAAAGGCCAGAGCTGCAGTCAAAGGAGGCATGGATTTGAAGAACCAGGGGACCAGGGCTCATCGCTCCCCTGGGAAACCCAAGGCAAGAGCTGCAAGGCTTCACAAGCAGCACACAAGGTAAGAAAGAAGAGGATTAATGGAGCAGACATCCAGTTACAAAAGAAAGAATACTGAATATTCTCTACAGGGAATTCTTACCAATAGGCAGTTTGAAGAGAGAAGAAGGTTTCAGCATGGAGTTAATGCAACTACATCCACAGTACTGCGTAGCTGGAGGGTTGAGAGCCCTGCCTGAGGACCCACAGATATGGAAAGCTTTGCAAAGACCCTCAAGTGCCTTCGAGTGTCTCAAGACTTGATGCACCTTTGTGCCTTCTGACATCTCATTTTCCCTTCACATAACATCATTATTGTGTGCAAAGTGGTTAAATGCATTATTGCAGTTTGGCAGACTGCTTGAGGAAGAGAATGGGGATGCTTGGGATTTGTATACATGTTACTCTAATTTGTTGTTTCCCAGAGGAGACATTCCACAGCTTACAGTGAGATCATGATTTTCCAGTTACAGAAAACAGAATCTGAGGAGAATGCCAGCACCAATGCAGATGGACTGGGAATAGTGCAGAAAATGTGAGCTTTGAATATAGATTAAAAAGTATAAGGAAATTAAAACCTCTGATGATTATATCAAAGCATTTAATTAGAGATGAAAGTCATCTATATATTTCAAGGACCTTTATAATTTAAAATCATGGGAAGAACAGTGTATATTAGACACCTGTATTTCCCAAAGTATTGCATTTCATGAAGAGTTGAACAACCTCACAGGTGCACACCAGGGCTTTTGATTGCATAGTATTGTGTTGGACCTTTTCCCTGAGCAACAAAAATGTCTATGAGATAAAGTAATACACATTTAACCATCTGTGGATTGTTTATTCATTTTTTAATTCATTTATTCTTTTCTCAGCGTGACTGAAAAAAATGAATCTGTATTTATCAGAAGAGTGGTTTTTTTAGAGTTTATTACCTAATTCTTGTTACTGTAACAGATATTCCCACACCAAAAGAAATTCTTATTAAGAGGCAGAATGCAAATTAAATATAATTTCATTCAATGGGAATGCCAGTATAGCTGAAATGTTGAAGGCTGTTCTTAAAAGATCACTGCTACTTGACACATAAATGTTTACATAATGTAGAAATGTACTCAGAAGGTCCAAACGTTAACAAAACACACCACAGTCAGCAAGTATCCATCTCTTTTTCAAGGGACAAGACAGCAAAAGAATAGACACAATTTGAATTAAGAACCAGTCCACATTAATATTTTATATATGACAGAATATAGGAGAATATATCATCTGCTGTGAGAAAGAGCAGTTACTCCCTTTAAAGTTTATTTATTCCCAGATGGTATTGGATTAAGGTTGGGCTACAAATAAAGAGGAAAGCTGCCATTACAAGTTTGCATTTGGAAGGTCTCATCTGACTCAATAGTGTAAATTACATAAACATGAGCATTTGTCTCCGATCACTCTGTACTGTTCTGAAAGTACATAACAATTTCAAATCCTGAAACTTGAGAACAGGAAAATGTGAAAAATTAATGATGCGGTGGCAGTCCTTTGTCAGTTCCGGCTCGCATCTCAACCACAGTGCTGGTGGCAGGAACGCAGTTAAAGCTTAGCATTTCCCAAGGGGAACTTCAGCAGCCAAAAAACCCAAGAAAACACTGATGAATCCTGAATCACACCAAACTACACTATGCCTTAGCTTTATGGCAATCATTCATGTAAAACTGTATTATAATGTTGCCATTGAAATGCCATTGAAATGGCAGGTCTGGAAGTGCAATTCCAGTTGCTTTTAATGAAGCTTTCCTTTAATGTCATTTTCCTTTAATGTCATTTTCCTTTTTCTCACCTTAAAAAAAAAAGGGCTAAGGACTTTGTTTCTAGCATCATACAATGATTACTTAGGTGCCTTCATTGTACATTTTCTATTTTCATTTGTTTCACTTGTTCTGAGATCCCCCTTTTCAGATGTGGGAAACACTAACCAGTGCACCTAATACATGGACAAGGAAGGAAGAGGGGGCCCCATAACATTGTTGTGGCGCTTGGTGAGTGCTCAGCCTGTTGTTTCTTCTGAGCGTGGGTTGACTTTGTCCTTCTTCGTGCAAGTAGAAGTGGACTGGCTTTTTTCCCACAATGATCATCTTGTCCTCCTTTCCCAAACTGCTCTTCTTTCCTGTGCTGCAGACAGACACCCCAGCATAGAAGATGGGACCAAGCTCCAGTGCAGATGATGAAGTGAAGCATCACACCTAGGAAAACACTGGAGAATGACGTCATGGCTTTCCTAAAAGCATAAGCGTAGAAAGTCTGTCAACCTGAATGTAAAAACATCAGGAGACTCTTGCAGGTTCATCTATTTTGTTCTAATGTAAATCAACCACAGAATTAAAATGCCCCCACATCTTTCTTTGCCCATTTTGGATGTGTTGGCATCAATTTCTCATCTTGGATTCCCTGTCTCTCTCTTCAGTGGTCTGGAATCCTTTGGTACCCTATGATTTTTTTCCTTGCTCTCCTGGTAATTATACACAGAAAGGAAGACATCTTTGGATGCATTTCTGTTTTATAAATTGTGCATAGACCCTCACACAGCAATTTTCCCTATCTTGCCATTGCATTCCTGGCTCTTCTTTACACCACATAATTTTCTTAATTTCAGAAAGGTGACACTGGGGTTGGTACACTATGCCATGCCATATGAAGAGTGTTTTTAAGCTCCATGTTTCTCTGTGCCTCTCTTGCCCAAGGCCAGACTACTGGCATTTCTTATGCTGCATGATTACAAAAGTTATTTAATTATTTACTTTCTGTATTCCCCAAACTTTTCAGGGGACACTCAGTCATGAAATATCACTTGTTTGCAATTTCTCATATTAACAATATTACTGGTTATTCTTTATTATTGCCTCGTTCTTGCTTGATCTATTTTTGTGTTATCCAAAAATGTCAACAGCGGAGTTTTATGGGAAAAGTGTGTAAGTGGCCTCCGGAGTTAAAACAAAAAAGAAGCAAGCTAGTTCAAGAAGATTTCTTCCTTAATAGTTGCTTTTTCTGATATATCCATTCAGACAATTGTTGATCTATGTGTTCTCTTACATAGCACAGTTCCACTTTGTCTTTCTTTTTGAATCATAGTATTTTTAGTTACAAAGTGCCCTATGAAAGTCCACACATGTTAAATACAGCCAGTTACTTGTGTCAATGGAAATTTATAATCTCACCAAAGGAACAACTCAAGTTTCCTCAGCAAGACCTACTTTCCAAAAGAAAAGTACAGATTTTACTGAAAAAAACTGCGGAGTTTTATGAGTAGGAAGAAATAACTACTTCAGATGAAATCCAGACAAGATAGAAAGGAAAAAAAATCACCAAAATTTTAAGTGTGTGATGAAGAATAAGACAGGAAAGTATAGTTACTTTTTCCTGGCTTGAAATTTTTTCTAACATGACAGAGAGAAAGCTTATATCTGGTACTAAAATGGAGATATAAAATGAGTGTGAAGTACATTTATGCTATTCCGAATTGTCTCTGCACCAATGGGCTAGCAGAAATTAAAATGAGTGTCCTAGGATAACCCAAATGCTGCTGTATTCCACATCCATTTCTGCCAAAAATTTGTTACTTTAATGCCATTCGGAAATGGAATTCCAAGGCTTGGAGGTTTGCCATGGTCCCTTTAGAAGGTCAAAGCGCCAGGAGGGAAGGCAAGCTCTCTCTACTTTGTTTATTTTTAAATATTTTTTTCTCCCTTGTAGTGCCTCCAGGGAACTTCTGCAAGTGTTTGCCTGCAGCTGCAGCTCCTCTGGGCCAGGTGGCTTCGCTCCGTGCCTGGCCAAGGAGCCCTTGTGACTGTGCCCTTGCCTTGCCTTGCCCTGCCTTGCCCTGAACTGGCCTGGCCTGGCCTGCCTTGCCTTGCTTTGCCTTGCCTTGCCCTGCCTCCTTGCCTTGTCTTGCTCTGCCTTGCCCTGCCCTGCCCTGCCCAGCCCTGCCTTGCCCTGCCTTGCATTGCCCTGCCTTGTCTGCCCCTGCCTTGCCTGCCTTGCCTTGCCTTGCCCTGCCTTGCCCTGCCCTGCCTTGCCCTGCCCTGCCCTGCCCTGCCCTGCCCTGCCTTGCCCTGCCCTGCCCTGCCCTGCCCTGCCCTGCCTTGCCCTGCCCTGCCCTGCCTTGCCCTGCCCTGCCTTGCCCTGCCCTGCCCTGCCCTGCCCTGCCCTGCCCTACCTTGCCCTGCCCTGCCTTGCCCTGCCCTGCCTTGCCCTGCCCTGCCCTGCCTTGCCTTGGCCTCCCTTGCCCTGCCCTGCCCTGCCTTGCCTGCCCCTGCCCTGCCCTGCCCTGCCCTGCCCTGCCTTGCCTTGCCCTGCCCTGCCTTGCCCTGCCCTGCCTTGCCTTGCCCTGCCCTGCCCTGCCCTGCCTTGCCTTGCCCTGCCCTGCCCTGCCCTGCCCTGCCTTGCCTTGCCCTGCCTTGCCCTGCCCTGCCCTGCCCTGCCTTGCCTTGCCCTGCCCTGCCCTGCCCTGCCTTGCCCTGCCCTGCCCTGCCCTGCCCTGCCTTGCCTTGCCCTGCCCTGCCTTGCCCTGCCCTGCCCTGCCTTGCCCTGCCCTGCCTTGCCCTGCCCTGCCCTGCCCTGCCCTGCCTTGGCCTCCCTTGCCCTGCCCTGCCCTGCCTTGCCTGCCCCTGCCCTGCCCTGCCCTGCCCTGCCCTGCCTTGCCTTGCCCTGCCCTGCCTTGCCCTGCCCTGCCCTGCCCTGCCCTGCCCTGCCTTGGCCTCCCTTGCCCTGCCCTGCCCTGCCTTGCCTTGCCCTGCCCTGCCTTGCCCTGCCCTGCCCTGCCCTGCCCTGCCCTGCCCTGCCCTGCCTTGCCTTGCCTTGCCTTGCCCTGCCTTGCCCTGCCCTGCCCTGCCCTGCCCTGCCTTGCCCTGCCCTGCCCTGCCCTGCCCTGTGCCGCTGTCCCAGGCCATGGGAAGGCAAAGCCCCTGGATGAGTTCCAGACCCTGACCGAGTGCCTTTCTCAGCAGAGGTGCTGCTGCTCTGAGGGATAAGCAGTAAAGAGGGGGAGAAAGGCTGAAGCCACTTCCCTTTTTCTCCTTACACGAGGTTGCCCGTGGAAGCCTTCATCTTGGGAAGGGTGGGAATTACCCTGCCATTCTGGGTTTCTCTTTGTTCCTGAGGGGTTCATGAGATCTGGAGATTTCATACCTAGTGATTATCCACTTTTTTCCTGTTGCTGCTTTGCTTGTTAGTAAACTGTTGGTTTTTTTCCCTTCTTTCTGCACTTATTAATTTTCTCCTTGTTGATGGAAAGGGATTGGTTGAAACTAAGGGGAGGTAACTCATTTTAGAGTGTCCACCTTTTAAACTGTCTTAAACAACACATTGTCATTCTTCCACATAGGTCTCCAATACTAGATCTATTTATGGTCAGACTTTGAACTGCCAAATTAGTTTCCATAGTGGCACAATCCCATATCCTTGTTTGCATCTCAAAATGAGCATTTCATACAACTCAAAGTACCATTTCTGGGAGCAGGTCACAGAATCACAGAATCACACAATGGGTTGGAAAGGACCTTAAAGGTTGTCTTATTCCAGCTTCCCTGGGAGACATTCCATTAGACCAGGCTGCTCAAAGCCCATCCAATCTGGCTTTGAACAGATGGGGCATCTACAACTTCTGTGGAAAGCCTTTTTCAGTGCCTCAACTTGTTTTTCTCTCTTGGAAAAAGTAACTACATTTTTTTTCTCAAAAATTTATATCTGCACAAATAATGCATCCATTTTCCCTTTAGAAACACACTTTAGGTTGAAAAGTGTACAAGAAACTAGAAAATGCAAAAATTGGGAAATTAATTTTATTCTCCCCCTCAAACTCCTGCAGTACAGTGCTGTCCTTAAGGAATAACACACTACTTTGGCTTCCTTTTAGCAGGGAACACCGGGTGTTTCCTAGGAGGGCGTCAATGGCTAAGTGGAGAAGGCATTTGCATGAAGGGACGTCCTTATTGTGTGCAGGGCAGGGTTTGGTTCCAGTGAAAGCACAGACCTGCTGCCAAAGTGCTTCTGGATGCACCCTACCCGCTCTGAACCAGGACAGAGCCCAGCAGAAGTAGGCCTTTGACATCTCGTCCTACCCTTATAATTCAGTATGTGTCCTGATTTGTGATTCATTGCAGTTTTAGAAGTCTGACCTAAAGATGGAAGGAGTAGGCTCTTCTGAAGTGACTCATCCTGATGGTATCTGAATAGGTCACAAATATTAATTTAAGGAAACCCTTGTCCAGTTTCTGCGACCTTTAACAGATACAGACAGGAGCCAGGGAATGGTTTTTAAAAATCTGATTTTACTTGCCAGGCTGAAAAGAGAGGCCTGAGGCTGATATTTCAGTGTAATTCAGCACTACACAACACTCATCCAGTCAAAGCACAGCTCTAACCCTTGAAAAATAAATACCCTGTTCTGTAAAATACAGTTTCTTTTATTGGCTTTTTAGTTGAAATGTTCCCAACTGAGTGGATTTTATTTTTTAATAATATAGAAAAGGACAAATATGAAGGAAAATTTCAATTGTAAATGCCTAAAGTTTGCAAGAATTCTTGCTGACGGGTTTGTCAGTCCCACAGGCTTGGAGCTGTGGTTGGGCACAGGGACAGTCCTGCTGGGTTGTGTCATAGCTGTGCCAGTCGCACTTTTCCAGCAAAGGGAGACAATTCAACCTCCACCAAACCTGGGGCACAGGTGATGGAGAAAGCTGTAATAACTCTGAAATAAAATATGATTTTAAATCTGTCATTTATGCCCCTGTTCCTCGCCCCCCTTGCACACAGAGTATGGACAACAAAAATTCTGAGTATCCTGGGCATTCCCATTTTTGTTCTGCATCGGAAAATAACGTTCTTAAAGGGTGGAATGTACTGCATAACACCAGTGTATTTTTGGCAGTGCATTTAACACTCATGCAAGCCTGATACCACAAGTCCATGAAGACAGAGACACAGAATGGGACCACCAAACCCTTGCTTCAAAAGCAGGATGAGATACAGCCATTCGTTACGATGAAAAGCAGCTGCCTTTTATTTATTGAGGGAAATCAAAATCCTCCTTCTCCATCTTGTTCCCTGGACTCCTGCCAGCATTACTGTCCTAGAGCTCACCATCCCTGGGTAAAATGGAGCCATGCTGCTCCTGGCTGATGGTCACCCCGAGGCTGTGTGCAGATTCTCAATTGTTTATCTCAAGATAAACAATTATCTTATGGGTGTTGTCAGAACTGATGGCGGGCACATCTCTCCTCTACCCCAAGACTTTTAGTAGAAATGTTTTTCTCTTGCAGTTTGCAATCCTGTCCTGGTCTGATGAAGGATGTCTAATCAAAGGTCTGATCTTTAAGACCCTTTCCATCGACAACCATTCTATGATTTTCCACTTGGCACTAGTTCCTTTCATGTCCCTGATTAACTGGGACATTTCTCTGCCTCTGTCTTTAGTCTCAAGAGGATTGTGTTAAGAGGAGTGTCTTTAGTCAGGCTCAGTTTCATTCTTAGTGGGAACAGCAAACCAGCATTTTCTCCAACACAGGCTTTTTTGAAGGATATTCTTCCTGCTTTGGGGAAGATTTAGAGTATGAGTGAATCAGATTTTCTCGTGGAACCTTTCTCTTTAAGTTAATGCTTGAGAAATCAACATTGATCAGCCACTCTGATTTGCTACATGCCAAAAGCAATTCTCCAAAGCTCTGCTAATTCTTTAGAGGCTTTGACATGTTCTCATTTCATTGTTTTCTGTGTTGTCAGTGCTCTACCCTTATCAAATCCTCACAACCATAGTACACTAAGCAAACCCTCGCCCCCTTTGCACACAGAGTATGGACAACCAAAACCCTTATCAAGTCCTCACAACCATAATACACTAAGCAAACAAGCACCTGGGATTAGGACCTAGAGAAGAGCAATTTAAAACAACAAAGGAAAATATTACCTTTGGATGCTTACAGCATATTTAGATGCTTAGAGCATATTTCTAGCAAAGCTGTACTGCAGATACTTGATCTGCAGATGGTGTTAGAGGAACTGGATAGTCTAAAATAAGGAAGTAGTTTTATAGCATTGCTTACTACCATACTATCAAATTCTTGGAAAAAAAATCAGTATGAAATTAGCATAGACCCTAATTTTAACTCAAATTAAATTCAGATGAGCCACAACTGCATAGTTCTTGAGATAAGTGTATAGAAGATCAATTATTTACTGAAGTACACAGAAAAGTAATTGAATTTAGTGGCATTTGTACGACATTTGAGGCTTCAAAAACAACAACAAAAAAGTCTGAAATTCTATTTCTGAATATTTTTGTATTTTACATCTTTGCCTGAAACAGGGGCTGGTAAATGTCACATATAAATTTGACAAATAATAGTAAATAATCAAAGGTCTTTAGGCAGAAGGGAAACCCATTATGCATCTCCAGTACAAAACCATCTTAGGCAGAAGGGAAACCCATTATGCATCTCCAGTACAAAACCATCTATCAGTTTCAATAGAAAGTGAGCCTGAACTTTCATTTCCATCTGTACTGAACTTTGTGAAGAGTTCTGGTTATGAAAAAGTTTGTATAGATTAGAATATTTGAGTAAGGAAAAGTAAGAAGTAAACCAAAGCTTGAGTCTTGATGTTACACTTTAGATAGAAATACATTCACTCTTTATTTCCCTTGAAAAAAATACCTTGCACTATCTGTATTTCCCTTGAGCTCAGTCTCCACACTCCAACAAACATACTGAAGAAAAATAGAATCTAAGCCTTTGAACCAAAACACCACCAAGACTCATTAATCTGCTTTCAATTTCATATGACTTTTTTTCCTTTACTTTCCCTAGTCCCCTCTCCTTGGTTTTCATGAGTAACTGCAAGTGCCATTATACAAGACAAAAATCAGAATTTAACTGCAATGTGGTGGCCATGGTGAGAACTTTGCTGCCACTGGAGATTTAGTGCTGGATGGACCATGGGCCAGAGCTGCACTACTAGCGGAAGGGAAATGCTCTTTGCTACCTCAATATCCCGGCTGAGCTTTTTGTGATGTGGCTCCTCAGCAGCTGGGCATCAGTCTCCTTGTGCTGAGAACCTTTGCTTCCCTCGAGGTAGGAGACATGGGAAGCCACAGTCCTCTCCTGACTGGATAATTGCTCTTCCAGCAGGCGAGCCCTGTCTCCAAGGCAAGGAGGAGGGGAAGGGTCTATGCTATGAAAACATAGAACCCCTGTGTCATGCTAGACATGGTCAGCACGGTCTCCTATCAGCAGTGGGGCCAGTCTCACCCCAGCTGTCAAGGCTGGCTGCTGTGCTGGGGCTTTGATCCTCCCCCACACAGCTGACGTATCTCTGCAATAGCTCTAGAAACAGCAATGTGGAGGGCTAATTTGGGCATTGGCCCCCTTAATGGCCTTGGAGATGTAAGTGATATTTTGGTAGCAATTACACAAAACCCAGATAGCATCAGGATCTAGGCTAATGTTCAGAGGCAGAGGTTTTGAGGTGCTTCTGTAATGCTATTATTGAAATCCTCATTTTAAGCTCTTCCTGTGTCAATTCAAATAAAGACAAAAATAACATGGTCAGTGACCAAGTTCAAAAACACCCTAGTGGATTTGGTGGTGCTTGTACAGAACATCCCCAGGTTCCTGACTGAGAGTGGGCAAAAGGGGAGCACATGCCAAAACCAGCAGCTCCTGTGCTTGGCATGCTTTACATACAGCTACCCAACGTGAAGAGGTCTGAAATCCTACAAGTGTTCTTACAACTACTGCCTCCTCTGAAGCTGCTGCCAAAAACCCCTGCTGAGCCAGGGGCTCAAATATGTTTATCCTGCTGTTCTCTGGTAGGATAAACATGAAAGTGCTTCTTTATAGCAGCCCCACCATCTCTCTTACCCTTTACAAGTGGCACTGGACAAACACAGAGGCACCTACAGGTCCCAGTGGAACTGACTGACATTCATATCCCTCTTCTGGAAGTCTCTTCAGGACAGTCAAAACCAGGGCTTGCCACAGGCTGCTGGGGTCCCCACTATGCTTATACCAAGCAGAACCCCACTCAAAAACACTGTCTAGTAAACAGAATGCCAGCCCCAAAATCTGCAGCTTTACAGCCTCTCGCCAAAATAACCCCTTTTCCTTTCCCCCTTTCCCAGGACCCTTCCCATCCCTCCTGCTGGGGTGCCCTCATTTTCCCGTGGTGGCCCAGAGACATTCCCCTCACTGCTTCCCTTCCTCTTTTCCTTCTTCCCTCCTTCACTCTCAGTAACATAGCCTGTGAATCTTCTCCACCAGCATAAAGATAGCACAGCTAGGGTAGCTTCAAGCTGTTTTTCCACTTCTATCTGGTCAGAAGACCAAATAAAATTAGGCAAAATTATATAAAATTAAATAAATTACTTCCATGGCAAAGGTCAGTAGTGACACTTCTATGCAGCCCTGGATGACTAATAATTCTCTCTAAACTTGCAGAAAATTCAAGACTTTGAAGTTCTCAAAAAGAAACTTTCACAGCTGTTCACAGTTTTTTAACAATTTTCTAATTTCTTGGTCATGTTAAACAGATCTGATGTCAGTTTGTCTTGACATTGCTTGATGAGCACACTAACAGCAATATAGGGATATGTACAAAGAATGTATCTTCTTTTGCACAAGGAGAAAACTATCCAAATTGAGCATCTAGATTTTCTCTTTTTATTATTGTTACTTCTGAGTGTTTTAGGGAAAAAAAACCAACAACTTGAAAACATTTCCTAACAGACTTTTCTGGTGTCACAGCCACATTTTCAACTTTGGGAAACCCAAGCTTAAGTCAGGAGCCCTCAAGATTAAAGTGACGGCATTAAATTCAGAGGACAAACATTTATAAATTTGACATCAAGTGTAGCTGATCAATTTGTCCTTACTTAAATTTGTTCCCTCCATTTTATAACAGGAAAGGCAATCTACTGTGGTGACACCTCAAAAGGCTGTGAGAAATGAACATGTGCCCTCAACTCACAACAAACTTGGACAGTTCTGCCCTCACATCTCTGCTTATTCAGCAGAGAGCAGGCAGGAATATGGCTAAAGGGGAATCTGGACTTTTTTTCCAGTCAAGCTGCTGACAGTAGTGTAGGTGAAAATATATCCAAGACATAAATGTTGTTCCAGGACACTGCTGTTGCTCCTGACACAGAGACTCTCTCACAGTATGTGCCTTCCTGAGCAGCCACTTCCACCATCCCTGCATGGTGCCAATTACAAAAATGAGTCCTGCTCACTGGTCAAAGGACAGGACTGAGAAAGTAGGTATGCTTTTCAGAACCGAAGAATGGCTCCTGTACAACCTGAGTTGTTGAGTTGTTGACTGAGTTGATTAACATATTTCATAAACCACTTCTTTTGGTTCAACTTTTGGAAATCCATACCCAAGGAAGAACTTTTATAACCAATGAAGATCAGTTCACAGTGACTTGCATACTGAAATTTTTGCCTGTAGGGAGTAGAACAGTTTGCCCTGTTGATGTGGGTCACAGTGACCTTCCTGCAGTGTCTCAGCCACTCCTTCTTTCTCATTATAACCCAGCTGCAATTTTTTCCTGTGTTCTCTGAGAACCAGGGGCCATACCTGCTGTGCAGAGCTCAGTTAAAAGACACCAAAATTATTTGTCAGGACCGGAATGGTTTCAATGGAGCTATTTTAACACTGATCTTGAAAGAGCCTTCCAAACCTTGCAGGAATTTACTACATAACAACATAAATTATGTGCAGCTGCTGTCTAAATATAGTGATTGGCGTTCAGCTCCTAGACCAATTACTACAAACATTTACTGTATTTCAGCATGGGGAAAAAATGCCTGTACAAAAAAATAGCTGAAAGTTGGTCCTGTAGGAGCTTCCATGCCTGCAGAAGCTCCAGACAAAATCCAGAGAGGGAGTCTAGTTAGCTGTGAGACTCAACTGCTTTGAAAGAGATTATCTTGAAGAGTCATTGAAACTAATGGCTTAAAATTTGGCCAATAAAATAAAGAAATTACAGTGTCAGCATTTTTTGAAGTTCATATTAGTTTACTCTTCTGGCTAGTGAAATTAGCAGGTCAGATGTTTCAGATATGTGACTGAGATTTTTTCCTCAAGCAGCAGCCACATGATGTCAACCAAAGCATGACTTGTGAGGCAGACAAGGGGCCTTGTGTCAGAAACAGCGCTCAGCATCACCACAGGGCAAGAGCTCCAGCAGCATCCACCACAGAAAACCTGCTGTACCTAGGTAGGACATGGGTTAGACTCATCTTTGTGTTAACTCCAGAGTGAAATAAGTGCTGTGACTCTACCTCCCTTGGTCATTGTGATGTTTCTAGCAGAAGTGCAAGGGCAGCATCTCTGCTGCAGACACGTAAAGGTAGACATGGGTGACCCTGAGGACGGGAGAAGGGAAAGGAATCAGTGGCCATGCAAGAGGGATCCAGAGGATCTAAAACAATTGTGCATAGGCTTGTGCAGAGATACAAGCCCATGTGGGACCTCAGCATTCCCAAAACTCTTAATATTCATTGTCTGTCTATGAAACATGTTTGGTCTAGTGGCAGGAGATTGTTCAGTGACGTGATGAGAAGCCAGGAGCTTTGTAGGTCTCTATAAACAGCACAGGAAGCCAATCCTTGCCCAGCTGTAGTGTCCTGTTCCATCCAGGACAGGAGCAGCTTCTCCAGGACAGGAGAGCTAACTTTTGCAGCAGGCAGGAGTAGCACAGCCCAGACCCTGAGGTTATTTGATATCACCTCACACCATGTCCTGGGGGAGTGGAGTAGGGGAGTGTTCTCCAGTTTTGTTGGGTGTGTGGTCAGGGTGTCAGGAAAATTAATCCACAAACACCAGACATTTATGTTTAAAAAGGAGACATAGGAGTCCTGTAACTTTATTAGAATAAAGGGAGAAGCCATGGGGAGTTTCCCTTGGGGTCTCAACAATTTTTGGAGGACGCAGCCTCCTTTCTTTTTATCCTAATTTCCGAACCACATGTCCCTGTCTCTTTCCCCTTTGGCTGAGGTACTTGAGAGATACAGACTTCCCAAAACGCCTAAGACCCCCTTCTAATGTATGTGCCCCCGCTTTGTCTTTTCCTTGTATCACTCAATGGAATTCTTTATGGAACTTATTGTTCTTCCCATTGCTTCTTTCATCTCTCAGTATCAATTTTATTCATCACCTAGAGTTTGTTTGTGAAGACAAATCTCTCATTCCATTTATCAATCGGTGAAATCCTTCCCATTGTTTTTTTTTTTTTATCTCTCAGTATCTAACTTTATTTACCAGCAGACCCACAGTTTGTTTGAAAAGATGAGTCTGTTATTCCTTTCAAGGCGTTGCTAAGTTCCACATTGTGAAAAGTACGCATTACACGGTTGGCTCTGCGCAGATATTAAAATGAATATTATATATGTTATGTTAGAAAGTTATACTGCATTAATATTTTTAAGTAGTTTTAGGTTATAACATAATGCTAAAATAGAAACAATGCAATGTAAGATACTTTTTTTAACTAGCACAAGAAAGGGATGAGACAACCAAGAAATTATTTGTACAGAGATAACAGCAACAAGACACCTAAACCTCCAAAAGAAGAATTATTTCCTCCTTCCCACCTCTGAGGAGCCAAGAGAATTAAAGGGGAGAAGTTGACAATAACCAGAGAACATCCTTTATTTGAAAAGAATTTATGCATCATGTATGGGATATATGAATATGCAGCAGGCTATTGTTTTTAAGGGTTAATCCTCTGTTAGTGAGTGTGCTTTCAGGGCTTAATTGCCCTAGGAAAGCATCCAGACAACTGTATTTCTTTGCTTTTTATTGTCCTCTATTGTCCTAACTCTGACTGTCAAAGTTCTTATTGCTCTAATTTTTATTACTGCTTTTTTAACCACTTTATCACTATTACACTTTTAAAATTTTAAAACAAGTGATTGACATTTTTCACACACATCAAGAGCAATTATGGGTGAAATTACTCTTACACATAAAAAAATGCCTTTATGCTGCTTACATATGTTTATCTTTCATGTTAACAATGCCCTGCAGAGTAGTGGGATGATAAAAGTGGGATAGGGAAGACCTTGAGAGCAATCATCTCTCAGGGGCAGACTAGGAGCTTCAGACAAAATTTATTACAGAAGTCCTCCCTTTCAGTTAGGAGGGGCAGAAAGGACACCTTTGATTTCTGAACTCCTTCTCTGTGATGAGACTAGGTGCAGCTGGATCCCACTGTTGTCCCTAAAAGCCATATTCATCACGCAGTGTGCAGTAAGCCAATCTCATACACAGAGCTGACGTGTTTGTTTATCGAACAGTTGTGGAAAGAGGGTGCTACATGGTAAATCCACAAAGCTAGCACAGCGAAACTTCTCTAAATTTTATATTTTATATTTATTTTGGAAAACCAAGAAATCGCAATTCATTGGCTACCAGTTGCCTAGTTTCCTTATTAACTAGTATCCTACCTTCTATTGGTTGAATGATTCTCTCAATTCTGATGTTAATTAGTCTGCCTGCTCAGTCTTCCTCTTATTCTTGGTGGGTCAGTGGGTTTCTTTAGCCTGTGGTCTGTGAGTCGGTGGTTGCAATCTCACCCCCTAGAACTACCTTCCAACCAGCTGGCTGGTGTAGACGCCCCACACTGAGCTCCCTTGCTGCGGCAGGAGCCTGATGCAAGACACTGTGAACTGGTGCCAATTCTTTGCTTTACAAAGGGCACAGGAACCTGTGGTGCCAGCCAGGTGACAGCAGCCACAGCAGGGGTGAACTGAATAGTAATATCCCAGAACTTGTGTGAAGGGTATAAATGCTTGGGTGGTCCTTTGTTCACGGTCCGTCCTTTGAAGCTTTAAGGTCTGTTTCACTGAAAAAGCAAGACCCTGTTTCTCAACCCACTACTCACTCTTTGTAACTCTCTGGGCAAACTGTTAACTATTTCTGACTCTTGAGATGTCACAGTCTTAGCCCCAGTCTTTGCCAACAGTTTATAATCTAAAGGATTATATATGGAAGTGAATCTTTATGCAATTTTGCCCTGTGGGATTAAGGATGGTAAATCAGATGTACAGTGAAAAAATTTTGTCATTAATGACTAGACAAAAATACCTTAATCAAAATTTCCTACATGTAATACGTGGCTACAACTACTAGGACAGTACAGTGTGCCATTTATGAAGCAATATTGAAGTCGTTATATGAAATCAAGCATATTCAGATTGATGTTTCTCACCCATATCAACACAGCCTCAAGGAGTAACCTTGAGAGTAACCTTGAGGTCCTCTCTCAAGGGAGGAATCTCCACACACTCCAAGGAGGAGTTACATTAGAGGACTGTGCCATTAAAAGGGGGCACTGGGCATTCATGGTGTTCAGAGTCAGTCATGCATCCCTGGCCCAGCTGACTCAGTTAGACATGTTGTCAATAGCGTAACTTTTTATTTCTTTAGTCAGTACTTTCTCATATGTGCCACACCTTCCTTTCACTATCAGGATGTTTAACTTTGGGGTTGATCCCAGCATTCTTCAACACCAAAAGCCATACGAGATCCCCTTCTTCATTTCTTCATTCGCCACTGATGGCTTTGCTAATACCATATTATTTGAGTTGTTTTCACCCCATTCCTGGCACAGCATCCTGCTTAAAAACAAAGAGAAAGAGCAGAAGTTTTCACATGGAATCAGACTGTCACAAGCGGTTTCTTTCTTTGCCTCTTGGATTGTTTGTGGTGTTTGTTTTGGTTTTGGTTGTTCCTGGAGTAAATCTAACCCCAAAGAACAGTATTTGATGACAAACAGAACCCAATAAAAACCTGAAAAAAAGAACATGAAACCTAGCCAAAAGCTTGTATTTTTCTTTGTCAGGGCAATCCAAAGAGAAAACAGAAACTGAAAACTAGTATGAAATGTAGCAATAGATGTTGCACTATGAATATCAGGAATGAACCTAAGAATCACTAGTAGCAAGACACACATTTGACCTTTCTGGAATATGTCCTCATCTTATTGCAATGTTAATGGATCCCACTGGTTTCAGACACAATTTACAAAAAGAGCAGAGAGTAGAGATGATCAGGAAATCTCAGCTTCTGAGAGTAAGAAAAACTTGAAGTAATATAATAATAAATTATCTTGTCTGCACAGCTGATCTTTCTTTCATGCCAAAAATTGCTCGAGGTAGAAATTCTTTTCTCAAACAGATGAATTAAGAAAAAATTCATCACACTTTGACAATAAACTGAAAAGCCTTATGTTGCATTAGAAAATTCTGTATTTTCCAATATAGAGTGTATTTTTTTATTCCTAAGCAGTAAGCAGTAAGAATTTGAGGATATCATTCTTCTTACCTATTACTCACTGTTGCCCCAGTGAGTGCAAAAGTGATGGGATTCTGGCACCCAGCACTGCCCAATGAGCCCTCCTGCTCCATTTTCCCCAGGAGTCAGACCAAGAATGCTGCTTATGGTGTCTATGGCAAGCTGTATTTTCAGATAGATGGGCTCCACATATCTTGTACCTTAGAAAATTATCTGGGGAGCTGTTAGAGCTGTTGGATAACCATGTGTTTCTGAAGCAAGTTCCTGCATGGCAGGATCCAGCACACTGTTTGCTGTGGGGAGGAACAGATGGGCTGCTTACACAGCATGTGTGAAAATAATGCATATCTTGTCTAGACAGGGATTAAATGGAGACAGGCACAATTCTCAGGGAAGACATGCTTGAATTTTCCATGCTGTGTTTTCATGATGGTGCACTTCTAATGGGAATGTGGGATGCTCAAAAATCAAGTTTCTTGGAAGCTTTCCATTTACAGAAACTTCTCTCAACAATATCATTGTGTTCTCTGTCTGCTCTGGCATGTGGCATCCTAAACTTGTACCTCTGTTTCAATTTCTTCTAGTCATTCAGACTTACGTTGGTATTTTATTCTTCAGTAATTTTATAACAGAATCACAGAATGGGGAAAGTTGAAAGAGAAAACAGTGGGTCATCTGGTCCAACCTCCCTACTCAAGCAGGGTCACGCTAGAGCACATTGCATGGAATTGCAGACAGTCTCCAGTGAGGGAGACTCCATAACCACCCTGGGCAATCCCTTCCAGTGCATGGTCACCCACACACCACAGTAAAGAAATTCTTGCTCAGCTTAGGCAGATTGGATATATTTCCATAGGCCACAAAGTCAGTAAGAACAAAAAGAAAAATACATAGTTTTAGTATACTTTTCAGTAGTGACCCATATGAATTATCAGCTAAATGATTCCAATATTATTTTAAGACAGCTTATAAAGTGGGAAGATTTGAAAAGGAAAATAAGCAATCCACTCATTTGTGGAAAATAAATACAAAGTTCAGAGAAGCACAAACATGAACAGAGTACGACTTGCTCAGAGGTGGACCCCAGTTTTTTGCAAGTTGGGACAGAAAACACTGTGCAAGGAAAATTCCACAAAAAAAAAAAAAAAAAAAGAAAACATAATGAAATAATCTAATGACATTTTAATACAGCTGGGCACAGAGGAGGTAACCACAGGGAGGAGCACAGGGACAGATGAGATGCCGCTGAAAAGCAGGGGGGCCATTGGTGGGGGCAATGTGATGGCAAGGCCCCTGTGTGCGGCCCCTGTGCTACTTGATCCCCAAGATTCCCAAAGTCAGCAGGAATCTACCCTTGGGGTCAGGACAGAGATTCTGGAGAAAACTTCAGTAGAAAACACCAGAGAGAGTCTCTCACATAGAATCTAAAAATTTACACACTCTTACAGTGGGAAAATGTCTGGGGCCCCTGTGGACAGGTAACTAGGGACACAATTAAAAGAAACTGAGGAGTTGTACCGGTATGTTAAAAGGGGTTATAATAATATGGAAATTATAGGATGAATCACTCCCTGGATGGAATGCAGTTGGTATGACCTGAAACCAATTCTTCAGTGATTCCCCATTCACACATATGCTAAGGGGAAGGGAGTGGAGGGTTGAGCTGTGTGGAGTTAGCATGGACGGGAACTGGATGGTATTTTGCAGCTGATAAAATGCACAACACCTGTCAGCCAGAGGAGACAGGGAAACATGTCCTGCTGCTGAGACAGCAACTATGGCTAAATCACTCTTCTCAGATGAACTTGGTTCATTAAAGCCTAAAAATAATCTTAATGGACACCTCTGTACCAAAATTACTCACCTCCAAGGGGCAAGCACCCTTCCTCACTGGGCACATTTTACTGGGGACTGCAGCTTGTCTGTGGATTCCTTTGAACACATTTCTTTTCAGTCAGGCACTATCACCACAGCCTTTGAACCTTAAGCTGTCACAACTTTACACGAATAAAGAGTGTTACTCCATAAACTGTCGGTGTGTGTCCTTCATGGGCACTAGCAGTGGCTGGCAGTGGGTAACACAGTCCAAAGGAGGGAGATCTGCTGAGGGGTCTCCCTTACACTGCTGGTTTCCCTGACTGAGTCAGTGGAACCACCTTCCCACCCAGCAGGACTGCCCAGTGAAGGTTCCCCCCGGGACACTGGCAGAGTGCACAAGGGTCTCACCTTTCCTGGGACGCTGACAGACAAATCAAACACTAAGGGTCCAGTAAGTATTCCCACACTAAGGGTCAAGGAAGCTTCCCCTTTTCATACGACATTTACTTCTCTATTTTTTATCCTTTTTTTCTTTTCCATTATCATTCTCAACTCTTTTTGTTTTGTTTGTTTGGATCAGATGGATATCACCATGCTTTTATCTGTTCTACAGGAAGACAGTGTATTACACTTCTGTTGGGAGCAATCCTGCCCTATGAACTCTGATTTGGCGGTGGTTGGAGATTTTTCTCTCACATTCAGCAATTAAAATTACTGCTATTTATGTTTCAGTGCAAAATCTGGCAATTCTTGATTCCATTAGCAAGAATCACTATATAATTGAATATACTGAGCTAAAAAGGTGTATGCAGCAAGAATAGAAAAGATGAGGGTGGGTGTCAGGGGAAGCAGCGAGGCTAGTGCAGTAGTTTGTATATATGTGCATACACAGTCAAACAGTGTAAAATACAACATTTTGGAGCTTCAAGCTCATGATATTTTTTGATGAAACATACAGAAAAAAAATAGCAAGATAATATAGCTATTCCTACACATCAGACTACTAGGTCTAGTGAGATGTGTTCGTTTACTGGGTTTTTATTTACTGAATGACTAGACAGTTATTCCAATTAGACTTTACGACTTCCTATCTGAAGGGTATTAGCTCCACATGAGTAGGAAATGCTGCCTCAGTTATCTCAGTTGTCATATTGTCATCATATTTTTCAATGATGAGCAGAACATGTCTTGTTCAAAATAATTTGTTGTTTCAGTCTGCTTAGGAGTGGAAAGCACTTAAAATAATGAAGCTCAATCGGCTGGATTTGATGATCTTATAGGTCTCTTCCAGCCTTGAACTTCTGTGATTGTGATTCAATGCAGTGAATTAAAGTCCTTTTCAAAAACACCAATTTATTTAACCCTTCCAACTCTTGCTAGTCCTCATGGCAGGCAGTTTTGGGAATGAACAGCATCACACAGACAATCATTCAGTGGGAAATGAATGGCTCTGCCTTCAAGGCTTCCTGGTGTTCCATGAGGACAACTCTTCATTGAGATGCTGTCTACACGGTTCAGTTCAGCTGTTAGGCTGCTTACTGCTTACATTCCTCCTACTTCTTTCAAGAATGGTATCACAACTATTTTAGAAATTTCAGTACTTGCAGTTGAGGCAGAGCCAGTTTTAGCGTGATTTCTGTTGGTCAGCGCTTTACTTGCATCACACCTTTGCAAGATACTCATACTATGACTTTAATAGACATGTACTATGTCTTTGAGAGACCCAGTGAGTCACTCTGAGTCTCTCTCAGTCATGAAGAATTACTCTCTTGGTAGCCATGGAGAAGAACAACTAATGTAGGTTAAAGTTTGAAATACATGCATGTAGTCATCTCCACAGAGAGAGCAGACGTGGTCAGTGTTCTTCTAAAATGTCTTGAGACACAGAAAATGTCAACATGAGCAAGTTTATTTTCGTTAGTGGAAGAAGCAAAAGTTGACTCAGAGAAATGTTTTGTGGGATGTAATTGAAGGAAGAAATTTGGCTTGCAGTTGTTGGTAGGAATTAAATACGTTTGGTTCAAATATGTTTCAATCAAAAAACAGAGAATATTTTGTTGTCAATAGAATGAAACAAATTAGATAGAAGCTGGCACAGTCTCCAGGATGGAAAAAAGCATAAAGAAAAATAATCATAAGGGAGTCTAGGAGTACTGCCTATGAAAAATATAAAAGTTGCCAAAGAAAAGGGGAATCTGTCCATTGCCTTTGTGCTGGATGAATACAGAAGCAAAAAGACTTTTCAAATCCCATCCCTGTTCCAGAATACTAAAATACCAGAGTTAGATTTATCAAAAATATAAACTCCTCATGACTCAAAAATGACTGTTAGGAGTCTCTTAGGAAACAACTCTGAGTATACTGATTTTGTAGCATTCTTCCATTTATAGCTCGGAGAGTTTTGGCTGAACATTGTGATGCCCAATAAGAATTATGCAATTTTATTTACAGAATAAAAGCTCCTATGAAAATCATAAGAAGGTTTGCTGTACTCATAAATACTGCTTCACAACTTCCTGTGTTTTTAATTGACTTTTGTTTAAACTGATGGAATATGTAAATATACATGAACACTTTTATTGTAAAAAAAAGAATGAACATGTGTATAAAATGCACAGTGTAACGAAGATAATGTTACCTCAAATGAGCTGGCATTCCTATGGCATAGAATGCTTAAGTCCCTGTCAATGACAGATCATCAGCTTGTAAACATCAGGAAGATTATGTAGTCAATTCAGATGAATTACTAAATAAGAATCTCACCATCACTTTTCCCTAAAATCTAGGATATTTAATCTACTTAGCACATGTCAAACAACATTTCATTGTAACTATCACTCCAAAAAATGTTGATGGTTGATTCCTCTGAGCTTGTGCAGACTGCTGACGTGGTGACCCTTTCATGTCGGTCCTACAGAAGGTCACACAAGGCATAACCAAAGGCAGAGAACAGAGGTGACATATTCCCACTCCCATGTGTAAGCAGTGCTAGAACATCTAGGGTAACTAACTCTAGGTGCAAAGTACAGCAGCGAGGGCCATGTTATTTTTTCCTACCCAATAGCGAATTTCCAAAGTTATGATGGTGGAGAATATTGGTGTATTCCAGGCAGAAAACTACTAATTAACTCCTTTATTGTTTCAGCACATCTTTACAATTTGATCAAAATTCTACACAGGAAATTTGTAAAGGACTGGATATGTCATTTCTAGGGTGTATTTATGCTGTCCCAAACCACTTGATGTCAGGTGGTGGTTTTATCTTCCTATACATAACAATACACTGAGCACTGTTGTGCATATTCACTAAGGAGAATGTGTCCTGAATTAAAATGTCATTTATCATATATTAATTCAGATGATTGCCTGAAGATGACTAAGAGGGTTTCAATGACTGCAACAAGAGAGAAGGAACAGAAAGCCTGACTACAAATTACTTCAGAATATTGCTATCTTTATTGTCCCTCACCTTGGTTTAACCCTAAAACACATGTTGGCCTGAATTCAGCTAAGAGAAATGTCATTTTCACTTAGTTCGAAAGGGGATTATCCTGCTCACTGCCCACATCCACGCAGGTGCACAGTCTGGAGATCTTGGTGGATGGCAGGTTATTTAGGTCTCTGCAAGGAAGCAGCACAGTAGACAATCCCCTGTAAATTCTAATTACATGAGCTACAAAGCAGTGGTAATGATGGATGTGGACAGCAGGTTTTCTCAGCATGTGACAGTCTGCTTTTATTAAATAAACAAAACCTGCAGCCTTGTCCACATATTTTATTGCCAGTCTCAGTCTAGTGCCACAGGGCTGTTTCAGGTGGTAAAAATGTGAATTTGGAGTCCTGGTGCAGAATTTCTTATGCAGAAGTGAATTTGCTAGTATACAGAAAATCTCCTCATACAGTATCATGGCACTCACATTCTATTTCTTATAAAGTGTTGCCCTCTTCCCAGTAGGCATTGCCATTTATTTTGGACAAAATAATTGCTGGCAGTATTTTGTCATTACTCATTGCTTTCTACTTGTAAACAAAATACAGGCCAGCTTTCTTTGTGTTAATGAAACCAAATAAGAAAATGGATCTGCACACCAGATCATTACAGCACTGAAAGTTAAAGGCAGAGAAATGTTTTTTATGGACTCTATTCCACACCATCATTTGTCATTGGAAAGCCAGTAATAAAACACTAGAAAGTGCAAATTAGAAAGATCTACTGTAAACCTTACATGAAAAGTGAAGGTTATGGACTTCATATTCATGTTGGCTTCTTTTCCAGAATCAAAAATCATGCATATCCCAGGGAGTATGAATTTTACATGTTCTTAGTGTTTAGAAACACGACTGTCTCAGAAACAGGAATTTGAAGGCTAGCAGGGAGGGTTGTGACAGAATAGGCGTACTTCAGCATCCCAGCCTTCACAACCAGTGATAAAGAACATTATTTATTCCTATGGTGTTTTTTTCCTATGCAGGTTTTAGGCAAATTGAACAACTTGCCAAGGGACTTTTTAGAGAGGAATGGTACTAGTCTATAGCATCTTGCATCTAAGGTGTTCTGGGTCACTAGCATTACGCCTGAAGTAGTGTTAGCAATAATCCAAAACATCAGAGATGAAAAATGCCGCATTCTTAAACCCCTTAAAAGTACAGTGTTGAAGAATAAATACATCCAACCAATACTGCAGCACAAGGAGTAAAAAGGAACAAAAGAAGGACTGCTCCTGTTACCTGTAGTTATTTTTTGTCCTACTGAAGTAGGACAAAACTCATAGTCTGTATGAGTTTCCTCTATGTGCCAGTGTACAGTTAAATACCTTAAGATCAAATGATCAGGGATTCACGGCATAGTTCTGTCCACCAATAGCTAAACAGTGCACACCCGTCACCCTCTAAGAGTATATAAAACTGTGAACGCTAAGATAGTTGTCACTGCTCCTCACTTGTAGCTATTTGTGGTTTTAAGTGAATACAAATGAATACTTTTAAATTAATTTGTTTCATGGACTGTAGTCTCCATTTCTGGGATGCATAATACATCAAATGATTTTCAACAACATCCCTCATTAGCCCTTTTGATGTATTTGAAAATGTTCCCATAAATTTCATTAGACCAAAATTGTTTTTCTTCTATGCATAATTAACTCTTTGACCAGCTATTGTCACTGGTTCTTTGAGATAAAGACAAAAAGAGCTCATTGTGAAAGAAAAATCATTAAACCTAGTTCCTAATTTCCTGCTAATGAATGTATTTCTCATGGATACTTTCAAGGATGGAGAAAATATCACCAGCAGAAAAAGCACATCTGTCCTAAGTAAGAAACGATGGAAGTATTTTTTGAAAAAAATCTTTAAATATTTAGGTAACATAAGCAAGCAGGGAAATGTTCAAATGTTGATTAAATCAATTTGAAACTTTTACTTTGTATCATAATATTCCTTAAAGTGTTCTGACACTTTGAACTTATATCTGGTACTCAGAGTTGAAATGTGTTATGACAGACTGTGCAATTGATTTTGACAGAATTTCTGATTTCACTTGAAATGAAAAGGCAAAGATAACTCTGAAAAAGCAAACTAGTCAAAAGAAGAATTAAGGAGATTAAATAACACAGATAAGAACAAACAGAAAAAGGCAGAGCTGGATAATTACAGTGCTGGAAAAGACTAATTGAAGTGAAATGATGGAAAGGTCATTTGGGCAGTGAGAGCATTTGCAACGTGATTAGGAAATATCACAAGAAGAACTTGGGTATTAGAGGATAAAAGCAGCTTGCCCACCCTCCTTATTTTAGGATCCTGTTTGAAGTCCTATCATGCTCTAGAAGAGGGGTATAACTCAGCACAAATATGTAGACTTGAATGCCTATTATATCACACATTCTGCACACAATGACCCAAAAGAAGACAAACAAATATTCACTATTCTGTTCCATGGGGACCAGAGAAGGAACAAATCTCACTGGGCAAGTTTATCATCCTGCATCGAACAGCAAGGGCAGCAGTCTATTAATCTTGAAAGACCAAACCCTTCCTATGCAACCATAAGGTGTGGAAAATCTTTCAAGTAAAACCGTGATTTCTGTTTTCCTTACAAATTCCATAAAAGACCAGGTGCTAAGGAAGCCTCTTGCATGTTGCACAACCAAGCTGGGTTGCTCCTAGAATAGAAGATCCACGTTTGCTTCCTCAATGCTAGATCCTTTGGCTTGTTATATAATTCCAAACACCTGCCATAAAGGATAGGGACAATTAGGGTGACTCTACGCAGGTAAAGATGTGGGACTGATACTTTATACTCTCAGCACAGCTATCAGACAACCATTATGTTTTTCAGTTCTCTACAGAACCAGTTCTTGTCCAGCAGAAAACACAGTACAAAGTGGGAAAACACAAGTGAACCCTCTTAACCAGGTTTCATCTGTATATGCAAAAATATACATTCATACATAGTACAATTTCACATTCTTAATGGAAAATAAAGCATCTTTAAAGGTCTTTGTTTAAAAATAAACATTATTTATTATGTTTATGATTCTGTGATACTGTGATTTTTTCATTATTATATTACCTTTTTTTTCACTTGAGAATATTCTCATTAGAGATGACATCAATTAAGACCACCACACCAAGTAAATCATCTTACACATACTTTTTTTCCTTGTTTTGATATAGTCTACCTTTTTTTCAGCTATTCTACTTTTTTCTAAATTTCTGCTTTTCCAACTCAAGTTCTCTGATCATAACTTTCCAGACAAAGCGTACTTCTTAAATTATTTGATCAAAGTAAGAATGCTGCCCTGCAAAGTAACAGACAGAGATTGGTAATACTTACTCTGCTGCTGTGTAACTGACAAATTTGCTTTTAATAGCTTTGCAAGTAAAGTTATTTTTATGTTCTGCAGAAAATTAGCTTACCTGAATTGAATTATGTGGCTGCTGCCAGATTAGGTCCTCTTATTGGTAGATAGTCTAGCTGAGATAATTTCTTAAATGCAATACAAAAAGGAACAAGTAACACCTAGTAACAGAAGTAAAATTCATTAAAATATTAATTTTAATACAAAGGTGGAAGGTGTTTTACATATAGGAGAGGTGTTCACCACCTCAGCTTGGTTTCACGTAGTTGCTGGGATAAAGACAAGATGGCAGGGGCCCTGCCATGGCCTGTGTCCCTATCACCCGTACGATAAAGACAAGATGGCAGGGGCCCTGCCATGGCCTGTGTCCGTATCACCCGTACGATAAAGACAAGATGGCAGGGGCCCTGCCATGGCCTGTGTCCGTATCACCCGTGGGATAAAGACAAGATGGCAGGGGCCCTGCCATGGCCTGTGTTTGTATCACCTGTGGGATAAAGACAAGATGGCAGGGGCCCTGCCATGGCCTGTGTCCGTATCACCCATGGGATAAAGACAAAATGGCAGGGGCCCTGCCATGGCCTGTGTTTGTATCACCTGTGGGATAAAGACAAGATGGCAGGGGCCCTGCCATGGCCTGTGTCCGTATCACCCGTGGGATAAAGACAAGATGGCAGGGGCCCTGCCATGGCCTGTGTCCGTATCACCCATGGGATAAAGACAAGATGGCAGCTGCTTCCTGCGGTTGGCTGCACCTGTCCATGACAGGGGAAAGAGCTGCAGGACAAGCCCCTGAGAGCTGGACAGCACGCATTGTGAGGCACTTGGCTTCACATGGGCACAATCCCATGTGGCTGCTTCTGGCACTGCTGCTTTTGACCTCTCTGCCCGGCTCTGCTCAGCTCCCTTTAGCTCAGCAGTTTGAGCTCGGCTCAGCTTGGCTCCTTTTGGCTCTGGTCAGGCTCAGCTGGTCTTGGGCTCGCTGCTTGGCTTCATGCGTCTCTTCCCACACTGGTGCTGATTTTCAGCAGATCTTGGAGCTGCGTTGCCACTTTTTAACACCACATCTTAGAGCCACGTCTTGAAGGGACAGGCAGAGGATGGGCAGCAGCAGAGGAGGATGGGATCTGCAACAATCTTCCTACTGAGGAGAATGGAACAAAATAGCTCCCTTCTCCCCACGGAGGGAGGTGCTCACTTTCCTTCCCCTGGGACAACTCCCCCAGTAATGATGAGAATGGTATAGAATAGCAACCTAGCCACACCCACACAGCACTAAGCTCCACCCCCCACAAACTAGACAAGAAAAACATCAGATTTATTGTGATTTTTCATTTGCAATGAGTCAGCTATGCAGATACAGAGATATAAACAGATATACAGAGATATGATATTGGCTCCCAGGGACAACAGAAATTCTGAAATGCTGAAATTTTGAAGTAGAAAATAATTTTTTATTTGTGTGTTCTGCTGAAATACTTAAAAGCAATCACGAAAATGTCAGACACAGCTAGATAAATCAATTCCATCACCTTATAAAAGCATCAAATTACCTTCTGCAAAGTAAATGTGAGTTACTGCAACTGCAACATGCCCCAGTGATTGACCTACGATGCACCAACCAAGCTCCATGATGCTTCACAATTTAACAGATGTGAAGGGGCCAAAAACTTTCAGGAATGCTCAAATGCTTGTTCTTGAGGCTTTAAAGTATTCCCTAGTGCATAAAATTGTTGGACCGGAAGCGAAAATGTTTATTCAGCTTCATTTTCAGAGTTTGTCTCAGATGTATTCACAGATCTAAAAATTCTGCTCTCTTCATTCCATGTAAGACAATTCTACAGTAACCACAACAATTGTTTAGACACAATTGCTTTGGTTTTGTCTTTTATTTTGCCTTTTAGAGTAAGAAAAGAAGTTAGCCCTGCCTGACAAGTCATTTCAGATCAGTAATGAGTATAAAGAAGGATAAGCTGTAGTTCTAATGCCACACCAAGGAAAACAGATGCTGAAAATTATTAGGTACCTGTTCTTCCTGATTGTGTACAACAAAGTCCTAGGTTAACATGCTGAAAGGTATTCAGGTTGCAGTTATGAAAGAAGCTCACACGAGAATGCACATACCCAGGACTCAAAATGTAAGATGAAGCGCACATTTTGCACCTTGGATTACACAGATTTCACAACTGATCTCAGTCACCTCTAGGCCACTTCCACAGCACTGATCAATTTACTGAGATTTTTGTTTGGTGGGAAAATCCCAGGAGTCATGCCTAATTGGATAATAAGAGATTCAGATGTTCAGATTACAATTTCTCAAAATGAGCAGGGGAGAAAAATTTGTTTGTGGTATGAGATTTAAATGACTAGTGTTGGCTTCATGATGCTCAAAAAAATTATTTCTGCTCTGATAAGGACACATACTTTCCAAAGTATACAATGTAGATATTACATACAAAACCATTTCAATATTAAGAAATATGGAATACTTAAAAAACTTACTTTAGGTGAACTTATGCATAATCAATCTCCAGCTAATAACCAGATAATGGGATTAATAACGGTCTACAAATTCTCCTATTTCTCATCAGAAGTCTTCTTCAAATTGTGAGATTGCAAAAAATTGTTAAATTGCCCAAATCATACCAGTTCTGGTGCTCAAGAGAGACTTAATTTTTCAGATCTCTGAGACTTTTTTTTTGTGTTGAGCTCTCAGTGTGGCTCGCTGTTTGGAAGTTCACACATGCAAATAAAGCGTGTGCAAATAGGAGCCAATCAACAACCAGCCTGGCATTTTTAATGCTCAAATCAAAAATATAATAGTAAAATATTTTTTTGAAGTTTGCATGTGCATGCAGATAATTTCATAACAAACTTGCTGTTTGTATCTGTCATTTAAAAATTAAATGCAAAAGAGTACTGAGAAAATATGACTTTGCACTCACAGCCCTGAAAATCTATCTGTTGATGAACATTACATTTGCAATCTGGATTCTGCTCTGTAGGTGACTTTGCAAGACCTCAAAAATCAGTTTTGTTTGGGCTTGTGCAGAATCCTGTGCACCAGATGGCTTTTTTATTGAACTTGGCTCTCGAGTAGCTGGCCACAAATTAATATGCATTTTATCGATGCTGTAAAATGTGTATTGTGTTAAGTCACTCTAGCTTGCCTTTGATGTTTTTTACTCCTTTTTGATAATCAGAGGTTTCCTCTGTCATTCAATTTAATAAATGCATGTATGGACTTAGAAAAATTTGGCATCAGAAAATATATGGTAAAAGCAACAGAACAAATCAAAGGTATAAACAAATGTATATTTGCTATGAGCTTCTTATCGAAGCTGTTAATGAGAAAAGTGAAATTCAAAATTGTATTAGACAATATTATGTACAAGAAAATTACCTATTATTTGTAAGAGTCTCTGGCCACTCAAAGTATACTGAAACTATAATGAGTATTTTTAAAGTACTTGGTATAAATTAGAGATAGGAAATACAGACAATACTTGAGGGAAAAATCTAGCAATGTAGTTGGAAAATAGAATTGGTCCATCAAGACCATAAAGTCTTTGCTTTCCAGGAATCTACGTAATCACTGAGAACAATTTCCATCTTTTTGTCACCTGTTGCAATTTGTCTTTATCAGAATAGGCACCTACATTTCACATTGCCTAATTTACATTGGGTAGGGATGCAGGCACTAGTATTCACCTATTTAATTATCTATTCCCACATGTGCATTCCATCACAATGAATTTAGGATTGTATTTTTAAGACTCTGCCCACTGCAATTATATCTAGATCAGTTTTACTTTTCACTGCTGCTCTATGTTTTATGTCCACAATGAATACTGGGGATATAGGCTTGGTCCAAAAAATTAGGTTCATTTTATCAAATTAAGTGTCTATTGCTCAGGAATGGGCAAATCTGTGGAATATGGCACTAAATAGATTGGGAACATTTTTCAAAAAGGTAACAGAAATCAGGTTTTTTGTGTCCTTTTCCTTGTACCAACAAGCAACAGTTTTTTAAGGTAAATTACATAAGGCTTAAAGCAAGCTCATTGCATTTTACTGTTAATAATCACCTGTCAAGTCTGCACAGCTATCGATGCAAAGTAAGCATATATATATATATATATTTTGAGTGTGTAACACAGCCTCGGTGTACAAAGTGTACTCCTGTCTTTTCTCCACCCACGCATAAGGGGGAATTAGCAGTGGGAAGCTGCTCCATCCACCTCAGGTGCCCTGCTATTCCCAGAAACATCCTGGCACGACAGATAAAAGCAATGCCAGTGTTAGTTATCTGTGACTAAAGTTATTCTTCCCAAAGAGGCTGTACTGTTTTAGACATATCTACACATCTTACTTTCATATTACCTTTCCTAGAAATTCAATTCACACATCTTATTTTAAATATCCAAAATACCAACAGGATAATCAAGGCCCACAGCAAAATAATGGTTAAAAAAATCACTTTCATAAACCCTTTAAAACAACTCAAATCATAAAGCAGTTGTGTAGCAATTCTTACCGATGGGAAAAAAAAGAGAATTCTTAGAACTTAGAGTTACCAATTATGATTTCATTCTCTGGGGATTACACTGGAACATGCATTCATATTTAATTGCAGTTCCATTACTAAAATAAAAGCAGGCATCCTAGGGATATTTATTTACACTGTTATTTTCAATTTCCCTGCTCTAAACCACAACCCAAGGTGCAAGAAAGACTTCACAGTTTTGTGAATAACCACAGGATTTCCAGAAGGCAACCATGTGTGGGAGTAGGCGCAGAAAACACGAGAGGTGTTGTCTTCTCTGTGACGAGAGAGGAGGAGAAGCACTGTCTTTTCTTATCCCTACAGGCTGTTGGAGGTTTGTTCATCTGACATTTGGTGCTGTCTGAACTACTGACAAGTGGTTCTTGCTCCAGTATCATGTGCTCTGTAGTTTCTTGAGGAAGCAGTTTAGTTATCTCTAAATTCGTTGCAGTCTTGGCACATTCCTAGTGAAGCTGTTTAGGCATGGAGCGCCCAAGGATGAGGGATTACGGCAGGAGTGGGGAGTGGACCTGCTCTGAGAATGTCCACCTTGACCTACAATACATGCTCGCTGCAAAGCAGGGAGAGGCTGAGCTCTCTCAGTTACCGGAGTTTAGGAAGAGAGAGCCTCCCCGTTCCCATAGCTTCCAACTCCCTGACCAGTGTGGGAAGAACAAGCTGATAGATAATGTGGCTGTGGAAGGAAGACAGTCTCCTTGATGAGCAGATCACAGAGCAAAGCAGTGACTAAGAAGTCTGGGGTCCATTCTGTACATTTATTAGCAGGTAGGAGGGCAAGGTGGAGCACCTTTGGATGAAAGCCTCCTTGAACCTGTGCTGTTTGTACTGCACAGTGTGCACTGCTGGCACCTGCTGGCATGGAACCTGTGCACCAGAAGCAGCTCCACATGGCACTGCCCATGGATATGGGACACTGAGGGCAGTCAAAAGCACGTCTCAGGTCTAAGGGCCCAGACCTGTGCCACTGCTGACTTGTCCACTATGGTATCAGCAGAGCTGAGAGAGACAGCATGCATTCTTGTTACTGTTTGAGCATTAACGGAAAGGAATAAAGTTATCATTTGCCTTCACTGGTCTCTGGGGGCAGAATATATGCTCAGAGCTATTTCTCCTTTTATAATTCCAAATTCACAGGTTATGTGATAGCAACAGGGACTGAGTGGATCAGTGGATGTGGTGACTTAGTTGGTAGGAACAGTTCTTTTATTCCTTCCTCCATTCCCAAATGTGCCTTATGTTTGGATTAATGCAGCCACAAGGGATGCAGACCAAAGAAGAGCAGCAGATGGTCTTGTTATTTTATCCAGCATGCAGGTGATCAGCAGCTCTGAAAGATGTAAAGAATGGGGAGAACAGAAAAGCAACAAGGTAAACTCAGGAAACTGCCCAAGGCTCTGTGGCTATGTGAATGGCAATACCAAAGTGGCACCAGTAACTTTTGCCAAGGGCTAGTCATTGTTCTGAGAGTCAGAACAAAATAAAAGTGGAATAAAATAAAAGTGGAATAAAATAAAAGTGGAATAAAATAAAAGTGGAATAAAATAAAATAAAATAAAATAAAATAAAATAAAATAAAATAAAATAAAATAAAATAAAATAAAATAAAGCAATACTCAAATATTTTTAAAGAAGAAGCAGGAAAAAAAAAAAAGAAAAATATGAGAAGCTCTTAGTAGTGAATAAACTAGTAAAGACAGCTACAAAGATGGGTTCTAGCACTGAGAAGGATTTTGGAGATGACAGATAAAGAGAAAGTGGTAGATTTGTCATGTCAAATATCAGAATATTGGGGCTATGGTTAAAATCTTGTTACTCTAGGACTGCTACAAGGGGTTGTTGCAAAGAGAGAGAGTACTTTGGACCTGATAGGCATAAAAGATTTGATAATCAGAAGGCCTTGGCAAGAACAAGCAGAGCTGTGAAGATTACAAGAGGATTGGATCAAACTGGCAACAGGGAAGAAGCTTGAATCAATTTCTGCAAGTAGACGAGACGTTTCAAAATGTATATGTTAGTTTGTGTGATGATTAACTTAATCATTGTGGTAAAAAATTACTAGCTTTCCTAGAATGATATAGAAGCATATGTAGGCCACAGAAAATTTGGATTCTGATCACCAGTCACCTGTCCCTGTCTCTCTCAATCGCCAGTAAGGGGCCTCCTGAAACAAAGCTTCTCGAAGCCTGAAAGGTGGCAGTCAAATCAGATTGCAGTTGAAGGGATACATCAAAGCAAAAACCTTATTAGAGGATATTCAATTAGAGCACAGTTATACAGTTACAGAAATCTCTTCTGATTCTCGGTGCTGTCAGAAATTTTGGGGGAAAAAAAAGGGAATAAATATGGAGACAGCCAAATTGAAAAAAAATAAGGACAGAAACAGCCAAGTGATATTTTATTTGGCTAAGTTCACAGGCAGCTATAACAAGAAAGCTGAACTTGCAGATAAAATAGTTAAAATTAAGAACCGAGGTATTTTTGAATTCCATACCAGATAGCTTTCAATATCCTCAGACAGGGAAACAGCTTCATGAATATGACTCAGTGGAAAAAACCAGCCAGCTATACACAACTAGATTTATAGTTTGTAGAAGCCATGCCATGTAGCTGATAAATTCACTCCTGGTTGAAGAAGCTCAAAATGTGCCAATAGCAAGCAGTAGAAATGCAGACAACGATTTTCCAAGAACAGAAGTTTTGCAGAGGAGAGGAAAAATATGTATTTAAAATAATAATGCTGTCTTAGAAAATCCTGAGTATCCATAAGGAAGCACTAAAGGGTTTTTTAGGTAAAAGGCTGCAATTAACTTTGGGAGATGCAGAGCAGATGGGTACATAAACAAGGCAGGTCCAGGCCTAGTATAATGTCAGATCATGGAATGTTCAGATTGAAATGCAGTAAAGAGAGAAATCTGAGGTCAAACTAGAAGGGAAAACTTGACATAGTACTGAACTCATTAAAATAACTGAGTTTAGAATGGACACAATTGTATCTCAAGACAGTACTCCAGAAATTTAGAAGTCAAAAAATATTGCTTATTCCTTAAAATGCACTAAACTTCACTGGCCTACTATAATGTGTAACATAAGACCATGTGATGAACTCCAAAGACTGAAAAATGAAATATTTACATCCTGTGCCTGAAATTACTATGGTCTATAGAAGAATTTATTTAAGAAAAGACAATCTAACACAAAGATATATATAATATGTTCAAAACAAGAAAGAGTCATAATGTATGTTTATATAGGTTGCTTTCTTTATATTAATAAAGAATGTATTGCTCTGTATTCATACTTTATCACTAATTCCTGAATAGAAAGGAACCAACGTAGAAGCTGATACGAAATTATACTTAAAGGAGCTCAACAGTTTGATGAAAGAACAGAAGAGACAGCGTCATTCAGATTATATATATATATATATATATATATTTACATGCAAGCTCCAAATGATTCTCCAATCAACCTTTTCTTTTCCTGCTCCTCCTTATGCCAGTGCCAGGATGAGGAGGAAATGAAGGAGATCACATGATTCTTCTACAGTCCTCCATTACAAATGGAATTGAAATTGCTTATTGCAATGTAGTGCCACTTGTAGAATCGGGAGGCACTGTTAAATGTCAGCAATATTAATGGAAAAAATGATATAATGCTTGTATCTCCTTGGCATATTGAGAGTATGGAATGCTGTTGGAAGGGGAAATTATTTTAAGCAGAGATAATCTGTGATTAAGTAAAAGTTTAAGAAAGGAAAAAAAATAATTCTCTCTGAATTCATTCAGTAGCAGTCGAAATAAACATAGGTTAAGTATAAAGATCAGTAAATGTTCTGGGTGTTGCAGTAGTTGGTGTACATATTCAGTTCCTCATACATCTTTGTAGAGTCAACAGGAGACACTTGAAAGAAATTGCAGGAATGGAAAATGGTTCACCATTGGTAATGCTCCAACAGAGACATGAAAGCTGGGACTACTGCCAAAAAGATTCACTCTGAAAACTTTTAAATTAATAGTGTAATTTAAACCTGACATTACTGGCACTTAGTACTAATACTGATGATGAAAAACTGGGCCAAAACTCATTTTTTAAAAAAAGAGCTTTACGTTCAGTGGTGCAATCTGAACCATAGATTCACAGAATGGTTGGGCTGGAAAGGACTTTAAGGGTGATCTTGTTCCAATCCCCTGCTATGAGCAGGGAGTTGGAACTTCCCGCTAGACCAGTTTGCGCAGCACTTCCCACTAGACCAGTTTACTCAGAGCCTCTTCCAGTCTGACTTGAATGTTTTCAGGGCTGGGGCATCCATATCTTCTCTGAGCAGCCTCCTCCTGTGAAGAATTTCTTACTAATACCTAATCTAAACCTACTGTCCTTCAGTTCAAAGCCACTACTCCCTTTCTGAGGGTGAAATGCCAGCTAACATCAGAAGGAGGGGCAGATCTTGATGCTTAGGGGCAGCCTCCTATTTCTCAGCTGTGAGAATGTCTTGCTGGATTTCTCACCATTGTGTGTGGACTGGCATGTGGGCTGACTACATGATTTGGAGTGCTGCACATGGCTTATACAGACCAGCGCTGTGACTTGGTTTTCTTTCCTTTATTCCCAGAAGCTGCAGTAGACCTTCCTGTAAATATCATTGGAAGAACTGTGTCAGGGATCAAAAACAACAGTCAAACAAACAGCTACAGAACATGAGAAGAAAGTTAGCAATATGGTTAAAATATTAGACAAATATGTGTATGAAAGGAAGGGAAGTCAATCTCCAGTAAATTGAATCAACTTTTCATAATGTGCAACTTATAATCTTCATGGTACTTTCCCATAAAGGTCCTCCTGCTTCACAAAAGCATTTTGAAGCCTGAACTATCCTAGATTAATGGCTGAATCAATATTGCCATTGTTACACCCCAAAAAATTTGACAGCTGGTTAAAAATACTCAAAACTACATTAAGGCATTTTGCAGAGCTAAGCTGCAATTGGCCTTGTGAGATGCTATGTTTAATCACATTAGAGGAGGCCTATGTGGCAGGAACAAAATTATCTGTATAAAATTGAAGAAGAAATGTACTCATTATTGTGTACTTGTGGGTGAAGATAGGATTTATAATACTGTTTATGGCTAAATTTACCTGAAGATCATATGACACACTTTAAATACTTTCAAAATTTCAAAGTTCTCAGTTATTCTGGCTTCAATATTGTAATGCATTTCTTGTCTCAAGCTGAACTCAGTTAGAAGATTTCAGGTAAAAATAAACCATGGCCAAGAAGAGTTAAACAGTGTATGTTTGTCCTGAAAATGTGAAACTTGCTTACAACAGGTTGGAAGAAGTCATCTGAGATACTGTTCATCATGCTAAGACCTGAATTTCATTAGTGGGATGCCAATGTTCCATTGTTATTGTGGAGAAGAAACAAGCAAAACACAACATTTGAGGCTATACTTAAAAATTATGTTATAGATCTGAAACATGACTCACATGAAAAAAAGGGAACATAAATCCATAATGATTCAGTCTGAAGGAGCATTGAGAAAGAACAAGGCAAATTAATGTGCAAATGGAGCTAAAATGTGGTTCCAGGCTGAAAAGACCACAATCATGCTCAGTCTTTGAGCCTAAGGCCATCTTTAAACAAATATCATCTCCATAAATGTCTGGTACGTATTGCAAAATATCAACATGTTTGCTGTATCTGAATGATGGGAAAAGGAAGGGTGTTTCAAAGAGAGGAGTTAAACAATGAAGTATATTTCTAAATATAGATACGCATATATAATGACCTAAATATCAGAATCAATAAAGTAACTTTGTTTTCAAGAAATAAGCAAAACCAAATCTAACATTTTCATTTGATCTAAAACACTGAAGAAATTTGGGGCTTCGGGTCATAGGCTGCAAAAGTATTAGAGAGTATTTTTAAAAAAATACACAGTGCTTAGCTTTGAGTAGCGCATTTGTTTTATAAATTTAAACTACTAAGAGTAATGACACACACACACACATACACACACACATATATATATAAATGGTCTTCCTTTTTGACATGTATAGTTAATATGTTGGAATAAAGAAGACATTCTTGATCTCCTGGGGTTTCTGTTTGAAATACCAAATAATTCTTTTTGTTGTCACTGTTGTCCTGTTCTATTTTTGCTTTCAAAATATTGATGAAATATGGCACAAAGAAATATTTTCAGATACCCTGGTTTATAAGGCTAATAAATGTTTATCTTTATATTTAAAAGTATTGTTCTCACCTGTACAGGTGTTAAATCCATGTTATTGTTAAGTACTGAGATTTCTGTTTGAATGTAGCTTGAGGTTTTGCTGTGATCTTTCTGCCAAATTCTGTTTCAACTTTAACAAATGAATTTAGCTCAAGTAATTCAATGTGGAGAATGACTCACAGCGCTATAAAACTGCTTATGGTGACCTGATCTGAATTAATTTTAGAATAATCTCACACTGCCTGTTGCAGCATAGCCATTTACCCATTTACTGTCTTGTCAGCCCAGACAGATTTTGCCCCGAGGACAATTAGTGTTTCTGCAACTAAACAGGTGAAGATACTTTGACCCTTTTCTTTGTAAGCAAATCTATTTGCTGGTATAAAAAGGAGGCAGGTTGGACGGATTTGGTAATGATACAATTTTAATGTAAGGAAAGTTTATGCTGGCTTTTGGGGATAAAGAATTAGGAGGCCTGTCAGTATGGTACTTGAAACCACTCAATGCACGGATCATAAAAACACAGCACAAGCCACATGGAGGCTTGTGTACACTACTCCCAGACTACAAGCTTCCATGTGCTTCCAAGATTAGTTGCTGAAGGGAATATGTCTATATAAACCACAAATTTCTGGTCCTTTTTTTTTTTTTTAATAGGAAAATGTGATCACTGGTTAAAATAACTGTAATTTAAATGTATGAGAGTAGTTCAGTATACTTAGTAAAGTATGATCTGCTAAAAAAAACACTGCTGTAGTCTTCCTGTATCTGGTTTTGTGAAACATCATCACTTTAACAGAAGACTTATCTGAAAATCTGCTTATTTTATGTTTTAAGTATAAGGTGGAAATAGAAGGAGTCAAACACAAGGCAGATACATATATTGAAATATATTTCAGCCTTTTTCACTGTCCCCAGTGCAGCTGGCGAACAAAATTATTTTTTTATTCTTTTGATTCCTGTTCATTGAGTAAACTCATTGTTTACAAGAAACTTACAGAGTTTTCATTTTAGCAAATTCCTTGTTTGATTTAAAGATGTCAACTCAGATATTTGGACACATAAACTTGCTCCAGACCTTGATCCATTTGAGCTTTGCTACCTCATGCTTTTGCTTTCAGGTAGTTAGAAGCTGATTATTTGGATTCGCTGTGAAGGATCAAAGTCAGTTACTTATCTGTCATTTTCCATCCTAAAACATTTTGGTTTGTTCTTTTTGCTATGACTATCTATGACTTTTGTTTTGGTTCTAAAATGTCACTTAATTGGCAGGACTCCTCAGAAATAACCACCAGCGGTTCAGAGGTTGTTTAGGCTATTTTCACAAATGCTCTAGATTGAATTCCCAAAGCCCTGATGATTTGGAAGGACCCATTTTATCTCAGT